>NC_079198.1:109876600-110231600 GCF_029499605.1 Hyla sarda | reverse complement strand
TCCACTTCTCCTGCCTCCATCAGGCAGACTCCTCCAGGAAAGACCTTTGTTTCTCCTCGCCAACGCCTCGGAATCCTCAAATGGGGTCACTCCTCCCATCTCGCAGGTCATGCGGGTATCAAGAAATCTGTGCAACTCATCTCCCGCTTCTATTGGTGGCCGACTCTGGAGACGGATGTTGTGGACTTTGTGCGAGCCTGCACTATCTGTGCCCGGGATAAGACTCCTCGCCAGAAGCCCGCTGGTTTTCTTCATCCTCTGCCTGTCCCCGAACAGCCTTGGTCTCTGATTGGTATGGATTTTATTACTGATTTACCCCCTTCCCGTGGCAACACTGTTATTTGGGTGGTCGTTGATCGATTCTCCAAAATGGCACATTTCATCCCTCTTCCTGGTCTTCCTTCTGCGCCTCAGTTGGCTAAACAATTTTTTGTACACATTTTTCGTCTTCACGGATTGCCTACGCAGATTGTCTCGGATAGAGGCGTCCAATTCGTGTCTAAATTCTGGAGGGCTCTCTGTAAACAACTCAAGATTAAATTAAATTTTTCTTCTGCATATCATCCCCAGTCCAATGGACAAGTAGAAAGGATTAACCAGATCTTGGGTGATTATTTGCGACATTTTGTTTCCTCCCGCCAGGATGACTGGGCAGATCTCCTCCCATGGGCCGAATTCTCGTATAACTTCAGGGTCTCTGAGTCTTCCTCCAAATCCCCATTTTTCGTGGTGTACGGCCGTCACCCTCTTCCCCCCCTCCCTACTCCCTTGCCCTCTGGTCTGCCCGCTGTGGATGAAATTTCTCGTGACCTTTCCATCATATGGAGAGAGACCCAAAATTCTCTCTTACAGGCTTCATCACGCATGAAGAAGTTCGCGGATAAGAAAAGAAGAGCTCCCCCCGTTTTTTCCCCTGGAGACAAGGTATGGCTCTCCGCTAAATATGTCCGCTTCCGTGTCCCTAGCTACAAGTTGGGACCACGCTATCTTGGTCCTTTCAAAATTTTGTGTCAAATTAATCCTGTCTCTTATAAACTTCTTCTTCCTCCCTCTCTTCGTATCCCTAATGCCTTTCACGTCTCTCTTCTCAAACCACTCATCCTCAACCGTTTTTCTCCCAAGTCTGTTCCTCCCACTCCTGTTTCCGGCTCCTCGGACATCTTCTCGGTCAAAGAAATTTTAGCTGCCAAAAAGGTTCTGACCTTTTTGGAGAAATTTTTTTTTAGTGGACTGGGAGGGTTGTGGTCCTGAAGAGAGATCCTGGGAACCTGAGGACAACATCCTAGACAAAAGTCTGCTCCTCAGGTTCTCAGGCTCTAAGAAGAGGGGGAGACCCAAGGGGGGGGGGTACTGTTACGCCGAGCGCTCCGGGTCCCCGCTCCTCCCCGGAGCGCTCGCTTCACTCTCCCCGCGGCAGCGCTCCGGTCACGTCCTCTGACCCGGGGCGCTGCGATTCCGCTGCCAGCCGGGATGCGATTCGCGATGCGGGTAGCGCCCGCTCGCGATGCGCACCCCGGCTCCCCTACCTGACTCGCTCTCCGTCTGTTCTGTCCCGGCGCGCGCGGCCCCGCTCCCTAGGGCGCGCGCGCGCCGGGTCTCTGCGATTTAAAGGGCCACTGCGCCGCTGATTGGCGCAGTGGTTCCAATTAGTGGTTACACCTGTGCACTTCCCTATATCACCTCACTTCCCCTTCACTCCCTTGCCGGATCTTGTTGCCTTAGTGCCAGTGAAAGCGTTCCTTGTGTGTTCCTTGCCTGTGTTTCCAGACCTTCTGCCGTTGCCCCTGACTACGATCCTTGCTGCCTGCCCCGACCTTCTGCTACGTCCGACCTTGCTTTTGCCTACTCCCTTGTACCGCGCCTATCTTCAGCAGCCAGAGAGGTGAGCCGTTGCTAGTGGATACGACCTGGTCACTACCGCCGCAGCAAGACCATCCCGCTTTGCGGCGGGCTCTGGTGAAAACCAGTAGTGGCTTAGAACCGGTCCACTAGCACGGTCCACGCCAATCCCTCTCTGGCACAGAGGATCCACTACCTGCCAGCCGGCATCGTGACAATAGTGTAGAGAATAGTATACTGGTGCTGTGATATCACAGTGCAGAGAATAGTATACTGGTGCTGTGATATCATAGTACAGAGAATAGAATACTGGTGCTGTGATATCATAGTGTAGAGAATAGCATACTGGTGCTGTTATATCATAGTGTAGAGAATAGTATACTGGTGCTGTGATGTCATAGTGTAGAGAATAGAATACTGGTGCTGTGATATCATAGTGTAGAGAATAGAATACTGGTGCTGTGATATCATAGTGTAGAGAATAGTATACTGGTGATGTGATATCATAGTGTAGAGAATAGTATACTGGTGCTGTGATATCATAGTGCAGAGAATAGTATACTGGTGATGTGATATCATAGTGTAGAGAATAGTATACTGGTGCTGTGATATCATAGTGTAGAGAATAGTATACTGGTGCTGTGATATCATAGTGTAGAGAATAGTATACTGGTGATGTGATATCATAGTGTAGAGAATAGTATACTGGTGCTGTGATATCATAGTGCAGAGAATAGAATACTGGTGCTGTGATATCATAGTGTAGAGAATAGTATACTGGTGCTGTGATGTCATAGTGTAGAGAATAGAATACTGGTGCTGTGATATCATAGTGTAGAGAATAGTATACTGGTGCTGTGATGTCATAGTGTAGAGAATAGTATACTGGTGCTGTGATATCATAGTGTAGAGAATAGTATACTGGTGCTGTGATATCATAGTGTAGAGAATAGTATACTGGTGCTGTGATATCATAGTGTAGAGAATAGTATACTGGTGCTGTGATATCATAGTGTAGAGAATAGAATACTGGTGCTGTGATATCATAGTGCAGAGAATAGTATACTGGTGCTGTGATATCATAGTGTAGAGAATAGTATACTGGTGCTGTGATATCATAGTGTAGAGAATAGTATACTGGTGCTGTGATATCATAGTGTAGAGAATAGTATACTGGTGCTGTGATATCATAGTGCAGAGAATAGTATACTGGTGCTGTGATATCATAGTGTAGAGAATAGTATACTGGTGCTGTGATATCATAGTGTAGAGAATAGAATACTGGTGCTGTGATATCATAGTGTAGAGAATAGTATACTGGTGCTGTGATATAGTGTAGAGAATAGTATACTGGTGCTGTTCTATAGTGCAGAGAATAGAATACTGGTGCTGTGATATCATAGTGCAGAGAATAGTATACTGGTGCTGTGATATCATAGTGCAGAGAATAGTATACTGGTGCTGTGATGTGATAGTGTACAGAATAGTATACTGGTGCTGTGATATCATAGTGTAGAGAATAGTATACTGGTGCTGTGATGTGATAGTGTAGAGAATAGTATACTGGTGCTGTGATATCATAGTACAGAGAATAGTATACTGGTGCTGTGATATCATAGTGTAGAGAATAGTATACTGGTGCTGTGATATCATAGTGCAGAGAATAGAATACTGGAGGTGTGATATCATAGTGTAGAGAATAGTATACTGGTGCTGTGATATCATAGTGTAGAGAATAGTATACTGGTGCTTTGATGTCATAGTGTAGAGAATAGTATACTGGTGCTGTGATATCATAGTACAGAGAATAGTATACTGGTGCTGTGATATCATAGTGTAGAGAATAGTATACTGGTGCTGTGATATCATAGTGTAGAGAATAGTATACTGGTGCTGTGATATCATAGTGTAGAGAATAGAATACTGTTGCTGTGATATCATAGTGTAGAGAATAGAATACTGGTGCTGTGATATCATAGTGCAGAGAATAGTATACTGGTGCTTTGATATCATAGTGTAGAGAATAGTATACTGGTGCTGTGATATCATAGTGTAAAGAATAGTATACTGGTGATGTGATATCATAGTGTAGAGAATAGTATACTGGTGCTGTGATATCATAGTGTAGAGAATAGTATACTGGTGCTGTGATATCATAGTACAGAGAATAGTATACTGGTGCTGTGATGTCATAGTGCAGAGAATAGAATACTTGTGCTGTGATGTCATAGTGCAGGGAATAGGATACTGGTGCTGTGATATAATAGTACAGAGAATAGTATACTGGTGCTGTGATATCTGTTACGCCGAGCGCTCGGGGTCCCTGCTCCTCCCCGGAGCGCTCGCGGCGTTCCTCTCTCTGCAGCGCCCGGTCAGACCCGCTGACCGGGAGCGCTGCACTGACACTGCCGGCGGGGATGCGATTCGCATAGCCGGACGCGCCCGCTCACGAATCGCATCCCAAGTCCCTCACCTGTCCCGGCCCCCGGCTGTCATGTCCTGGCGCGCGCGGCTCCGCTTCTCAGGGCGCGCGCGCGCCAGCGCTCTAAGATTTTAAGGGCCAGTGCACCAATGATTGGTGCCTGGCCTAATCAGCCTAATTAGCTTCCACCTGCTCCCTGTGTATATTACCTCACTTCCCCTGCACTTCCTTGCCAGATCTTGTTGCCATTGTGCCAGTGAAAGCGTTTCCTTGTGTGTTCCTAGCCTGTGTTCCAGACCTCCTGCCGTTGCCCCTGACTACGATCCTTGCTGCCTGCCCTGACCTTCTGCTATGTCCGACCTTGCTCTTCTCTACTCCCTTGTACCGCGCTTATCTCAGCAGTCAGAGAGGTTGAGCCGTTGCCGGTGGATACGACCTGGTTGCTACCGCCACTGCAAGACCATCCTGTTTTGCGGCGGGCTCTGGTGAAAACCAGTAGCAACTTAGAACCGGTCCACCGACACTGTCCACGCCAATCCCTTTCTGGCACAGAGGATCCACCTCCAGCCAGCCGAATCGTGACAGTAGATCCGGCCATGGAT
The DNA here is from genome assembly GCF_029499605.1 of Hyla sarda. Classification (NCBI taxonomy): domain Eukaryota; kingdom Metazoa; phylum Chordata; class Amphibia; order Anura; family Hylidae; genus Hyla; species Hyla sarda. The sequence goes on along the minus strand of NC_079198.1, from coordinate 110,226,737 downwards.
CCCGCTGAGGTGCCGCTGCCAAGTCTCGCTGACCTACCCACGGTGGTCGCCTAGCAATCGCAGCAAATTGCCCAACAAGGACAGCAGCTGTCGCAGTTGACCGCCACGTTACAGCAACTTCTGCCACTGCTACAGCAGCAACCATCTCCTCCGCCAGCTCCTGCACCTCCTCCGCAGCGAGTGGCCGCTCCTAGCCTCCGCTTGTCCCTGACAGACAAATTTTTTTTTTTTTTTTTTTGTTTCAAATAAATTTTTATTGAATTTTCAAGAAATACAAAGAACTAATAAAAATGACATATAACTAAAACAAAAATAACATGTCTGTATATAAACAATAAATCTCAGACAATCTGAAACATGTTCTAGAATTGAAACAAATGTGTCAAAATTAAGGCTTCAAACGTAAACTGTACCTATTTTGTTACTATCAAGAAGCTACGTATAGATTAGTGAAGCTCGGAAATTCTCTACATGTACTACATACAAAATATGTATAATGTAGTGGGTGTTAACATCTTAAATATATTGAGCATATTTCAGTTGAGTAGGGATAGAAAATGTGAACAATAAATTTTAAATAACAGTTTATACCATATAATCATACAATCTTACTTGATTTCCGCACTATGCTTCCCCAGGCTCCTCCGTCTCCCTTTATTTCAGAGCACTCGTCTCGTCCGTCCAGGTAAGTATAAACAGTTCGTAAAATATACCAATGTATGTAGTGTTTCATATGCCTTTATTGAAATGTGAGTTCCATTTTTGCCATGCCTCTCGACACAATAGCACCTTTTGAATACCTATCTAGAAAATACAACATACCAGACACAGAAAAACCTATATATAATAATCTTAAAGCACATTTCAGCAGATTTTCTACTAAACGAACTGATTTCCCAACAATATTACACAACTTGTTGGATCTGTCCTTGCAACAGATTAACGACCTACCAACAAAACCTTTATATGATTTTTATAATGTAGACTCCCATCCTTCTACTCTTTCATATAGAACCAAGTGGGAAACTGATTTAAATTTGAACATTTCCCCTAAATCCTGGTCAAAAGCGATGCAAATGATGAAATTAGATACTAATTGCTCCTCTCACAGGGAACAATATTATAAAATTATTTCTAGATGGTACTTTACTCCTTCCAAGCTACACCTAATCTACCCTAGCTGCCCAAACAGTTGTTGGCGCAGTTGTGGAGGAATTGGTACGCTCAGACATATTTTTTTTGGGACTGTCCACTACTGGGACAACTTCACAGGGATCTTAACTCAATACTCCAAATCCTTACACACAGCGACAGATTGTGGACACCTGAGTTGTTCTTATTAAATATAGGTGCAGACACCCTTCCCAACGACGTTAGAACCCCATTATGTCATGTAGCGATTACAACAAAATGTTGCATTGCAAAAAACTGGAAAACAGCTACCATACCACATATCAATGAAATCACGGAAATGGTTTCCACGGCAGGAATATATGAATGTACCTTTGCATGGCAATTAGGCAAGGGCATTGCATGTAGAGAGGCCTGACAGACAAATTTGATGGGGACTCCTGACTCTGCCGTGGCTTCTTGTCTCAATGTTCCCTGCATATGGAGATGTTGTCGGACCAATTTCCTACAGAACGGTCTAAGGTGGCGTTCGTAGTGAGTCTTCTATCTGGAAAGGCTTTGTCTTGGGCCACACCGCTCTGGGACCGCAATGATCCTGCCACAGCCACTGTCCAGTCCTTCTTCGCTGAAGTGTCTTCGAAGAACCAGCCCGAGCTTCTTCTGCCGAGATTGCCCTGCTGAACTTGGTCCAGGGTAATTCTTCAGTAGGCGAGTACGCCATCCAATTTCGTACTCTCGCTTTCGAATTATCTTGGAATAATGAGGCTCTCTGCGCGACCTTTAAAAAAGGCCTATCCAGTAACATCAAGGATGTGCTGGCCGCACGAGAGATTCCTGTCAACCTGCAAGAATTTATCCATTTGGCCACCCGCATTGACATGCGTTTTTCTGAGAGACACCAGGAGCTCCGCCAGGAAAAAGACCTTGATCTCTGGGCACCTCTCTCACAGTATCCTTTGCAATCTACCCCTGTGCCTCCCGCCAAGGAGGCTATGCAAGTGGATCGGTCTCGCCTGACCCATGAAGAGAGGACTCGCCGTAGGCATAACAATTTATGTCTGTACTGCGCCAGTACCGAACACTTCTTGGTGGATTGCCCTATTCGCCCTCCACATCTAGGAAACGCACGCACGCACCCAGCTCACGTGGGTGTGGCGTCTCTTGGTACAAAGTCTGCTTCTCCACGTCTCACTGTGCCCGTGCGGATTTCTCCTTCTGCCAACTCCTCCTTCTCAGCCGTGGCCTGCTTGGACTCTGGTGCTTCTGGAAATTTTATTCTGGACTCTTTGGTGAATAAATTCTGCATCCCGGTGACCCGTCTCGTCAAGCCGCTCTACATTTCTTCGGTCAACGGAGTGAAGTTGGACTGTACTGTGCGTTACCGCACAGATCCCCTCTTAATGTGCATTGGACCCCATCACGAAAAGATTGAATTGTTCGTCCTTCCCAACTGTACCTCTGAAGTCCTCCTCAGTCTGCCATGGCTCCAGCATCATTCTCCCACCCTTGACTGGACCACCGGGGAGATCAAGAATTGGGGCCCTGCTTGCCGCAAGCAATGCCTCACGTCTGCTCCCAGTCCCGTCAGGCAAGCCTCAGTGCCTCCTCCTACACCTGGTCTCCCCAAGGCCTATCAGGACTATGCTTTGCCTCCTCATAGCCCCCGTCCTGGTAACACTCTGTCCTGTGCCAAGCTTCACCCTCTGCCCTCCCTCCCCATTCCCACTCCTAATGAAAACTGCCTGCCTTTGATGAGGAAACCCTACAATCGCTCCCAGTATCCTCGTCCCACGTGAAGCAATTACCGGACAAAAAAAGGGGGAGACATAAGGGGGGGGGGTACTGTTACGCTGAGCGCTCCAGGTCCCTGCTCCTCCCCGGAGCGCTCGCGGCGTTCCTCTCTCTGCAGCGCCCTGGTCAGACCCGCTGACCGGGAGCGCTGCACTGACACTGCCGGCGGGGATGCGATTCGCATAGCGGGACGCGCCAGCTCGCGAATCGCATCCCAAGTCCCTCACCTGTCCCAGACCCCGGCTGTCATGTCCTGGCGCGCGCGGCTCCGCTCTTCAGGGCGCGCGCGCCAGCTCTCTAAGATTTAAAGGGCCAGTGCACCAATGATTGGTACCTTGCCCAATCAGCCTAATTAGCTTCCACCTGCTCCCTGTGTATATTACCTCACTTCCCCTGCACTTCCTTGCCGGATCTTGTTGCCATTGTGCCAGTGAAAGCGTTTCCTTGTGTGTTCCTAGCCTGTGTTCCAGACCTCCTGCCGTTGCCCCTGACTACGATCCTTGCTGCCTGCCCTGACCTTCTGTTACATCTGACCTTGCTCTTGTCTACTCCCTTGTACCGCGCTTATCTCTGCAGTCAGAGAGGTTGAGCCGTTGCCGGTGGATACGACCTGGTTGCTACCGCCGCTGCAAGACTATCCCGCTTTGCGGCGGGCTCTGGTGAAAACCAGTAGCAACTTAGAACTGGTCCACCGACACGGTCCACGCCAATCCCTCTCTGGCACAGAGGATCCACCTCCAGCCAGCCGAATCGTGACAATATCATAGTGTAGAGAATAGTATACTGGTGCTGTGATATCCTAGTGTAGAGAATAGTATACTGGTGCTGTGATATCATAGTGTAGAGAATAGGATACTGGTGATGTGATATCATAGTGTAGAGAATAGTATACTGGTGCTGTGATATCATAGTGTAGAGAATAGTATACTGGTGCTGTGATATCATAGTGTAGAGAATAGTATACTGGTGCTGTGATATCATAGTGTAGAGAATAGTATACTGGTGCTGTGATATCATAGTGTAGAGAATAGAATACTGGTGCTGTGATATCATAGTGCAGAGAATAGTATACTGGTGCTGTGATATCATTGTGTAGAGAATAGTATACTGGTGCTGTGATATCATAGTGTAGAGAATAGTATACTGGTGCTGTGATATCATAGTGTAGAGAATAGTATACTGGTGCTGTGATATCATAGTGTAGAGAATAGTATACTGGTGCTGTGATATCATAGTGTAGAGAATAGTATACTGGTGCTGTGATATCATAGTGTAGAGAATAGGATACTGGTGCTGTGATATCATAGTGTAGAGAATAGTATACTGGTGCTGTGATATCATAGTGTAGAGAATAGTATACTGGTGCTGTGATATCATAGTGCAGAGAATAGTATACTGGTGCTGTGATATAGTGCAGAGAATAGGATACTGGTGCTGTGATATCATAGTGTAGAGAATAGTATACTGGTGCTGTGATATCATAGTGTAGAGAATAGTATACTGGTGCTGTGACATAGTGCAGAGAATAGGATACTGGTGCTGTGATATCATAGTGTAGAGAATAGTATACTGGTGCTGTGATATCATAGTGTAGAGAATAGTATACTGGTGCTGTGATATCATAGTGTAGAGAATAGTATACTGGTGCTGTGATATAGTGCAGAGAATAGGATACTGGTGCTGTGATATCATAGTGTAGAGAATAGTATACTGGTGCTGTGATATCATAGTGCAGAGAATAGTATACTGGTGCTGTGATATCATAGTGCAGAGAATAGTATACTGGTGCTGTGATGTCATAGTACAGAGAATAGTATACTGGTGCTGTGATATCATAGTGTAGAGAATAGAATACTGGTGCTGTGATATCATAGTATAGAGAATAGTATACTGGTGCTGTGATATAGTGCAGAGAATAGTATACTGGTGCTGTGATATCATAGTACAGAGAATAGTATACTGGTGCTGTGATGTCATAGTGTAGAGAATAGGATACTGGTGCTGTGATATCATAGTACAGAGAATAGTATACTGGTGCTGTGATATCATAGTGCAGAGAATAGTATACTGGTGCTGTGATATCATAGTGCAGAGAATAGTATACTGGTGCTGTGATATCATAGTGCAGAGAATAGTATACTGGTGCTGTGATATCATAGTGTAGGGAATAGTATACTGGTGCTGTGATATCATAGTGTAGAGAATAGTATACTGGTGCTGTGATATCATAGTGTAGAGAATAGTATACTGGTGCTGTGATATCATAGTGTAGAGAATAGTATACTGGTGCTGTGATATCATAGTGCAGAGAATAGTATACTGGTGCTGTGATATCATAGTGTAGAGATTAGTATACTGGTGCTGTGATATCATAGTGTAGAGAATAGAATACTGGTGCTGTGATATCATAGTGTAGAGAATAGTATACTGGTGCTGTGATATCATAGTGTAGAGAATAGTATACTGGTGCTGTGATATCATAGTGTAGAGAATAGTATACTGGTGCTGTGATATCATAGTGTAGAGAATAGTATACTGGTGCTGTGATATCATAGTGTAGAGAATAGTATACTGGTGCTGTGATATCATAGTGCAGAGAATAGTATACTGGTGCTGTGATATCATAGTGTAGAGAATAGTATACTGGTGCTGTGATATCATAGTGCAGAGAATAGTATACTGGTGCTGTGATATCATAGTGTAGAGAATAGTATACTGGTGCTGTGATATCATAGTGCAGAGAATAGTATACTGGTGCTGTGATATCATTGTGTAGAGAATAGTATACTGGTTCTGTGATATCATAGTGTAGAGAATAGTATACTGGTGCTGTGATATCATAGTGTAGAGAATTGTATACTGGTGCTGTGATATCATAGTGTAGAGAATAATATACTGGTGCTGTGATATCATAGTGTAGAGAATAGTATACTGGTGCTGTGATATCATAGTGTAGAGAATAGTATACTGGTGCTGTGATATCATAGTGTAGAGAATAGTATACTGGTGCTGTGATATCATAGTGTAGAGAATAGTATACTGGTGCTGTGATATCATAGTGCAGAGAATAGTATACTGGTGCTGTGATATCATAGTGCAGAGAATAGTATACTGGTGCTGTGATATCATAGTGTAGAGAATAGTATACTGGTGCTGTGATATCATAGTGTAGAGAATAGTATACTGGTGCTGTGATATCATAGTGTAGAGAATAGTATACTGGTGCTGTGATATCATAGTGTAGAGAATAGTATACTGGTGCTGTGATATCATAGTGTAGAGAATAGAATACTGGTGCTGTGATATAGTGCAGAGAATAGTATACTGGTGCTGTGATGTCATAGTGTAGAGAATAGTATACTGGTGCTGTGATGTCATAGTGTAGAGAATTGTATACTGGTGCTGTGATATCATAGTGTAGAGAATAGTATACTGGTGCTGTGATATCATAGTGTAGAGAATAGGATACTGGTGCTGTGATATCATAGTGTAGAGAATAGTATACTGGTGCTGTGATATCATAGTGTAGAGAATAGTATACTGGTGCTGTGATATCATAGTGCAGAGAATAGTATACTGGTGCTGTGATATCATAGTGTAGAGAATAGTATACTGGTGCTGTGATATCATAGTGTAGAGAATAGTATACTGGTGCTGTGATATCATAGTGTAGAGAATAGTATACTGGTGCTGTGATATCATAGTGTAGAGAATAGTATACTGGTGCTGTGATATCATAGTACAGAGAATAGTATACTGGTGCTGTGATATCATAGTGCAGAGAATAGTATACTGGTGCTGTGATATCATAGTACAGAGAATAGTATACTGGTGCTGTGATATCATAGTGTAGAGAATAGTATACTGGTGCTGTGATATCATAGTGTAGAGAATAGTATACTGGTGCTGTGATATCATAGTGTAGAGAATAGTATACTGGTGCTGTGATATCATAGTGTAGAGAATAGTATACTGGTGCTGTGATATCATAGTGTAGAGAATAGTATACTGGTGCTGTGATATCATAGTGTAGAGAATAGTATACTGGTGCTGTGATATCATAGTGTAGAGAATAGTATACTGGTGCTGTGATATCATAGTGCAGAGAATAGTATACTGGTGCTGTGATATCATAGTACAGAGAATAGTATACTGGTGCTGTGATATCATAGTGCAGAGAATAGTATACTGGTGCTGTGATATCATAGTACAGAGAATAGTATACTGGTGCTGTGATATCATAGTGTAGAGAATAGTATACTGGTGCTGTGATATCATAGTGTAGAGAATAGTATACTGGTGCTGTGATATCATAGTGTAGAGAATAGTATACTGGTGCTGTGATATCATAGTGTAGAGAATAGTATACTGGTGCTGTGATATCATAGTGTAGAGAATAGTATACTGGTGCTGTGATATCATAGTGTAGAGAATAGTATACTGGTGCTGTGATATCATAGTGTAGAGAATAGTATACTGGTGCTGTGATATCATAGTGTAGAGAATAGAATACTGGTGCTGTGATATCATAGTGCAGAGAATAGAATACTGAAGCTGTGATATCATAGTACAGAGAATAGTATACTGGTGCTGTGATATCATAGTGTAGAGAATAGTATACTGGAACTGTGATATCATAGTGCAGAGAATAGAATACTGAAGCTGTGATATCATAGTACAGAGAATAGTATACTGGTGCTGTGATATCATAGTGTAGAGAATAGTATACTGGTGCTGTGATATCATAGTGCAGAGAATAGAATACTGAAGCTGTGATATCATAGTACAGAGAATAGTATACTGGTGCTGTGATATCATAGTGTAGAGAATAGTATACTGGTGCTGTGATATCATAGTTCAGAGAATAGTATACTGGTGCTGTGATATCATAGTGTAGAGAATAGTATACTGGTGCTGTGATATCATAGTGTAGAGAATAGTATACTGGTGCTGTGATATCATAGTGTAGAGAATAGAATACTGGTGCTGTGATATCATAGTGTAGAGAATAGAATACTGGTGCTGTGATATCATAGTGTAGAGAATAGTATACTGGTGCTGTGATGTCATAGTGTAGAGAATAGAATACTGGTGCTGTGATATCATAGTGTAGAGAATAGTATACTGGTGCTGTGATATCATAGTGTAGAGAATAGTATACTGGTGCTGTGATATCATAGTGTAGAGAATAGTATACTGGTGCTGTGATATCATAGTGTAGAGAATAGTATACTGGTGCTGTGATATCATAGTGTAGAGAATAGTATACTGGTGCTGTGATATCATAGTGTAGAGAATAGTATACTGGTGCTGTGATATCATAGTGTAGAGAATAGTATACTGGTGCTGTGATATCATAGTGTAGAGAATAGTATACTGGTGCTGTGATATCATAGTGTAGAGAATAGAATACTGGTGCTGTGATATCATAGTGCAGAGAATAGAATACTGAAGCTGTGATATCATAGTACAGAGAATAGAATACTGGAGATGTGATATCATAGTGTAGAGAATAGAATACTGGTGCTGTGATATCATAGTGCAGAGAATAGAATACTGAAGCTGTGATATCATAGTACAGAGAATAGTATACTGGTGCTGTGATATCATAGTGTAGAGAATAGTATACTGGTGCTGTGATATCATAGTGTAGAGAATAGTATACTGGTGCTGTGATATCATAGTGTAGAGAATAGTATACTGGTGCTGTGATATCATAGTGTAGAGAATAGTATACTGGTGCTGTGATATCATAGTGTAGAGAATAGTATACTGGTGCTGTGATATCATAGTGTAGAGAATAGTATACTGGTGCTGTGATATCATAGTGTAGAGAATAGTATACTGGTGCTGTGATATCATAGTGTAGAGAATAGTATACTGGTGCTGTGATGTCATAGTGTAGAGAATAGTATACTGGTGCTGTGATATCATAGTGTAGAGAATAGTATACTGGTGCTGTGATATCATAGTGTAGAGAATAGTATACTGGTGCTGTGATATCATAGTGTAGAGAATAGTATACTGGTGCTGTGATATCATAGTGTAGAGAATAGAATACTGGTGCTGTGATATCCTAGTGTAGAGAATAGTATACTGGTGCTGTGATATCATAGTGTAGAGAATAGAATACTGGTGCTGTGATATCATAGTGTAGAGAATAGTATACTGGTGCTGTGATATCATAGTGTAGAGAATAGTATACTGGTGCTGTGATATCATAGTGTAGAGAATAGTATACTGGTGCTGTGATATCATAGTGCAGAGAATAGAATACTGAAGCTGTGATATCATAGTACAGAGAATAGTATACTGGTGCTGTGATATCATAGTGTAGAGAATAGTATACTGGTGCTGTGATATCATAGTGTAGAGAATAGTATACTGGTGCTGTGATATCATAGTGTAGAGAATAGTATACTGGTGCTGTGATATCATAGTGTAGAGAATAGTATACTGGTGCTGTGATATCATAGTGTAGAGAATAGAATACTGGTGCTGTGATATCATAGTGTAGAGAATAGAATACTGGTGCTGTGATGTCATAGTGCAGAGAATAGAATACTGGTGCTGTGATATCATAGTGTAGAGAATAGTATACTGGTGCTGTGATATCATAGTGTAGAGAATAGTATACTGGTGCTGTGATGTCATAGTGTAGAGAATAGTATACTGGTGCTGTGATATCATAGTGTAGAGAATAGTATACTGGTGCTGTGATATCATAGTTGTCACGATGCCGGCTGGCAGGAGGTGGATCCTCTGTGCCAGAGAGGGATTGGCGTGGACCGTGCTAGTGGACCGGTTCTAAGTCACTACTGGTTTTCACCAGAGCCCGCCGCAAAGCGGGATGGTCTTGCTGCGGCGGTAGTGACCAGGTCGTATCCACTAGCAACGGCTCAACCTCTCTGACTGCTGAAGATAGGCGCGGTACAAGGGAGTAGACAGAAGCAAGGTCGGACGTAGCAGAAGGTCGGGGGCAGGCGGCAAGGATCGTAGTCAGGGGCAACGGCAGGAGGTCTGGAACACGGGCTAGGAACAACAAAGGAACGCTTTCACTAGGCACAAGGGCAACAAGATCCGGCAAGGGAGTGCAAGGGAGGAGATCAGATATAGCCAGGGAGCAGGTGGAAGCCAATTAAGCTAATTGGGCCAGGCACCAATCATTGGTGCACTGGCCCTTTAAGTCTCAGGGAGCTGGCGCGCGCGCGCCCTAGAGAGCGGAGCCGCGCGCGCCAGCACATGACAGCAGGGGACGGGAACGGGTAAGTGACCTGGGATGCGATTCGCGAGCGGGCGCGTCCCGCTGTGCGAATCGCATCCCCGGCGGCCATGACAGTGCAGCGCTCCCGGTCAGCGGGACCGACCGGGGCGCTGCGGAGAGAGAGACGCCGTACGCGCTTCGGGGAGGAGCGGGGACCCGGAGCGCTAGGCGTAACAGTACCCCCCCCTTAGGTCTCCCCTTCTCTTTGTCCGGTAACTGCCTCCCCTGGGATGAGGACACCGGGAAAGGATGGAGGGATTCCTCAACGGCAGGCAGAACAGCAGGAGTGGGAATGGGGAGGGAGGGCAGAGGGCGAGGCCTGGCACGGGGCAGTGTGACACCAGGACGAGGGCCTTGAGGAGGCACCGAGGCTTGCCTGACTGGACTGGGAGGGGGGGAGAGGCACTTCTTAAGGCAGGCAGAGTCCATAACGACCTTAGGGAGACCGGATACAGGAGGAACCACAGGGTCACGGCAGGGAGTACTGGGAACCGGTTTAAGGCAGTCCTTGAAGCAAGAGGTACCCCAGCTCTTGATCTCCCCTGTGGACCAATCCAGGGTTGGGGAATGGTGTTGAAGCCAGGGTAGTCCAAGGAGAATTTCGGAAGTGCATTTGGAGAGGACCAAAAACTCAATTTTTTCGTGATGATTTCCGATGCACATTAGGAGGGGCTCCGTGCGGTAACGCACGGTGCAATCCAACCTGGCTCCGTTGACCGCGGAAATGTGGAGTGGCTTGACAAGACGGGTCACCGGGATGCGGAATTTATTCACCAAGGACTCCCGAATAAAATTCCCAGAAGCACCAGAGTCCAGGCAGGCCACGGCTGAGAGGGAAGAGCTGGCTGAAGTAGAAATCCGTACAGGCACCGTGAGACGTGGAGAAGCCGACTTAGCATCAAGAGACGCCACACCCACGAGAGCTGGGTGCGAGCGTGCGTTTCCCAGACGTGGAGGACGGATAGGGCAATCCACCAAAAAATGTTCGGTACTGGCACAGTACAGACAAAGATTCTCTTCCTTACGGCGATTCCTCTCTTCCAGGGTCAGGCGAGACCGATCCACTTGCATGGCCTCCTCGGCGGGAGGCCTAGGCGCAGATTGCAATGGAGACTGTGGAAGAGGTGTCCAGAGATCTAAGTCTTTTTCCTGGCGGAGCTCTTGATGCCTCTCAGAAAAACGCATGTCAATGCGAGTGGCTAGATGAATGAGTTCATGCAGGTTAGCAGGAGTTTCTCGTGCGGCCAGAACATCTTTAATGTTGCTGGATAGGCCTTTTTTAAAGGTCGCGCAGAGGGCCTCATTATTCCAGGATAGTTCAGAAGCAAGAGTACGGAATTGTATGGCGTACTCGCCAACGGAAGAATTACCCTGGACCAGGTTCAGCAGGGCAGTCTCAGCAGAAGAGGCTCGGGCAGGTTCCTCAAAGACACTTCGAATTTCCGAGAAGAAGGAGTGTACAGAGGCAGTGATGGGGTCATTGCGGTCCCAGAGCGGTGTGGCCCATGACAGGGCTTTTCCAGACAGAAGGCTGACTACGAAAGCCACCTTAGACCTTTCAGTAGGAAACTGGTCCGACATCATCTCCAAGTGCAGGGAACATTGCGAAAGAAAGCCACGGCAAAACTTAGAGTCCCCATTAAATTTGTCCGGCAAGGACAGGCGGAGGCTAGGAGTGGCCACTCGCTGCGGAAGAGGTGCAGGAGCTGGCGGAGGAGATGGTTGCTGCTGCTGTAGCTGAGACTGAAATTGCTGTTGCTGTGACTGGAGCTGCTGTAGCTGCGACTGGAGTTGCTGTGTCATGGTGGTCAAGTACGACAGCTGGTGATCTTGTTGGGCGATCTGTCGGGCTTGCTGGGCGACCAGTGTAGGGAGGTCGGCGACAACTGGCAGAGGAACTTCAGCGGGATCCATGGCCGGATCTACTGTCACGATGCCGGCTGGCAGGAGGTGGATCCTCTGTGCCAGAGAGGGATTGGCGTGGACCGTGCTAGTGGACCGGTTCTAAGTCACTACTGGTTTTCACCAGAGCCCGCCGCAAAGCGGGATGGTCTTGCTGCGGCGGTAGTGACCAGGTCGTATCCACTAGCAACGGCTCAACCTCTCTGACTGCTGAAGATAGGCGCGGTACAAGGGAGTAGACAGAAGCAAGGTCGGACGTAGCAGAAGGTCGGGGGCAGGCGGCAAGGATCGTAGTCAGGGGCAACGGCAGGAGGTCTGGAACACGGGCTAGGAACAACAAAGGAACGCTTTCACTAGGCACAAGGGCAACAAGATCCGGCAAGGGAGTGCAAGGGAGGAGAATCTGTGCGAATCGCATCCCCGACGGCCATGACAGTGCAGCGCTCCCGGTCAGCGGGACTGACCGGGGCGCTGCGGAGAGAGAGACGCCGTACGCGCTCCGGGGAGGAGCGGGGACCCGGAGCGCTAGGCGTAACAATAGTGCAGAGAATAGTATACTGGTGCTGTGATATCATAGTGTAGAGAATAGTATACTGGTGCTGTGATATCATAGTGTAGAGAATAGAATACTGGTGCTGTGATATCATAGTGTAGAGAATAGTATACTGGTGCTGTGATATCATAGTGCAGAGAATAGTATACTGGTGCTGTGATATCATAGTGTAGAGAATAGTATACTGGTGCTGTGATATCATAGTGTAGAGAATAGTATACTGGTGCTGTGATATCACAGTGCAGAGAATAGTATACTGGTGCTGTGATATCATAGTGTAGAGAATAGTATACTGGTGCTGTGATATCATAGTGTAGAGAATAGTATACTGGTGCTGTGATATCATAGTGTAGAGAATAGTATACTGGTGCTGTGATATCATAGTGTAGAGAATAGTATACTGGAGCTGTGATATCATAGTGTAGAGAATAGAATACTGGTGCTGTGATATCATAGTGTAGAGAATAGTATACTGATGCTGTGATATCATAGTGTAGAGAATAGTATACTGGTGCTGTGATATCATAGTGCAGAGAATAGAATACTGGTGATGTGATATCATAGATCAGAAAATAGTATACTGGTGCTGTGATGTCATAGTGCAGAGAATAGTATACTGGTGCTGTGATGTCATAGTGCAGAGAATAGTATACTGGTGCTGTGATATCATAGTGTAGAGAATAGTATACTGGTGCTGTGATATCATAGTGCAGAGAATAGAATACTGGTGCTGTGATATCATAGTGTAGAGAATAGTATACTGGTGCTGTGATGTCATAGTGTAGAGAATAGAATACTGGTGCTGTGATATCATAGTGTAGAGAATAGTATACTGGTGCTGTGATATCATAGTGTAGAGAATAGTATACTGGTGCTGTGATATCATAGTGTAGAGAATAGTATACTGGTGCTGTGATATCATAGTGTAGAGAATAGTATACTGGTGCTGTGATATCATAGTACAGAGAATAGAATACTGGTGCTGTGATGTCATAGTGTAGAGAATAGTATACTGGTGCTGTGATGTCATAGTGTAGAGAATAGTATACTGGTGCTGTGATATCATAGTGTAGAGAATAGTATACTGGTGCTGTGATATCATAGTGTAGAGAATAGTATACTGGTGCTGTGATATCATAGTGTAGAGAATAGAATACTGGTGATGTGATATCATAGTGTAGAGAATAGTATACTGGTGCTGTGATGTCATAGTGTAGAGAATAGAATACTGGTGCTGTGATATCAAAGTGTAGAGAATAGTATACTGGTGCTGTGATATCATAGTGTAGAGAATAGTATACTGGTGCTGTGATATCATAGTGTAGAGAATAGTATACTGGAGCTGTAATATCATAGTGTAGAGAATAGAATACTGGTGCTGTGATATCATAGTGCAGAGAATAGTATACTGGTGCTGTGATATAGTGCAGAGAATAGTATACTGGTGCTGTGATATCATAGTGTAGAGAATAGAATACTGGTGCTGTGATATCATAGTGTAGAGAATAGTATACTGGTGCTGTGATATCATAGTGCAGAGAATAGTATACTGGTGCTGTGATATCATAGTGTAGAGAATAGTATACTGGTGCTGTGATATCATAGTGTAGAGAATAATATACTGGTGCTGTGATATAGTGCAGAGAATAGTATACTGGTGCTGTGATATCATAGTGTAGAGAATAGTATACTGGTGCTGTGACATAGTGCAGAGAATAGGATACTGGTGCTGTGATATCATAGTGTAGAGAATAGTATACTGGTGCTGTGATATCATAGTGTAGAGAATAGTATACTGGTGCTGTGATATCATAGTGTAGAGAATAGTATACTGGTGCTGTGATATCATAGTGTAGAGAATAATATACTGGTGCTGTGATATCATAGTGTAGAGAATAGTATACTGGTGCTGTGATGTCATAGTGTAGAGAATAGTATACTGGTGCTGTGATATCATAGTGTAGAGAATAGTATACTGGTGCTGTGATATCATAGTGTAGAGAATAGTATACTGGTGCTGTGATATCATAGTGTAGAGAATAGTATACTGGTGCTGTGATATCATAGTGTAGAGAATAGTATACTGGTGCTGTGATATCATAGTGTAGAGAATAGTATACTGGTGCTGTGACATAGTGCAGAGAATAGTATACTGGTGCTGTGACATAGTGTAGAGAATAGTATACTGGTGCTGTGATATCATAGTGTAGAGAATAGAATACTGGTGATGTGATATCATAGTGTAGAGAATAGTATACTGGTGCTGTGATATCATAGTGCAGAGAATAGGATACTGGTGCTCTGATGTCATAGTGCAGAGAATAGTATACTGGTGCTGTGATATCATAGTGTAGAGAATAGTATACTGGTGCTGTGATATCATAGTGTAGAGAATAGTATACTGGTGCTGTGATATAGTGCAGAGAATAGTATACTGGTGCTGTGATATCATAGTGTAGAGAATAGTATACTGGTGCTGTGATATCATAGTGTAGAGAATAGTATACTGGTGCTGTGATATCATAGTGTAGAGAATAGTATACTGGTGCTGTGATATAGTGTAGAGAATAGTATACTGGTGCTGTGATATCATAGTGTAGAGAATAGTATACTGGTGCTGTGATATCATAGTGCAGAGAATAGTATACTGGTGCTGTGATATAGTGCAGAGAATAGTATACTGGTGCTGTGATATCATAGTGTAGAGAATAGTATACTGGTGCTGTGATATCATAGTGTAGAGAATAGTATACTGGTGCTGTGATATCATAGTGTAGAGAATAGTATACTGGTGCTGTGATATCATAGTGTAGAGAATAGTATACTGGTGCTGTGATATCATAGTGTAGAGAATAGTATACTGGTGCTGTGATATCATAGTGTAGAGAATTGTATACTGGTGCTGTGATATCATAGTGTAGAGAATAGTATACTGGTGCTGTGATATCATAGTGTAGAGAATTGTATACTGGTGCTGTGATATCATAGTGCAGAGAATAGTATACTGGTGCTGTGATATCATAGTGTAGAGAATAGTATACTGGTGCTGTGATATCATAGTGCAGAGAATAGTATACTGGTGCTGTGATATCATAGTGTAGAGAATAGTATACTGGTGCTGTGATATCATAGTGTAGAGAATAGAATACTGGTGCTGTGATATCATAGTGTAGAGAATAGTATACTGGTGCTGTGATATCATAGTGTAGAGAACAGTATACTGGAGCTGTGATATCATAGTGCAGAGAATAGTATACTGGTGCTGTGATATCATAGTGTAGAGAATAGTATACTGGTGCTGTGATATCATAGTGTAGAGAATAGTATACTGGAGCTGTGATATCATAGTGCAGAGAATAGTATACTGGTGCTGTGATATCATAGTGTAGAGAATAATATACTGGTGCTGTGATATAGTGTAGAGAATAGTATACTGGTGCTGTGATATCATAGTACAGAGAATAGTATACTGGTGCTGTGATGTCATAGTGTAGAGAATAGTATACTGGTGCTGTGATATCATAGTGTAGAGAATAGTATACTGGTGCTGTGATATCATAGTGCAGAGAATAGAATACTGGTGATGTGATATCATAGTGTAGAGAATAGTATACTGGTGCTGTGATATCATAGTGTAGAGAATAGTATACTGGTGCTGTGACATAGTGCAGAGAATAGTATACTGGTGCTGTGATATCATAGTGTAGAGAATAGTATACTGGTGCTGTGATATCATAGTGTATAGAATAGTATACTGGTGCTGTGATATCATAGTGTAGAGAATAGTATACTGGTGCTGTGATATCATAGTGCAGAGAATAGAATACTGGTGCTGTGATATCATAGTGTAGAGAATAGTATACTGGTGCTGTGATATCATAGTGTAGAGAATAGTATACTGGTGCTGTGATATCATAGTGTAGAGAATAGTATACTGGTGCTGTGATATCATAGTGTAGAGAATAGTATACTGGTGCTGTGATATCATAGTGTAGAGAATAGTATACTGGTGCTGTGATATCATAGTGTAGAGAATAGTATACTGGTGCTGTGATATCATAGTACAGAGAATAGTATACTGGTGCTGTGATATCATAGTGTAGAGAATAGTATACTGGTGCTGTGATATCATAGTGTAGAGAATAGTATACTGGTGCTGTGATATCATAGTGTAGAGAATAGTATACTGGTGCTGTGATATCATAGTACAGAGAATAGTATACTGGTGCTGTGATATCCTAGTGTAGAGAATAGTATACTGGTGCTGTGATATCATAGTGCAGAGAATAGTATACTGGTGCTGTGATGTCATAGTGTAGAGAATAGTATACTGGTGATGTGATATCATAGTGTAGAGAATAGTATACTGGTGCTGTGATATAGTGTAGAGAATAGTATACTGGTGCTGTGATATCATAGTGTAGAGAATAGTATACTGGTGCTGTGATATCATAGTGTAGAGAATAGTATACTGGTGCTGTGATATCATAGTGTAGAGAATAGTATACTGGTGCTGTGATATCATAGTGTAGAGAATAGAATACTGGTGCTGTGATATCATAGTGCAGAGAATAGTATACTGGTGCTGTGATATCATAGTGTAGAGAATAGAATACTGGTGCTGTGATATCATAGTGTAGAGAATAGTATACTGGTGCTGTGATGTCATAGTGTAGAGAATAGTATACTGGTGCTGTGATGTCATATTGTAGAGAATAGTATACTGGTGCTGTGATATCATAGTGTAGAGAATAGTATACTGGTGCTGTGATATCATAGTGTAGAGAATAGTATACTGGTGCTGTGACATAGTGCAGAGAATAGGATACTGGTGCTGTGATATCATAGTGTAGAGAATAGTATACTGGTGCTGTGATATCCTAGTGTAGAGAATAGTATACTGGTGCTGTGATATCATAGTGCAGAGAATAGTATACTGGTGATGTGATATCATAGTGCAGAGAATAGTATACTGGTGCTGTGATATCATAGTGTAGAGAATAGTATACTGGTGCTGTGATATCATAGTGTAGAGAATAGTATACTGGTGCTGTGATATCATAGTGTAGAGAATAGTATACTGGTGCTGTGATATCATAGTGCAGAGAATAGTATACTGGTGCTGTGATATAGTGTAGAGAATAGTATACTGGTGCTGTGATATCCTAGTGTAGAGAATAGTATACTGGTGCTGTGATATCATAGTGCAGAGAATAGTATACTGGTGATGTGATATCATAGTGTAGAGAATAGTATACTGGTGCTGTGATATCATAGTGCAGAGAATAGTATACTGGTGCTGTGATATCATAGTGTAGAGAATAGTATACTGGTGCTGTGATATCATAGTGTAGAGAATAGTATACTGGTGCTGTGATATCATAGTGTAGAGAATAGTATACTGGTGCTGTGATATCATAGTGCAGAGAATAGTATACTGGTGCTGTGATATCATAGTGTAGAGAATAGTATACTGGTGCTGTGATATCATAGTGTAGAGAATAGTATACTGGTGCTGTGATATCATAGTGTAGAGAATAGTATACTGGTGCTGTGATATCATAGTGTAGAGAATAGTATACTGGTGCTGTGATATCATAGTGTAGAGAATAGTATACTGGTGCTGTGATATCATAGTGTAGAGAATAGTATACTGGTGCTGTGATATCATAGTGTAGAGAATAGTATACTGGTGCTGTGATATCATAGTGTAGAGAATAGTATACTGGTGCTGTGATATCATAGTGTAGAGAATAGGATACTGGTGCTGTGATGTCATAGTGTAGAGAATAGTATACTGGTGCTGTGATATCATAGTGTAGAGAATAGTATACTGGTGCTGTGATATCATAGTGTAGAGAATAGTATACTGGTGCTGTGATATCATAGTGCAGAGAATTGTATACTGGTGCTGTGATATCATAGTGTAGAGAATAGTATACTGGTGCTGTGATATAGTGCAGAGAATAGTATACTGGTGCTGTGATATAGTGTAGAGAATAGTATACTGGTGCTGTGATATCATAGTGTAGAGAATAGGATACTGGTGCTGTGATATAGTGCAGAGAATAGTATACTGGTGCTGTGATATCATAGTGTAGAGAATAGTATACTGGTGCTGTGATATCATAGTGTAGAGAATAGTATACTGGTGCTGTGATGTCATAGTGTAGAGAATAGTATACTGGTGATGTGATATCATAGTGTAGAGAATAGTATACTGGTGCTGTGATATCATAGTGTAGAGAATAGTATACTGGTGCTGTGATGTGATAGTGTAGAGAATAGTATACTGGTGCTGTGATGTCATAGTGTAGAGAATAGTATACTGGTGCTGTGATATCATAGTGTAGAGAATAGTATACTGGTGCTGTGATATCATAGTGTAGAGAATAGTATACTGGTGCTGTGATATCATAGTGTAGAGAATAGTATACTGGTGATGTGATATCATAGTGTAGAAAATAGTATACTGGTGCTGTGATATCATAGTGCAGAGAATAGTATACTGGTGCTGTGATATCATAGTGTAGAGAATAGTATACTGGTGCTGTGATATCATAGTGTAGAGAATAGTATACTGGTGCTGTGATATCATAGTGTAGAGAATAGTATACTGGTGCTGTGATATTATAGTGTAGAGAATAGTATACTGGTGCTGTGATATCATAGTGTAGAGAATAGTATACTGGTGCTGTGATATCATAGTGTAGAGAATAGTATACTGGTGATGTGATATCATAGTGTAGAGAATAGAATACTGGTGCTGTGATATAGTGCAGAGAATAGGATACTGGTGCTGTGATATCATAGTGTAGAGAATAGTATACTGGTGCTGTGATATCATAGTGTAGAGAATAGTATACTGGTGCTGTGATATCATAGTGTAGAGAATAGAATACTGGTGCTGTGATATCATAGTGTAGAGAATAGTATACTGGTGCTGTGATATCATAGTGTAGAGAATAGTATACTGGTGCTGTGATATAGTGCAGAGAATAGTATACTGGTGCTGTGATATCATAGTGCAGAGAATAGTATACTGGTGCTGTGATATAGTGCAGAGAATAGTATACTGGTGCTGTGATATCATAGTGTAGAGAATAGTATACTGGTGCTGTGATATCATAGTGTAGAGAATAGTATACTGATGCTGTGATATAGTGCAGAGAATAGTATACTGGTGCTGTGATATCATAGTGTAGAGAATAGTATACTGGTGCTGTGATATCATAGTGTAGAGAATAGAATACTGGTGATGTGATATCATAGTGTAGAGAATAGTATACTGGTGCTGTGATATCATAGTGTAGAGAATAGTATACTGGTGCTGTGATATCATAGTGTAGAGAATAGTATACTGGTGCTGTGATATAGTGTAGAGAATAGAATACTGGTGCTGTGATATCATAGTGTAGAGAATAGTATACTGGTGCTGTGATATCATAGTGCAGAGAATAGTATACTGATGCTGTGATATCATAGTGTAGAGAATAGTATACTGGTGCTGTGATATCATAGTGTAGAGAATAGTATACTGGTGCTGTGATATCATAGTGTAGAGAATAGTATACTGGTGCTGTGATATCATAGTGTAGAGAATAGTATACTGGTGCTGTGATATCATAGTACAGAGAATAGTATACTGGTGCTGTGATATCATAGTGTACAGAATAGTATACTGGTGCTGTGATATCATAGTGTAGAGAATAGTATACTGGTGCTGTGATATCATAGTGTAGAGAATAGTATACTGGTGCTGTGATATCATAGTACAGAGAATAGTATACTGGTGCTGTGATATCATAGTGCAGAGAATAGTATACTGGTGCTGTGATATCATAGTGTAGAGAATAGTATACTGGTGCTGTGATGTCATAGTGTAGAGAATAGTATACTGGTGCTGTGATATCATAGTGCAGAGAATAGTATACTGGTGCTGTGATATTGTCACGATGCCGGCTGGCAGGTAGTGGATCCTCTGTGTCAGAGAGGGATTGGCGAGGACCGCGCTAGTGGACCGGTTCTAAGTCACTACTGGTTTTCACCAGAGCCCGCCGCAAAGCGGGATGGTCTTGCTGCGGCGGTAGTGACCAGGTCGTATCCACTAGCAACGGCTCACCTCTCTGACTGCTGATGACAGGCGCGGTACAAGGGAGTAGGCAGAAGCAAGGTCGGACGTAGCAGAAGGTCGGGGGCAGGCGGCAAGGATCGTAGTCAGGGGCAACGGCAGGAGGTCAGAAACACGGACTAGGAACAGACAAGGGAACGCTTTCACTAGGCACAAGTGCAACAAGATCCGGCCAGGGAGTGCAAGGGAAGTGAGGTGATATAGGGAAGTGCACAGGTGGGAGCCAATTAAGCTAATTGGGAAGATTGGGCCAGGCACCATCATTGGTGCACTGGCCCTTTAAATCGCAGAGACCCGGCGCGCGCGCGCCCTAGGGAGCGGGGCCGCGCGCGCCGGGACAGGACCGAGGGAGAGCGAGTCAGGTACGGGGGCCGGGGTGCGCATCGCGAGCGGGCGCTACCCGCATCGCGAATCGCATCCCGGCTGAAGGCGGGACCGCAGCGCACCCGGTCAGTGGAGCTGACCGGGGCGCTGCAACAACGAAGATGAGGCGAGCGCTCCGGGGAGGAACGGGGACCCGGAGCGCTCGGCGTAACAGTACCCCCCCCCTTGGGTCTCCCCCTCTTCTTGGGGCCAAAGAACCTGAGGAAAAAAAACTCAATTTTTCCGTGATGAGGTCCGATGCACATTAGGAGGGGTTCTGTGTGGAAACGTACGAGACAGTCCAATCTTTTATTGTAAAAACAATAGATGTAGAGGGGTCTGGCGAGACTGGTCACAGGAACGTAGAACCTGTTGATGAGAGAGGCCAAAAAAAATTTTCCTGCAGATCCGGAATCCAAGAAGAGCATAGTAGAGAAGGAGAAGGTAGAGGCAGATATCCGCACAGGCACAGTAAGGCGTGGAGAAGCAGAGTTGACATCAAGAACTGTGTCACCTTTGTGCGGAGTCAGCGTACATCTTTCCAGGCGGGGAGGACGGATAGGACAATCCTTCAGGAAGTGTTCGGTACCGGCATAGTACAGGCAAAGATTCTCCATGCGGCGTCGTGTCCTCTCTTGAGGTGTCAAGCGAGACCGGTCAACTTGCATAGCCTCCGCGGCGGGAAGCACAGGAACAGATTGCAGAGGACCAGAGGAGAGAGGAGCCGGAGAGAAAAAACGCTTCGTGCGAACAAAGTCCATATCCAGGCGGAGCTCCAGACGCCATCCGGAAGAACGCATGTCAATGCGAGTGGCTAGATGAATGAGTTCATGTAGGTCAGCAGGAGTCTCTCGTGCGGCCAGAACATCTTTAATGTTGCTGGATAGGCCTTTTTTAAAGGTCGCGCAGAGAACCTCACTATTCCAGGACAACTCGTAAGCAAGAGCACGGAACTGAATGGCGTACTCGCCAACGGAAGAAACACCCTGGGCCAGGTTCAGCAGGGCAATCTCGGCTGAAGAAGCTCGGGCAGGTTCCTCAAAGACACTTCGAATTTCCGAGAAGAAGGAGTGTACAGAGGCAGTGACGGGGTCATTGCGGTCCCAGAGCGGTGCGGCCCATGACAGGGCTTTTCCAGACAGAAGGCAGAACACGAAAGCCACCTTAGACCTTTCAGTAGGAAACTGGTCCGACATCATCTCCAAGTGCTGGGAACATTGCGAAAGAAAGCCACGGCAATACTTAGAGTCCCCATTAAATTTGTCCGGCAAGGACAGGCGGAGGCTAGGAGTGGCCACTCGCTGCGGAGGAGGTGCAGGAGCTGGCGGAGGAGAAGATTGCTGGAGAAGTTGCGACTGAAGTTGGTGCGAAATGGTGGACATTTCCGACAGCTGACGGGTTAGAAGGGCGATCTGTCGGGCTTGCTGGGCGGCCACCGTGGTGAGGTCAGCGACAACTGGCAGAGGAACTTCAGCGGGATCCATGGCCGGATCTACTGTCACGATGCCGGCTGGCAGGTAGTGGATCCTCTGTGTCAGAGAGGGATTGGCGAGGACCGCGCTAGTGGACCGGTTCTAAGTCACTACTGGTTTTCACCAGAGCCCGCCGCAAAGCGGGATGGTCTTGCTGCGGCGGTAGTGACCAGGTCGTATCCACTAGCAACGGCTCACCTCTCTGACTGCTGATGACAGGCGCGGTACAAGGGAGTAGGCAGAAGCAAGGTCGGACGTAGCAGAAGGTCGGGGGCAGGCGGCAAGGATCGTAGTCAGGGGCAACGGCAGGAGGTCAGGAACACGGACTAGGAACAGACAAGGGAACGCTTTCACTAGGCACAAGTGCAACAAGATCCGGCCAGGGAGTGCAAGGGAAGTGAGGTGATATAGGGAAGTGCACAGGTGGGAGCCAATTAAGCTAATTGGGAAGATTGGGCCAGGCACCATCATTGGTGCACTGGCCCTTTAAATCGCAGAGACCCGGCGCGCGCGCGCCCTAGGGAGCGGGGCCGCGCGCGCCGGGACAGGACCGAGGGAGAGCGAGTCAGGTACGGGGGCCGGGGTGCGCATCGCGAGCGGGCGCTACCCGCATCGCGAATCGCATCCCGGCTGAAGGCGGGACCGCAGCGCACCCGGTCAGTGGAGCTGACCGGGGCGCTGCAACAACGAAGATGAGGCGAGCGCTCCGGGGAGGAACGGGGACCCGGAGCGCTCGGCGTAACAGATATCATAGTGTAGAGAATAGTATACTGGTGCTGTGATATCATAGTGTAGAGAATAGTATACTGGTGCTGTGATATCATAGTGTAGAGAATAGTATACTGGTGCTGTGATATCATAGTGTAGAGAATAGTATACTGGTGCTGTGATATCATAGTGTAGAGAATAGTATACTGGTGCTGTGATATCACAGTGTAGAGAATAGTATACTGGTGCTGTGATATCATAGTGCAGAGAATAGTATACTGGTGCTGTGATATCATAGTGCAGAGAATAGTATACTGGTGCTGTGATATAGTGTAGAGAATAGTATACTGGTGCTGTGATATCATAGTGTAGAGCAGTGTTTCCCAACCTTTTTTGGGTCGGGGCACACCTCGGAAAAAGTTTTTTTCCACGGGGCACCGCTACCGAGGTTGACGAGCAAGAAAAAAAATAAATAAGGAAAAGACGGTAAAAAACGCAATATATATATATCTATATCTATTTATCAGTGGGTATGTAGTTTAAAGTGCTGCTTTATACAGCAACTCACCAATGACGTCTTCTCTAATTTGCATCGTTGCCTTCTCTTCTCCATCTGGTCTGGGCCATCATCACAATTTCTTCCACACTCAATTCTTCACCGTTAAAACTACAAAACAAACCTATTAGGCGCCAAACTTTTTTTTTCTTTTTTTTTTACATGGGTGACAGAGGGGTATAGAAGAGTGGACATGGGTGACAGAGGGGTGTAGAGGGGTGGACACGGGTGACAGAGGGGTGTAGAGGAGTGTACAGAGGGGTGTAGAGGAGCGTACATGGGTGACAGTGGTGTAGAGGAGCGTACATGGGTGACAGGGGTGTAGAGGAGCGTACATGGGTGACAGTGGTATAGAGGAGCATACATGGGTGACAGGGGTATAGAGGAGCATACATGGGTGACTGGGGTATAGAGGAGCATACATGGGTGACAGGGGTATAGAGGAGCATACATGGGTGACAGGGGTGTAGAGGAGCGTACATGGGTGACAGATGGGTGTACATGGGTGACAGATGGGTGTAGAGGAGTGTACATGGGTGACAGATGGGTGTAGAGGAGTGAGAGAAGGGTGTAGAGGAGTGTACATGGGTGACAGATGGGTGTACATGGGTCAAAGAGGGGTGTAGAGGAGTGTACATGGGTGACAGAGGGGTGTAGAGGAGTGTACATGAGTGACAGAGGGGTATAGAGGAGTGTACATGGGTGACAGAGGGGTAGAGAATAGTGTACATGGGTGACAGAGGGGTGCAGAAGAGTGTACCCGGGTGACAGAGGGGTAGAGAGGAGTGTACATGGGTGACAGATGGGTATTGAGGAGTTTACATGGGTGACAGAGGGGTGTACATGTGTGATAGATGGGTGTACATGGGTGATAGATGGGTGTACATGGGTGACAGAGGGGTGTAGAGGAGTGTACATGGGTGACAAAGGGGTGTAGAGGAGTGTACATGGGTGATAGATGGGTGTACATGGGTGACAGAGGGGTGTAGAGGAGTGTACATGGGTGACAGAGGGGTGTAGAGGAGTGTACATGGGTGATAGATGGGTGTACATGGGTGACAGAGGGGTGTAGAGGAGTGTACATGGGTGACAGAGGGGTGTAGAGGAGTGTACATGGGTGATAGATGGGTGTACATGGGTGACAGAGGGGTGTAGAGGAGTGTACATGGGTGACAGAGGGGTGTAGAGGAGTGTACATGGGTGATAGATGGGTGTACATGGGTGACAGAGGGGTGTAGAGGAGTGTACATGGGTGACAGAGGGGTGTAGATGAGTGTACATGGGTGACAGAGGGGTGTAGAGGAGTGTACATGGGTGACAGAGGGGTGTAGAGGAGTGTACATGTGTGACAGAGGGGTGTAGAGGAGTGTACATGGGTGGCAGAGGGGTACAGAGGAGTGTACATGGGTGACAGAGGGGTACAGAGGAGTGTACATGGGTGACAGAGGGGTGTAGAGGAGTGTACATGGGTGACAGAGGGGTACAGAGGAGTGTACATGGGTGACAGAGGGGTACAGAGGAGTGTACATGGGTGACAGAGGGGTAAAGAGGAGTGTACATGGGTGACAGAGGGGTACAGAGGAGTGTACATGGGTGACAGAGGGGTATAGAGGAGTGTACATGGGTGACAGAGGGGTGTAGAGGAGTGTACAGAGGGGTGTAGAGAGGTGTACAAGGGTGATAGATGGGTGTAGAAGAGTGAACATGGGTGACGGGGCATAGGGGTGACAGGGGTGGACAGGGGGTGGACATGGGTGACAGGAGGGTGGACAGGGGAGACAGGGGGTCAGAGGGGTGGACAAGGGGGTAAAAGAGGGACAGAAGTGACAGAGAGGGGTGGACTGGGGTAACAAAGGGACAGATAGGTGAACAGGAGGGTGGACATGGGTGACAGAGTAGAGTACGGGGGTAGACAGGGGAGTAAACATGAGTGACAGGGATGGACAGGGGAGTGGACAAGGCAGACATGGATGACAGGAGGTTGGACATGGGTGACGGGGATGATAGGTGGGGGGACATGTGTGAGTGCAGGTGGACATGAGTGATGGGGGGTGGACATGGGTGACAGGAAGGTGAACATGGGTGACAGGCAAGGGTGGACATGAGTGACAGGCAAGGGTGGACATGAGTGACAGGCAAGGGTGGACATGAGTGACAGGGAAGGGTGGACATGAGTGACAGGGAAGGGTGGACATGAGTGACAGGGAAGGGTGGACATGGGTGACGGGGGGGGGAGGTGGACATGGGTGACGGGGGGGGGGGTTGGACATGGGTGACGGGGGGGGTGGACATGGGTGACGGGGGGGGTGGACATGGGTGACGGGGGGGGTGGACATGGGTGACGGGGGGATGGACATGGGTGACGGGGGGGGTGGACATGGGTGACGGGGGGGGGGCGTGGACATGGGTGACGGGGGGTGGGCATGGGTGACGGGGGGTGGACATGGGTGACGGGGGGGTGGACATGGCTGACAGGGGGGGTGGACATGGGTGACGGGGGGTGGACATGGGTGACGGGGGTATGGACATGGGTGACGGGGGGGTGGACATGGGTGACGGGGGGGGTGGGCATGGGTGACGGGGGGGTGGACATGGGTGACGGGGGGGTGGACATGGGTGACGGGAGGGGTGGACATGGGTGACGGGGGGGTGGACATGGGTGACAGGGGGGGTGGACATGGGTGACGGGGGGTGGACATGGGTGACGGGGGGGGGTGGACATGGGTGACGGGGGGGGGTGGACATGGGTGACGGGGGGGGTGGACATGGGTGATAGAGATGGACAGGGAGGTGGACAAGGCGGACATGGCTGACAGGGGGGGTGGACATGGGTGACTGAGGGGGTGGACATGGGTGACAGGGAGGGTGGACATGGGTGACAGGGGGGTGGACATGGGTGACAGGGGGGGTGGACATGGGTGACAGGGGGGGGTGGACATGGGTGACAGGGGGGGATGGACATGGGTGACAGGGGGGATTACATGGGTGACAGGGAGGGATTACATGGGTGACCGGGAGGGATTACATGGGTGACAGGGAGGGATTACATGGGTGACAGGGGGGGTGGACATGGGTGACAGGGGGGGTGGACATGGGTGACAGGGAGGGATTACATGGGTGACAGGGAGGGATTACATGGGTGACAGGGAGGGATTACATGGGTGACAGGGAGGGTGGACATGGGTGACAGGGGGGGTGGACATGGGTGATAGAGATGGCGGACATGGGTGATAGAGATGGCCAGGGAGGTGGACCAGGCGGACATGGGTGACAGGGGGAGAGGACATGGGTGACTGGGCGGGTGGACATGGGTGACTGGGGGGGTGGACATGGGTGACTGGGGAGGGATTACATGGGTGACAGGGAGGGATTACATGGGTGACAGGGAGGGATTACATGGGTGACAGGGAGGGATTACATGGGTGACAGGGGGGGTGGACAGGGAGGTGGACCAGGCGGACATGGCTGACAGGGGGGGGTGGACATGGGTGACAGGGGGGGGACATGGGTGACAGGGGGGGGGTGGACATGGGTGACTGGGGGGTGGACATGGGTGACTGGGGGGGTGGACATGGGTGACGGAGGGATTGCATGGGTGACAGGGGGGGTGGACATGGGTGATAGAGATGGACAGGGAGATAGACAAGGAAGACATGGCTGACAGGGGGGGGTGGACATGAGTGACGGGGGGGAGGTGTATAGGGTGTACTTGGGTGACGGTGGGGGGATTTAGACAGGGTTGAGAAGGTGAACAGAGGGGCGGAAAGGGTACGGTACCTTAAGCAAGCCGGCCCGCGCAGCTTGCAGTTCCACAGGAGGCACTGGAGTCCGGCGCAGGTGCAGCTCGTTCCGCCCCAGGGCACCATTTCCGGCTCACTGCGCCGCAAGGGAGAGGGGGACGGAGGGGGACACAGGAGACGGAGAGTGAAGGAGGGGGACACAGGGAACAGAGGGGTAAGGAGGGGAACACGGGTCACGCAGCATACGGAGGGGAACACAGGAGATGCAGGGGGACGCTGTGCGCGCAGTGCGCACGCAGACTCCCCCCCTCCACCATCAGGCCGGGGCGGGACATTTAAAAAAAAATAATAGTAAAAAATAAAAAAAATCACGGCAAAATCCCGCGGCACCACGGGCAGTGCTGAACGGCACACACGTGTGCCGCGGCACCGCGGTTGGGAATCACTGGTGTAGAGAATAGTATACTGGTGCTGTGATATCATAGTGTAGAGAATAGTATACTGGTGCTGTGATATCATAGTGTAGAGAATAGTATACTGGTGCTGTGATATCATAGTGTAGAGAATAGTATACTGGTGCTGTGATATCATAGTACAGAGAATAGTATACTGGTGCTGTGATATCATAGTGTAGAGAATAGTATACTGGTGCTGTGATATCATAGTGTAGAGAATAGTATACTGGTGTTGTGATATCATAGTGTACAGAATAGTAT
Source organism: Hyla sarda (assembly GCF_029499605.1). NCBI lineage: Eukaryota > Metazoa > Chordata > Amphibia > Anura > Hylidae > Hyla > Hyla sarda. The sequence goes on along the minus strand of NC_079198.1, from coordinate 110,198,410 downwards.
ACTGGTGCTGTGATATCATAGTACAGAGAATAGTATACTGGTGCTGTGATATCATAGTGTAGAGAATAGTATACTGGTGCTGTGATATCATAGTGTAGAGAATAGTATACTGGTGCTGTGATATCATAGTACAGAGAATAGAATACTGGTGCTGTGATATCATAGTGTAGAGAATAATATACTGGTGCTGTGATATCATAGTACAGAGAATAGTATACTGGTGCTGTGATATCATAGTGTAGAGAATAGAATACTGGTGCTGTGATATCATAGTGTAGAGAATAGTATACTGGTGCTGTGATATCATAGTGTAGAGAATAGTATACTGGTGCTGTGATATCATAGTGTAGAGAATAGTATACTGGTGCTGTGATATCATAGTACAGAGAATAGTATACTGGTGCTGTGATATCATAGTACAGAGAATAGTATACTGGTGCTGTGATATCATAGTGTAGAGAATAGAATACTGGTGCTGTGATATCATAGTGTAGAGAATAGTATACTGGTGCTGTGATATCATAGTGTAGAGAATAGTATACTGGTGCTGTGATATCATAGTGTAGAGAATAGTATACTGGTGCAGTGATATCATAGTGTAGAGAATAGTATACTGGTGTTGTGATATCATAGTGTACAGAATAGTATACTGGTGCTGTGATATCATAGTGTAGAGAATAGGATACTGGTGCTGTGATATCATAGTGTAGAGAATAGTATACTGGTGCTGTGATATCATAGTACAGAGAATAGTATACTGGTGCTGTGATATCATAGTGTAGAGAATAGTATACTGGTGTTGTGATATCATAGTGTAGAGAATAGTATACTGGTGTTGTGATATAGTGCAGAGAATAGTATACTGGTGCTGTGATATCATAGTGTAGAGAATAGTATACTGGTGCTGTGATATCATAGTGCAGAGAATAGTATACTGGTGCTGTGATGTCTTAGTGCAGGGAATGGGATAATAGCGCTTTGTTGTCATAGTGCAGGGAATAAAATACTGGTGCTGTGATGTCATTGCAGAGAATAGGATACTAATGTTGTGATGTCATAGCATAGGGAGTAGTATACTGTGGCTGTCATGTCATAAAACAGAAAATAGAATACTTGCATTTTCATAGAGCAGAAAATTGTATACAGGCACTATAATATTATAGAGCAGGGAATTGTATATTTCTGCTGTGATGTCATAAAGCAGGGAACTGTATACTGGTGTTGTGATGTCATAAATCAGGCAATTGTATACAGGTGTTGTGATGTCATGGAAATCCACTGTGCATTTGCATGTTGTTCTGTCTTCTATACCTGGTTGGGAAGTAACACAGTTCATGAAATGAGCAGACCTGGCCCCAGGTAAGATGGCTGTCAGATCCCGCTCTGTAAATAATACACATTGGTGTTCTGACAGAAGTCCTCAATGTATTTGCTGCTTCTCTTTGTGCTGTTTTTGCTACATTGTGCATTACTGACATGTTTCATGTTAAAGTTTTTTCTTACTTTTGTCTGAAAAGATAAACATGTCTTCGGTTCCAGACTGATCGGTGTTGTGTGGAAATAATTCACTGTCCTCCTGAGTAACCAGACATGTTCAACAAACCATCATTCAGCAGAGTGAGTGGTGGAGACGATGTCAGGAGAATGTGAGAACGAATGGTCCAGTATTTACCACTGATCCATATAATCTAAGGCACTGGTATATTGATGACAAACACGGCAAAATCTGCAGTATGGGTTTCTTGTTGTGGTTTCAACATTGTTGTGTTTGTGGCTTTTAGCAGCAGTTTCCAGGTACACATTCTTAGAAAAAATAAAACACAAACAATATATTCTTCAGCAGAATAGTGAGTGCAGCTCTGGGGTATAATACAGGATGTAGCTTTAGAGCAGTACAGGATAAGTAATGTATGTACACAGTGACCTCACCAGCAGAATAGTGAGTACAGCTCTGGAGAGAGGTTGGGTGTGTCTGAGCTCCTGTTACTTCCAGACTCTTCCAGTGAAGCAGTGATTTCCATCCGCCCCTCCCCAGGTGTGTGGCAGATACCTGGGTAGAGGGTTTTCCTGCTATGGAGCCCCAGGTGGCTTCATCTTGCACTCCCCGTACCCGGCCGGCGGGGGGTGCAAAGGAAAATGCGACGGCCAGCAGCCAGGATGGGGTGAGACGATCCACCAGGGCCCATCGCCATGTGGGGCCCCCTCCCTCATCCCCAGCTGGGAGCTGCAAGGCTTCCAGCAAAAGTTCCTCTGGGAAAAGAAGCTCATCCAGGCAGAGGAGTGGAGTGAAGGCTTCTACCTCAGGCTCCTCAGAACCCCAGCAATGGGGGGTCAAGGAGCCAAGGGAATCCCTGGAGACTTTCGGATCTAGAATCCAGGCAAAGATGGCCCAATATGAAGAGCTTGGGAAACAGCTACGAGGTCTAAGAGAAGACATAAAGTTCACAAGTTACCAGGCGGATACAGCAGCCAAGGGCAAGAGAGCAGCGTTCACTGCAAAGGTGAGAGCACTAAAGAAAGAGGTGGAGGAGATTGTTCAGCTGAGAGCAGACATTGTGGCTGGAGCCGGCTTCTTCAGTGAGAAGATTCTTAATGAAGAGAGGTTCCCCAAAAAGGGGGTCTCCAGAGGTGCAGAAAAAGAAAGTCACCAAGATGAGAGTGAGGAGGAGGAGGAGATGGAGGGAGGTGAGGAGGGGGATATGAGTGAGGGGGATATGGACACGGGTTCTGTTTGTACCACCACTGTTACCCCAGACCCCCCACTTACCCTCAGTGTGGACTACATAAATCCGGCTCAGGTGGCCTTACCTCCCTCCAGTGAGGACGATGAGGATGGCAGTGACTGCAGTGATGGCAGCAGCTCGGCAGATGGGGGTCTCCTGCGTGCGATTGTTATGCAGGAGTCCCCCACCCGTCTGGAGAACTTCACTTTTGGTGATGATTTGGGCCCAGAAGAGAAGGGGAAGAGGAAGAAAGTGAAGGGCAAGAAGAGGAAGAAGGCACAAGGAGTGAAATTTGTATTTTCTTCTTTCCAGCAACCTGGGTCGGCTGAGAAGTCAGCTCAGGGTGCTGGGTCCCCCAATCTGCCAGACCCCGTTTCTGTAGTGGAGCGGGGCCAGCATGGGGGATACAGTAGTGCACCCAAAATGGCCGCGGGTGCTATAGAAAAAAAAGGGCACCCTCCTGTGAGGGGGGAGGGTGTCCAGGCACCAGAAAATGGCGGCAGTTTCTCCCGTTCAGGGGGCGGTCCCCGGGTTGAAGTGAGCGGTACAAGTCCTGGCGCTGCAGGGCACTCCCCTGTGAGGGGGGGGAGTGTCCGGGCACCAGACCTTGGTGGTTCAGGGGGCGGTCCCCTATGTGCGGTTGGTACCGTTTCTGGCGCTGCGGGGCACTCACCTGTAAAGGGGGAGGTTCCCTGCACGTCAGCTGCAGTAGGCGGGGCAGGAGTGCGTCCGGAGGGACAGCTCCTGCCAAAATCCATGACTTCGTGTGAGGGGGCGGTGCCATCCATATCAGAGGCGGAGCCTGTGTCTGCACCCCAGAAGACTGGAAATGCAACCTTAGTCCTGAAACCAGCGACCCTTATACATAATGCAATAGACCCAGCCAGCCCAGCCTGTAATATACAGAGTGTAAGCAAGAGTGAAAGTGAGAGCAAAAATGTGTGGAAAAATGGTAATGTCCAGAGTGTGAGTTATGGTAGTGCGCATGGGAGGAGTTGTAGTAGCAGTGTGGATGAGGGGTGTGCAAGTGGGGTGCAAGAGAGGGGTGCAAGGGGAGTGCAAGAGAGGGGTGCAAGTGGAGTGCAAGAGAGGGGTGCAAGTGGAGTGCAAGAGAGGGGTGCAAGTGGAGTGCAAGAGAGGGGTGCAAGTGGAGTGCAAGAGAGGGGTACAAGTGGAGTGCAAGAGAGGGGTACAAGTGGAGTGCAAGAGAGGGGTGTAAGTGGAGTGCAAGAGAGGGGTGCAAGTGGAATGCAGGTGAGGAGTGGTAGTGGAATGCCAGAGAGAGGTTTGACTGACACCTCAGCTAAGAACAAGGGTCCTGGTTTGGGATCTGGGTCAGGTCCTGGTTCGACTGCCCCCCCGGTAGTGGCTGCTTCTCCCAGAAGCTATGCCAGAGTCACTGCCGGGGGATCAGGGGGATCCCCATCTCCATCTGGCTCTGGGGGTCACTTGCAACAGCGCCTCCTGGAGGCTCTACGTAGGGGAGACAGGTCAATCCATGTAGAGGGGAGGGGTGAGGTTGACCTGTCTTTTTGGATAGAAAGACACGGCTTAGGCGCCTTCCGAGAACAAAACGGGGAGGTGGTCTGGTCCCTCCCGACATCCGGGCAGGAAAGTGGCCGTAGGAATGTGGTCCGTTTAGTGTGGAGGGGCGAAGATGCATGTCCGCCTCGGGGTAAGGTGGTTGAGCTCCTCCTCCGGATGGAATTCAGGGCAAGTGACATCTTTGCCCTGATCCACCCCTACGGTACTTCCGAATTTGACATCAGCTTCGTTCGGCCGGAGGGTTTGGAACTCTTCTGGTCGAACTATGAGGTGGTGAAGAGTGAGCCCGGCTGGCGGGATTTCGCCGTAAAGGCGATATCCCGTCAGAATCTGGCCAAGAAAGTGACCGTATTGACACGTAACGAGTCACTATCTTGCTATGACATCATGACCTGGCTCAGCCGATATGGGGATGTGACGGACATGCCAAAAAAGAACTATGACGAACATGGGATCTGGTCTGGGGCCTGGACGTTTTCCGTCAAACTGAAGCGTTCGGGGAGCACTGTTGCCCACATCCCATCAGCTGCTTTTCTTGGGAGAGACAGAATCCAAGTTTTCTACCAGGGGCAGCCCAAGGTCTGTCACAGATGTGGCAGCCCCACCCACTTTAGCGCAGCTTGTACCGTGCAGGTCTGTGCACTGTGCGGTGGGGTAGGTCATCTTGCCGCATCCTGTAGGCAGATCCGGTGTCATCTGTGTGGTGTCTTAGGACACCCTTTCAGCCGTTGTCCTAGCGCTTTTGCCCGGGCAACTGTCACCTTGGCTGGGGAGAGCAGTAATGTTGCCTCAGCTGGGGAGGGCACGAGTGCGGGTGAAGGTGCAACAGGGTCAGTGAAGAGGAAAAGTCCCGCCAAGCTGAGGCGGGAGGCTAATCGCAGAAGGAGCAGGGAACTGGAGAGTTCCCATGTGGCAGGGGTAGCTTCTGACCCTGCTCCAGAGGTTAGTCCTGAAACTGCTGAGGCCCTGGAGGAAAATGTGCTGGAGGAGGAAGCGAGGAGAATCTGTGGAGAAGAGGGCAGCAAGGCCGATCTTTCCGATTCCTCCCACTTTGAAAGTGTGGATGAGGAGGGTGAAGAGCGGCCAAAAAAGAAGGGCAATAAAAGGGGAAAGAAGAGGTCGGAGCCCTTTAGTCCCCGTGCTACGGACCAGGTCCCAAGCGGAAGCCTACCTGCCCCCCCTCTGATTGATCTGTCTAACCGGTTCTCTGTCCTTGATGACATCTCCTCCCCCTCTTTGGAGGGGGTGGTCGAGGATGGGGTACCTGAAGTGGGGGAGCCTCCGGGGGGAACTGGGCCCTGTCCTGATGGGGCAATTTCCTCAGGGGATGGGGCCAAACCAGAGCCAGACGGAGATGGGGATTCAAAAATGGACCAATCAGAGTCTAAAAAAAGGCTAAAAGAGAAAGAAGCCTCCTCGTCTGGGGATGAGGGGGTAAAGAAAAGACAGAAGTGAGGGGGTTAGGGCCGTCTAACTCAATCACCCATGATGGCGGCACTCACCCCATTGACGCTGGCATCTATTAACTGTGCCAGTATAAAGTCTGATACGGCTAGATTCGCAGCCTTTGATTTTCTCGGCCGTGTTGAAGCCGATATTTTGTATCTGCAGGAGACCAGGTTGTCAGATCTTGCCTCCCTGGTAAAAGCCAGGAGAGAGTGGAGGTGCGGGCCCTCCCACTGGTCTCTTGCGGCTGAGCCGTATAGTGGGGTGGCGGTCCTTTTTACCGCTCCGGTTGAATGCAGACGGGTTATTGAGTTAGAAATGGGGAGGTGCCTGATCTTAAATGTCCTCATGAAGGGACAGGAGCTCCGGCTCATTAACATCTACGCCCCACAAACCAAGTGGGGCCGCAAAGATCTCTTTATGAGGATCAAGCCCTTCCTTTTTACTAGCCGGCAAGTGATCTTTGGAGGGGACTTCAATACTGTCACAAGGTCCCAAGATAGGAGAGGTTCCAATGGTCCGCTGGCTTACGATAGCATAGCTCTCAATAATATAGTTAGGGAAGCTCGCCTAGAGGACGCCCACATCCGGAGCCCCTCAGGCCACGCGGGTTTCACCTATCATCGAGGTAGCTGCAGGTCTAGGATAGACAGGTTTTATTTAAAGGAGGAAGCCGTCTCTTCCGCAGTGTCCGTGGTTGAGGTGGAGTTCTCCGATCACTGTATGATTTTGTTTTCCTTGAATGTTTCAGAGACCCCCCGGATGGGTAAAGGTTATTGGAAGCTGAATTCGTCCCTCCTGGAGGAAGCGGAGGTAAGACAGTCCTTTGAGGATTTTCTTCAGAGTCAGGTACCTTTACTGGACCTTTGTAGTAGTAAGTCAGAGTGGTGGGAGATATTCAAGAAGCGGGTTGCGGGGTTCTTCCGCCAGCTCTCGAGCCTCAGGTCCCTGAACAGGTATCGCTTGTATCAGGGTCTGAGGAGGAAACTCGAGCTTCTCGTCTCGACTGGAGGTAGTCGTGATGATATCTCCAGAGTGAAGTCCTTGTTGATGAGGTGTCAGTATGATAGGCACGCATCTTTGGTTTTTGAGAGGGATTTTGGGAAGTACCGCTCGCCCGACCCTTACAGAAACTGCAAGATGTCAGTGAGTAGTAAAATCATCTCAGGACTGATTGATAGTACGGGATCTCTGAATCGGTCCAGATCAGGGATCCTGGAGGTCGTCAGATCCTTCTACTTGCACCTCTTGGGGAGGAAGGATCTAGATCGGGACAAGATGTCGGCTTTCCTGGCTGAAACCATTCCTGAGCCAGGGGTAGACCCCTCTCTTGGCGTTTTGGCAGAAGAGATTAAGGAAGAGGAAGTGAGACTGGCGATCGAGGGGCTTGCCCCCAAGAAGTCGCCAGGTCCGGATGGCTTAACATCCGAGTGGTACAAGACCTTTAAGGAGTCTTTAGCTCCCCTCTTGACTGTGGTATTCAATGAGTGTCTCTCCTCGGGCACTCTGCCTAGGTCAATGAGGAGGTCAGCCCTGATTCTTCTCTCAAAGGGTAAAGATCCTAGCCGGATTGAGAATTGGAGGCCCATAGCTCTTCTCAATACGGACAGGAAGCTTCTGGCCAAGATACTGTTTAATCGGTTGGTGGATTTTGCACCCCGACTCCTTTCGGGGGCCCAGCACTGCTCTGTTCCAGGCAGAAGCACGTTAAGTGCTGTCCTCAGTGTCAGGGAGGCAGTGGAGCGGAGCAGTGCAGGTCTCTGGAAGGGGTACTTACTGTCCTTGGATCAGGCAAAAGCATTTGATCGGGTGAACCATGACTACCTCTGGTCCGTCCTTCTAAGATATGGCTTACCGAGTACTTTTGTTAATTGGCTCAAGATCTTGTATGCAGGGGCAGAGAGTTTCCCGCTGGTGAACGGTTGGTCTGGCCGCTCTTTTGAGGTTGGGTCCGGAGTCCGTCAGGGTTGTCCTTTGAGCCCGCTGTTATACGTGTTCGCAATCGATCCCTTCGTCCGGAGGGTAGATTGTGGACCGTTGGCGGGAGTCGGGATGAGTCTGGCGGAGCCGGATGTCGCCCAGAGAGTTGTGGCGTATGCTGATGATGTCACCATTTTCGTCTCCTCGAGGGGGGAGGTCGATGTGGTGATGTCAGAGGTGGACCGCTACTCGGAGGCTTCCGGGTCTAAGATCAACCGGGATAAGTGTGAAAGTCTCTGGCTGGGAGGGGGGGATCCCACATTTGATCTCCCGGACACCCTTCCGGGGCCCCAAGAATCAGCAAAAGTTTTGGGCATCACATTCGGCCAGGATGATTATCCCACCAAAAACTGGGATGGTAAGCTCCAGGATGCCACTCAGAAGGTGAACCAGTGGAAGGGTTGGTCTATGATCCTCAGAGAAAGGGTACACCTGATCAAATCGTACCTGCTCCCCTTGTTTATCTACCTGGGCAGCGTATGTATCTTGCCAGAGGCTTACTACACTAGGGTCTACAGCCTGTTTTTCCAACTGTTATGGGGGAACAGGATGAACCTAGTCAAGAGGGAGGTTACGTACCGCACGAGGAGACTAGGGGGTTTATCTATGGTAAACCCTGTGGTGTTCTTAACAAAAACCTTCTTGAAAGCCAACATCTCAAACCTCTGGTCAGAGAGGGCTTTTCCGTGGGTACTCTCCTGCAGGGAATGGTTTCGGCCTTTCTTCCAGGAATGGGAGACAGGAGGGCAAGTGAAGGACCTCCGTACGCCCCATGGATATCTTCCGGCTTATGCTACCCCGACTCTGAAGGCGATACGTCGGTGGGGTCTGGGAGTGTGGGAGATCAGGACCCAGTCAAGGCAGTTCCTTGACAAACGGGTTCTGTTGACCCACTTCCAGAAGCCTCTGGCGCTCAGGGACTGCCCAGGTCAGGATCTGAGGGTGGGGTTGTTTCTTTTAAACATGAAAAGGATCCCCCAGAAGTTTTGGGACTTGGCCTGGCGCTGCTTTCAGGGGAAGCTATATGTGAGGGACAATTTGAAGTGTAGGAGATCTGATGACCGGGACTGTCCCCGAGAAGAGTGTGTGGACACGCTGGAAAGCATGGACCATTTCCTCCTTCATTGTCCCTTTAATATAGGGGTTTACAACAGGGTGGGCACTTCCATTGGCTGGAGTCAACTTGCCGGCCTTACCTACCCGGAGTGGGCTTATGGGGCATTCAGGAACCTGGGTGGTCGAGACCGGGGCACTTTATTCTTAGTTAGCTTAGTGATTAGGTACCACACGTGGAACGCACGGTGTTTAGTGTCTACGCAGCGTAAAGTCCTCTCCGAGGTGGAGGTCTGTAGGAATATCACAGGTGACCTCGGGAAGATCAGGTCTTTGGAGTATGGCAGTCTTGGTACCAGTAGGGCTTCTCTCCTATGGAGAGGGTTTTCTTTTGATGTGCCCTAGGTACTAGACCTTCTGGGTAGAGTACCCTTGTTTTGGTTAGGGACAGTGATGTAAGTGGACAGGGTTAGGGTGATAGTAGGGTCAGTTTCTATTTTAGGGATAATGGTAGGGTGAGAGGTAGGGAGGTGTTAGGGAAAGTATGTAAATTTTTGTATGTATCAGGATTGCCATCCTTCTTCCTGGTGGTGGGCTAATGCATGTGTACCATAGCTTTTTGTTTTGTTTTCCGATGTTTAGGTTATGAAGGGCTTACAGGCACCGAACTTGGGCCTAGTGTGGGTTATATTGTTTATGTATGTTATAAAGTTGGTTATGGTTAAGTTGGTTGGGAGGAGTTCTAGGTTGGGTGGGTGTATTTGGTGGGTGGTGGTTTTCTTTTGGTGGACCTGGCATCGGTCAGTCGTGGCTGGACATTGAGAACTGTGGACTCTGACCCATGTACAGAAGGGCGGGTGGTGTGGGTGAAGGGATAGTTTAGAGTAGGATGTTTTATTGTATATTTAGGTGTGTTTCCTGTATAATAATAGGTGTGTATATAGTGTATATAGTTTATATGTATAAATTGTGTACATTACATGTAATTACTATAAAAATATATATATAATTTTTTTTTTTTTTTTTTTTTTTTTATCTTGATTTGTGAATTATATATTGTTTATATTGTGTTTATAGTAGAGATAGATACGGCAGTCGAACCAGATGTTATTTTTGTAGTAATTTTTGTATCCAGTTGTGGTTTAGGTCTTGTGGGATAACGTAGAAAACTAATGTATATATGTGTGGAAGGGGGGAAAAAAAAGTGTGTGTGTGTGTATATATATATATATATAACATTTGGTGTGCAGTGGGAGTGTTTTCGGTTTGTAATATGTGATTTTTCCCAAGTTTGGGTGTTTTTTGAGTTGTAGATTAATTTATCTTTATGCCTTTGTAAAGTTATGGATCTGTGATGCATGTGTGTGGCATAGTATTATTATTATTATTATTATTATTATTATTATTAGTGTTATTATAAAAAAAAAAAAAAAAAAAATTATAGTTTACAAAAAAAAAAAAAAAAAAAAAAAAAATACAAAAAAAAAATAAAATAAAAAAAAAAGGGGTGTGGTGTGTAGTGGGAGTGCTTGTTGTGTTTTCTGTGTGTTTGTGTTTTTCCCAAGTCTGGGTGTTTTTGAGTTACAGCTAAATAGTGCTATTTTTATGTTTCTTTTTGGTTATGTAAGTTGAGTATGCATGTGAGTGTGTTGTTAGATATTAGGTTATGTAAGGTGTGTTTCTTTTTGTTAGGAAAACTGGGCTGGCCGGTTAGGCAGGATTTATGTTCTTTTATTTTAAATGTAAAGTTTTGGTTTATGTTATTTCATGTTGCTGTTTTCAGTTATGGCCAAGTTGTGCTGGTTTTGTGTTTTTGTTATGATTTATATTTTTCTAATAAAAGATCTACAGGATATAACTCAGGATCAGTACAGGATAAGTAATGTAATGTATGTACACAGTGACCTCACCAGCAGAATAGTGAGTCCAGCTCTGGAGAGAGGGTGTGTTCTGCTGAGCTCCTGAGTTTCCCAGAGAAGCAGCGATTTCATCCGCCCCTCCCCAGGTGTGTGGCAGGCACCTGGGTAGGTTTTCCTGCTATGGAGCTCCGGGAAGCTGCGGCTTCATCTTGCACTCCCTGTTCTCGGCTGGCGGGGTTTGCAATGGAACATGCAATGGACAGTAGTCAGGATGGGGTGAGAAGATCCACCAGGGCCCACAGCCATGTGGGGCCCCCTCCCCCAACCTCAGCTGGGAGCTGCAAAGCTTCCAGCAGAAGCTCATCCAGGCAGCAGAGAGGAAAGGCATCTGTATCTGGCTCCTCAGAACCCCAGAAATGGGGGGTAAAGGGGCCCAGAGAACCCCTGGCCACCTTTGGATCCAGAATCCAGGCCAAGATGGCTGAATATGAACAGCTCGGAAAACAACTACGAGGCCTTAGAGAGGAGCTGAAGTTTGCAAGCTTCCAAGCAAACAATTCAGCAAAGACCAAGAGGGCAGCATTTTCCACCAAGGTAAGAGCTCTGAAGAAAGAGATGGATGAGATTGTGAGGCTGAGATCGGACATTGTGGAGGATGCTGGTATATTCAGCGAGAAATTTGTTAACAAGGACCGTTTCTCCAGCATGAGGGTCTCAGCACAAGTGAGTAACCAAGATGACTGGCAGAGTGAGGAGGAAGAGATGGAGGGAGGTGAGGAAGGGGATGTGAGTGAGGGGGATATGGATACTGGACCTATGTGTACCACCACCACTGTTACCCCTGACCCCCCACTTACCCTCAGTGAGGACCATGTAAACCCGGCTCAGGTGGCCTTACCTCCCTCCAGTGAGGATGATGATGGCAGTGACTGCAGTGATGGCAGCTGCTTGGCAGATGGGGGTCTCCTGCAGGCGATTGTTATGCAGGAGTCCCCCACCCATCTGGAAATCTTTTCCTTCGGGGATGATTTGGGCCCAGAGGAGAAGGGAGAGAAGAAGAAAGGAAAGGGCAAGAAGAGGAAGAAGACACAAGGAGTTAAGTTTGTCTTTTCTCCCTTCCAGCAGTCCGGGTCGGCTGAGAAGTTGGTTCAGAAGGCTGGGTCCCCCAATCTGACAGACCCCGTTTCTGTAGTGGAGCGGGGCCAACATGGGAGATGCAGTAATGCACCCAAAATGGCCGTAGGTGCTATAGAAATAAAAGGGCACCCTCCTGTGAGGGGGGAGGGTGTTCAGGCACCGGAAAGTGGCGGCAGATTCACCCGTTTGGGGGGCGGTCCCGCGGTTGATGTGGGTGGTACAGGTCCTGGCACTGCAGGGCACTCTCCTGTGAGGGGGGGGAGTGTCCGGGCGCCGGACCTTGTTGGTTCAGGGGGCGGTCCCCTAGGTGGCGTGGTTGGTACTGGTTCTGGCGATAGGGGGCACTCCGCTGTAAAGGGGGAGGTTCCCTGCGCATCAGCTGTAGCAGGGGTAGCGGGAGTTAGTCCGGAGGGACAGTCATTTTGCGAGGGGGCGTGGCCACCCATGTCAGAGGCGGAGCCTGTGTCTGCACTCCAAGACACAGGAAGAAAGAACTATGCAGCACCAATCCTGAAATCGGCAACCCTTAAACATGAAGCAAAAGACCCAGCCAGCCCAGTCTGTAACACACCAAGGGAGAGTGTATGCAAGAGTGAAAGTGAAAGTAAAAATGTAAATAAAAATGGTAATATGCAGAATGTGAGTTATGGTAGTGTGCATGGGAGGAGTTGTGGTAGCAGTGTGGATGAGGGGGGTGCAAGTGGAGTGCAAGAGAGGGGTGCAAGTGGAGCGCAAGAGGGGGGTGCAAGTGGAGTTCAAGAGAGGGGTGCTAGTGAAATGCAGGTGAGGAGTGGTAGTGGAATGGCAGAGAGAGGTGTTGTGGCTGATGATTCTGTTAAGAATAAGGGTCCAGGTTTGGCCTCTGGGTCAGTTTCTGGTTCGACTGCCCCCCCCGGTAGTGGCTGCTTCTCCCAGAAGCAATGCCAGAGTCACTGCCCCATCTCCATCTGGCTCTGGGGGTCACTTGCAACAGTGCCTCCTGGAGGCTCTACATATGAGAGACAGGTCAATCCATGTAGAGGGGAGGGGTGAGGTTGACCTGTCTTTTTGGATAGAAAGACATGGCTTAGGCGCCTTCCGAGAACAAAACGGGGAGGTGGTCTGGTCCCTCCCGACATCCGGGCAGGAAAGTGGCCGTAGGAATGTGATCCGTTTAGTGTGGAGGGTCAAGATGCGTGTCCGCCTTGGGGTAAGGTGGTTGAGCTCCTCCTCCGGATGGAATTCAGGGCAAGTGACATCTTTGCCCTGATCCACCCCTACGGTACTTCCGAGTTTGACATCAGCTTCATTCGGCCGGAGGGTTTGGAACTTTTCTGGTCGAATTATGAGGTGGTGAAAAGGGAGCCTGGCTGGTGGTATTTCACCGTAAAGGCGATATCCCATCAGAATTTGGCCAAGAAAGTGACCGTTTTGACACGTAACGAGTCACTTTCTTGCTATGACATTATGACCTGGCTTAGCCGATATGGGGATGTGACAGACATGCCAAAAGAGAACTATGACGAACATGGGATCTGGTCTGGGGCCTGGACGTTTTCCGTCAAACTGAAGCGTTTGGGGAGCACTGTTGCCCACATCCCATCAGCTGCTTTTCTTGGGAGAGACAGAATCCAAGTTTTCTACCAGGGGCAGCCCAAGGTCTGTCACAGGTGCGGCAGCCCGACTCACTTTAGCGCAGCCTGTACTGTGCAGGTCTGTGCTCTGTGTGGTGGGGTAGGTCATCTTGCCGCATCCTGTAGGCAGATCAGGTGTCATCTGTGTGGTGTCTTAGGACACCCTTTCAGCCGTTGTCCTAGCGCCTTTGCCTGTGCGACGGTCATCTTGGCTGGGGAGAGCAGTATTGTTGCCTCAGTTGGGGAGGGCACGAGGTCGGGTGAAGGTGCAACAGGGTCAGTAAAGAGGAAAAATCCCGCCAAGCTGAGGCGGGAGGCTAATCGGAGAAGGAGCAGGGAACTGGAGAGTTCCCATGCGGCAGGGGTGACTTCTGGCCCTGCTCCTGAGGTTAGTCCTGAAACTGCTGAGGCCCGGGGGGAGAATGTGCTGGAAGAGGAAATGGGGAGAATCTGTAGAGAAGAAGGCAGCAAGGCCGATCTTTCTGATTCCTCCCACTGTGAAAGTGTGGATGAGGATGGTGAAGAGAGGCCAAAAAAGAAGGGCAGTAAAGGGAGAAAGAAGAGGCCTGAGCCCTCTAGTACCCGTGCTGCGGACCAGGTCTCAATCGGAAGCTTACCTGCCCCCCTCTGATTGATCTGTCTAACCGGTATTCTGTCCTTGAAGACATCTCCTCCCCCTCCTTGGGTGCCTGAAGTGGGGGAGCCTCCAGGGGGAACTGGGCCCTGTCCTGATGGGGCAATTTCCTCAGGGGATGGGGCCAAACCGGAGCCAGGCGGATGGAGATTCTAAAATGGACCAGTCAGAATAAAAAAAACGGTCCAAAGTGAAAGAAGCCTCCTCATCTGGGGATGAGGGGGTAAAGAAGAAACAGAAATGAGGGAGTTAGGGCCATCTAACTCAATCACCCATGATGGCGGCACTCACCCCATTGGCGCTGGCATCAATTAACTGTGCCAGCATAAAGTCTGATACGGCTAGATTCGCAGCCTTTGATTTTCTCGGCCGTGTTGAAGCCGACATTTTCTTTTTACAAGAGACCAGGTTGTCAGATCTAGCCTCCCTGGTAAAAGCCAGGAGAGAGTGGAGGCGCGGTCCCTCCCACTGGTCTCTTGCGGCTGAGCCGTATAGTGGGGTGGCGGTCCTTTTTACCGCTCCTGTTGAATGCAGACGGGTTATTGCGTTAGAAATGGGGAGGTGCCTGATCTTAGATGTCCTCATGAAGGGACAAGAGCTCCGGCTTACTAACATCTACGCCCCACAAACAAAGTGGGGACGGAAAGATCTCTTTATGAGGATTAAACCCTTTCTTTTTACAAGCCGACAGGTGATCTTTGGAGGGGATTTCAATACTGTCACGAGATCCCAAGATAGGAGAGGTTCCAATGATCGGTTGGCTTATGATAGCATAGCTCTCAATTGTATAGTTAGGGAAGCTCGCCTAGAGGATGCCCACATCCGGAGCCCCTCAGGCCACGCAGGTTTCACCTATCATCGAGGTAGCTGCAGGTCTAGAATAGACAGGTTTTATTTAAAGGAGGAAGCCATCTCTTCTGCAGTGTCCGTGGTTGAGGTGGAGTTCTCCGATCACTGTATGATTTATTTTTCCTTGACTGTTTCTGAGACCCCCCGGATGAGTAAAGGTTACTGGAAGCTGAATTCGTCCCTCCTGGAGGAAGCGGAGGTAAGACAATCCTTTGAGGATTTTCTTCAAATCCTCAATACCTTTACTGGACCAATGTAGTAATAAGTCAGAGTGGTGGGAGATGTTCAAGAAGCGGGTTGCAGGGTTCTTCCACCAGCTCTCGAGCCTCAGGTCCCTGAACAGGTATCACCTGTATCAGGGACTGAGGAGGAAGCTCGAGCTTCTCGTCTCGACTGGAGGTAGCTGAGAGGATATCTCCAGAGTGAAATCCTTGCTGATGAGGTGTCAGTACGATAGGCACGCATCTTTGGTTTTTGAGATGGATTTCGGGAAGTACCGCTCGCCCGACCCTTACAGAAACTGTAAGATGTCAGTGAGTAGTAAAGTCATTTCAGGACTGATTGATAGTACGGGATCTCTGAATCTGTCCAGATCAGGGATCTTGGAGGTCGTCAGATCCTTCTACTCACACCTCTTGGGAAGGAAGGATCTGGATCGGGATGTGATGTCGGGTTTCCTGGCTGAAACCATTCCTGAGCCAGGAGTAGACCCCTCTCTTGGCGTTTTGGCAGAAGAAATCAGGGAAGAGGAAGTGAGACCGGCAATCTAGGGGCTTGCCCCTAAGAAGTCGCCAGGTCTGGATGGCTTAACATCCGAGTGGTACAGGACCTTTAAGGAGTCTTTAGCTCCCCTCTTGACTGAGGTATTCAATAAGTGTCTCTCCTCGGGCACTCTGCCGAAGTCAATGAGGAGGTCTGCCCTGATTCTGCTGTCAAAGGGTAAAGATCCCAGCCGTATTGAGAATTGGACGCCCATAGCTCTTCTCAATACGGATAGGAAGCTTCTGGCCAAGATACTGTTTAATCGGCTGGTAAAGCTTGCTCCCCGGCTCCTTTCGGGGGCTCAGCACTGCTCTGTTCCAGGCCGCAGCACCTTAAGTGCTGTTCTTGGTGTCCGGGAGGCAGTGGAGCGGAGTAGTGCGGGTCTCTGGAAGGGGTACTTACTGTCCCTGGATCAGGACAAAGCATTTGATCGTGTGAACCATGAGTACCTCTGGTCCGTCCTCCTGAGATATGGCTTTTGTTATTTGGCTTAAGATCTTGTATGCAGGGGCAGAGAGTTTCCCTCTGGTGAACGGTTGGTTTGGCCGCTCTTTTGTGGTGTGGTCCGCAGTCCGTCAGGGTTGTCCTTTGAGCCAGCTTTTATATGTGTTCGCAATCGATCCCTTTGTCCGGAGGGTAGATTGTGGGCCGTTGGCGGGAGTCGGGATGAGTCTGGCGGAGCTGGATGTCGCCCAGAGAGTGGTGGCGTACGCTGATGATGTCACCATTTTCGTGTCCTCGAGAGAGGAGGTCGATGTGGTGATGTCGGAGGTGGGACGCTTCTCGGAGGCATCCGGGTCTAAGATCAACCGGGATAAGTGTGAAAGTCTCTGGCTGGGAGGGGGGGATCCCATGTTTGATCTCCTGGACACCCTTCCAGGGCCCCAAGAGTCAGCAAAAATTCTGGGCATCACATTTGGCCAGGATGATTATCCCACCAAAAACTGGGATGGTAAGCTCCAGGATGCCACTCAGAGGGTGGACCAGTGGAAGGGTTGGTCTATGACCCTCAGGGAAAGGGTACACCTGATCAAACCGTACCTGCTCCCCTTGTTTATCTATCTGGGCATCATATGTATCTTTCCAGAGGCTTACTACACTAGGATCTACAGCCTGTTCTTCCAACTGTTATGGGGAAACAGGATGAACCTAGTCAAGAGGGAGGTTACGTACCGCACGAGGAGACTAGGGGGTTTATCTATGGTAAACCCTGTGGTGTTCTTAACGAACACCTTCTTGAAAGCTAACATCTCAAACCTCTGGTCAGAGAGGGCTTCTCTGTGGTTACTCTCATGCAGGGAATGGTTTCGGCCTTTCTTCCAGGAATGGGAGACAGGAGGGCAAGTGAAGGACCTCCGTACACCCCATGGGCATCTTCCGGCTTACGCTACCCGGACTCTGAAGGCGATACGTCGGTGCGGTCAGGGAGTGTGGGAGATCAGGACCCAGTCAAGGCGGTTCCTTGACAAACGGGTTCTGTTGACCCACTTCCAGAAGCCTCTGGCGCTCAGGGACTGCCCAGGTCGGGATGTGAGGGTGGGGTTGTTTCTTTTAAATATGAAAAGGATTCCCCAAAAGTTTTGGGACTTGGCCTGGCGCTGCTTTCAGGGGAAGCTATATGTGAGGGACAATTTGAAGTGTAGGAGATCTGATGACCGGGGATGTCCCCGAGAAGAGTGCAGGAACACGCTGGAAAGCATGAACCACTTCCTGCTTCATTGTCCCTTTAATATAGGGGTTTACAACCGGGTGGGCGCTTCCATCGGCTGGAGTCAACTTGCCGGCCTTACCTATCCATGGTGGGCTTATGGGGCATTCAGGACCCTGGGTGGCTGTGATCGGGGCACTTTATTCTTAGTCAGCTTAGTAGTTAGGTACTACACGTGGAATGCATGGTGTTTAGTGTCTACACAGCGGAAAGTCCTCTCCGAGGTGGAGGTCTGTAGGAATATCACCGGTGACCTCGGGAAGATCAGGTCTTTGGAGTATGGCAGTCTTGGTACCAGTAGGGCTTCTCTCCTATGGAGAGGGTTTTGTTTTGATGTGCCCTAGGTATTAGACCTTTTGGGTAGAGTACCCTTGTTTTTGTTAGGGACAGTGATGTAGGGACAGGGTTAGGGTGATAGTAGGTTCATGAAAAGAAGAAGAAAAAAACTCCAACTTCGGCGCTGTTCCAGTAAAGCACTGTTCCGTTTTTTAGTCAAGTAAAACCATATTTATTGCACCAAATAAGTTTTACAGGCACATCAGAGGCAAGACGCGTTTCGGATCACTACGTACCCTTTCTCAATTGCAGATTGGGAAAGGGTACGTAGTGACCCAAAACGCGTCTTGCCTCTGATGTGCCTGTAAACCTTATTTGGTGCAATAAATATGGTTTTACTTGACTAAAAAACGGAACAGTGCTTTACTGGAACAGCGCCGAAGTTGGAGTTTTTTTTTCTTTTCATGAACCTTTGTCTCTGGACCCGCTGATTCGGTATCCAGCAATCACTCCTCTGGCCTGCAGTTCCTTGGTACCCCAACATATGGGGTGATATGCATCAAAACCAAGAGGGGACACAGGTGTGAGTCCACTTTTAGACTGCCACCATCCTCTTATACAGGGTTACATGAGACGCTGCCCTCTTTTCTTCTTTTTATCCTCTCTAGGGTGATAGTAGGGTCAGTTTATTTTTAGGGATAATGGTAGGGTGGAGTTAGGGAAAGAATGTAAATTTTGTATGTATCAGGATTGCCATCCTTCTTCCTGGTGGTGGGCTAATGCATGTGCACCATAGCTTTTTGTTTTGTTTTCACATGTTATGGTTATGAAGGGCTTACAGGTACTGAACATGGGCCTAAAGTGGGTGGTATTGTTTGTTTATGTATGTTATAATGCTGATAATGATAAAGTTGGTTGGGAGGAGTTTTAGGTTGGGAGGGTGTTTTTGTGGGTGGTGGTGGTTGTTTATTTTGGTGGACCTGGCATGGGTCAGTTGGACATTGGACATTGAGGACTATGAACTGTATGGAACTCTGACCCATGTACAGGAGGGCGGGTGGTGTGGGTGAAGGGACAGTTTAGTGTAGGTTGTTTTATTGTATTTGTAGGTGAGTATTCTGTATATTTAGGTGTATATAGTTTATATGTATAATATGTTATATTTTTGTTTATCTTATATTATGGCAGTCGAACCTGTGGTTATTTTTGTAGTAATTTTTCGTTGGTATTTTTGTATCCCGTTGTGGATTTAGTTTTCTTTGGTTTTGGTCTAGGTCTCGTAGGTAAAATGTAGTTAAGATAAGTATATGTGTGTGTGCATGTGGTATGGTACTATTAATGTTATTTATGAAAAAATGTGAGTAGTGGGAGTGCTTATTGTATTTTGTAGTTTGTATGCGTGTTTTTCCCAAGTTTGGGTGTTTTGAGTTGTAGATTTAATTTTCAGTCTAGCTAAGGATATGAATATGTGTGTGCATGTGTGTGGAGTGGTATTATTATTATCATTATTATTATAAAAAAAATAAAAATAAAAAAATATTTTGGTGTGTAGTGGAGGTGCTTGCTGTGTGTGTGTTTTCGGTTTTCAATTTCTGTTTTCCCAAGTCTGAGTGTTTTTGAGTTACAGCTAAATAGTGCTATTTTTATGTTCCCCTTTCTGGTAATGCAAGTTGAGTATGTATGTGAGTGTTGTTATATTGTCAATTGTTATATTGATATATTTTTATGTAAGGTGTGTTTCTAATATTTTTAGGGAAAACTGGGCTGGCCGGTTAGGCAGGATTTATGTTCTTTTATTTGAAATGTAAAGTTTGGGTTTATGTTATTTTATGTTGTTGTTTTCAGTTATGGCAAAGTTGTGCTGGTTTCGTGTTTGTTATGATTTATATTTTTCTAATAAAAAAGATTTACAGGATATAACTCAGAATCAGTACAGGATAAGTAATGTAATGTATGCGCACAGTGACTGCACCAACAGAATAGTGAGTGCAGCTCTGGAGTATAATACAGGATATAACTCAGGATCAGTACAGGATAAGTCATGTAATGTATGTACACAGTGACCACACCAGCAGAATAGTGAGTACAGCTCTGGAGTGTAATACAGGATATAACTCAGGATCAGTACAGGATAAGTAATGTAATGTATGTACACAGTGACCACACAAGCAGAATAGTGAGTGCAGCTCTGGAGTATAATACAGGATAGCGAGTGCATAATACAGGAAATAAATCAGGATCACTACAGGATAAGTAATGTAATGAGTGCAGCTCTTGGATATAATACAGAATATAACTCCGGATCAGTACATGGTAAAGCACAGTACATTGTTCTTTATGTACTGTTCATAGCTCATTGGTGTTGAGCGGTGACTATAGACCACATAGATCCATTATTTCTGTATTAGCATGCAGATGTAGCCTAAGGTATGGCTTACCCCATTCCTCAGCATCAGATGCTTTCTTGATTAGGAAATATACTCTGACATGGTCTCCTCAGGCAGGATATTTCAGTGATTTCCCTCTTGGCTGGTTACAAGACCACTTGTTCTGCAGTCAATTCACATTGACCTACCAAGGCCCTTAGGGCTGATGTCTCAGTTTTGGATGTATTACTCTCAGATTTACATATTCTTCTTTACTTCTACTTTCCCAGGTTGCAGTGCGACCCATTACATCACTAGTCAGGTCTTCAGAGGGAGCCTGTCTTTGCTTTATTGGGTGAAGCAACCTTTAAGTGGGATGGAGATCATTCTGCAAGAATTGTAGTTTTGCAACAGCTGGAAGCACCCTGGTCAGTAAACACTGGTCTTTTGCATAAAAAAGGATCACAGGTGTGTTTTTAATAGATGCAGTGGCTGATGTGTGGGAGGGAGAAATGTGACCTCACCCTTACAAACAAGGAATCATGGGACTTGTAGTTTAAGGGAACAAACTCCAACAGGAAATACCAGTTCACAAAAAGATAGCCACAGTGTTATGGTAATCTTACAACAAAGGAAATTTAGCTCCAAGACAAGCACAGATCCTTCCTAAGCATGTCCATTAATGTCTGCCAGGTACGTACTAAAATCACCTTATGGTGGATAACCCCTTTAAACCTCATTACATGTAGGACATGGACT
The DNA here is from genome assembly GCF_029499605.1 of Hyla sarda. Classification (NCBI taxonomy): domain Eukaryota; kingdom Metazoa; phylum Chordata; class Amphibia; order Anura; family Hylidae; genus Hyla; species Hyla sarda. The sequence continues at coordinate 110,177,700 of NC_079198.1, read as the reverse complement.
GGGACTGCAACATAAGGTCCAGAAATAGTGATGTCACAGGTGGGAGATACAGCTTCTCAGATCTCATAAGCGAGTGGCTGAGGACCTTACAGATACAAGGTTTTGAGACAGTTTAGGTCCCTACTTTAAGGATCATGTACTCTTGTCTACAGCCCTAATCCCAATGGCTGCACAATTTGAGAAACCATATCCATCAGGGTTGTGGAGCCAGTAAGCCAAATATCTGAGTACTATATTTGGTATAATATGCATTGGAGCTTTTTTGTGTTTGAGTGCTCTTTATACCCCCAACAGCATCCAACCGAGAACATCTGATTAAAGTAAATGTCAGGAATGACAATTTTATATGGTCCATCTGAGATAAAGCTGCACCAAACATGTATAGGGCTGAGTTCACATATCACATTTTGTATTTAAATCGCGCCATAAATTCTGACCGTCGTGCTCTTTGCTGTGTGTGAATGACCCAGGAAGATTATTTTAATCTAGAGTTGGATCTTAGACATTGCAGCGTGTGAACTCACGGAGTTAACCTACCAAATACCAGTGATTTGGCTTCAGTGGACTTTTCTGATGTCCATGCAGTGAGACATGAAGCAGGAACCTCCTCCATGATCCCGTCCCAGATATGGAGTCTTTAAATCCCAGTATCTGATTGCAGAGTTTATGCTTCGCTTCTTCAGAGCTGAATTCTCTGTTATTTTTCACCATAATTTCACCTTTGATGTTGATGTATTTTTAATCACAGTATAATTATTTCTCTGTTATTCATCTGAGGTTGTAACGCGCCTCTTAAAAATGTAGATTGTCCTTCATCCAAATCCTGCTTTTCCAGATGTAGATCCCTACAAGCTGTATGCTCCTGCTAGACGCCAAACCAAGCAGCACTCTGAGGAATCCCGGGAGTTGTAGGCCAAAATCAGACTCACACTTGCAGAATTACTGCTGTGCGGCAGGCCAAAGCCAGACTTACCTCTCAGATTACTGTGCTAAATCCATATGCTGGGTATACAGAGATGAATCATGACAGGTTTTAGTGTCACTTTGGGATTATGATGCTGGCACTTGCCAGGCTTCGTGGTAACTATGTGAATATCCAGCAGTTAGGTGCCAGTCTAATATCTTTAGACTCACAGTATGTGTTAGATCTAAGTTGGGTATACACCAGTTACTAGATTAGATGATGCAGAATGGATCCTAGTTTGGTACCATTTAGATAAATCACATCCATTGTTAGAGAGTGGAAAAATGGAAAAGAAATCATCTGAGAACCCCCAGGAGTAGAGATGAGCGAACTTACAGTAAATTCGATTCGTCACGAACTTCTCGGCTCGGCAGTTGATGACTTATCCTGTATGAATTAGTTCAGCTTTCAGGTTCTCCAGTGAGCTGGAAAAGGTGGATACATTACTAGGAAATAGTCTCCTAGGACTGTATCCACCTTTTCCAGCCCACGGGAGAACCTGAAAGCTGAACTAATTCATGCAGGATAAGTCATCAACTGCCGAGCCGAGAAGTTCGTGACGAATCGAATTTACTGTATGTTCGCTCATCTCTACCCAGGAGATTGTCAGCTCTGTGACCAAAGAGATTGGTCAGGTTCTGATGGATGTTATCAGCTGGCAGTCGTCTGGCCCGCGTTGTGTCTTTGTAGCGGCTGCTATTCAGGAATTGCTGGAGTCAGTGTTTGGCCATTTGTATTATTTTAAAGCACTTTTATGCACTAGCACTTTGTGATTCATTGGGGATTCTAATCATGTGATAATATTCATCACAAGTATATTGGTTAGTTATACATCAATTAGATGGAGTAATTTGAATTAACACTGTATAATAAATATTTTTTAATATTTTCATCATTTATGAATATATATATATTTTTTTATATTATATAGAGTGGAGGTTTATGTATCAAATATGCACATTATTATTGCACTTTATAGCTTTTTTAGCACAAGGGTATTATTGTGTATAAGGGAGGAAGGGATATGATGTTTTGAATAACATGAAATAAAAACATATGTAAATTGCCATGCAGAAGATAGGAATAGGGTTAGGAATAGGTCTCATAGAATGTAAATTAGAAACTCTCACTACTATTAAGGAAATTGTATGGGAATCCGTGCTGCGTTCCAGTGCGCAGGCGCGGCGGCGCTTCTTTGAGCACCCCGCCCTACCCGGGGTCCGATCACGTGACGCGTGCGCTACAAGCGTGTGCGTCGCGTTCGGATTGCCGGAAGTAGGGTGGTGAGTGACGGATGTTGCCCCTGCGCCGAGGTGGAACGCATCACGTGATGCTAACAATTTCCGGCTTCGGCCGGATATATAGAGGTAATGGGCGCTTAGGAAGTAGATGGCGGCCCCTTGAGAAAGTGGGAAAACGAAACGGCGTTGGGGTACGGAGGCTCGAGAGCAAAAATGGGTAAGCACTACTACACTTTATACTAACATCTTAATGGCAGCTAGAATGTGGATGCACTAGAAGTTTAAGATGTGTCTTCAGTACATCCTGCTGGTACCTTGCGATTTTGCATGGCATTTTCATATGTATATAGGAATTGCTTTTTAGGACCGGGTATATATGTTAAACAGCTGACAGTCCATGTGACCATAATGTGTAGTTAAAAATATTGCATTGTATTAATGTCTCCGTTGTAGTCCCGGAGTGTTATCTCGGATACTTTTCTAGTCCATATGTATTATTTTTAATTGATATAAATAAACTTTATTATATTTGATTGTAAATGGTTTTTGAACTCTTTTTTGTTTGGTATATAATGTTGCTATGGAGTTCCCATAGGATTGCAATACAGGACCTATATAAGACATTTAAGTAATGAGCAAAAAAAATGATAGAAAGTAGATGTCATTTGGGATTCTTTTGTATGTATATAATTATTTTAAAGGGGTATTCCAGGAATTTTTTTTTATTTGACTATGCTACAGGGGCTGTAAAGTTAGTGTAGTTCATAATATAGTGTCTGTACCAGTGTGTGACGGTTTTCTCACAATTCTTATGTGATTTTCACCCCAATATTTATTTTTAACAGCATACAAAATTACTGTTGTCTCAGATTTTTCCCAGGTTGCAGTGCGGCTGAGACCTGACCTCACAAATCAGCTGATGACAGGGAGCCTGGGTGGAGGGATTGCTTGGTGGGAGAGAGATCTATCTGCATATAATACAACAGCTGTAGGTACCCTGATTGAAAACCACAGGTCTTTTGAATGGATGCAGCTCATTTATGTTTCAATGGGTGGGGTGGCTGATGTGTGGGAGGGAGGAAAATGGAATTATGGAATTTGTAGGCAAAGAAGAAAACTCCAACAGGAAATACCAGTTCAGAAAAAGCTAGCCACATTGTTATGATAATCTCACAGCATATCCATTTAGCCCCACGACAAGCACAGATCCTTCCTAAGCATATCCATTACTGTCTGCCAGGTACGTACTAAAATGACCTTATGGTGGACAACCCCTTTAAGTAGTGAGTTGGCATTTGTTGAGTAAACCTTGATAGAGCACAATGGAATGGAAACTCCCATCAAACACTGTATTGTTCCTGTGTGTTAGTTCCAAATATAATTGTTCTTTAATGAATAACCAGATACTATGTGTGTTAAAGGTGCCTTGTGACATTCCCCTATGTAAGTTATCTCAAAGAAAAACTATGCTAAAAGCCAGATTCTCCTACAGTAATTCCTTTACACTCCTTTTTCAGTAGTGCTTTCAAGTATCAGTTTGCTCGGTGGTGCCCTGGACATCTAGTATGAGCATTCATCAGGGGACTGATCATCGGAGACCAGTTTAGTTAGACAACATCCACATCATGTTTCAGGACTATGTACAATATGCTCTGACTAGGCCAATGACTTTCATAGCATGAACGTAAATTATTGCTGTCATTTGTATGTTTTGTCAATTTGCCTTGCGTATGCTCAAAAGCACATTAGACTACATTCTTTATATTGGAGTCATTGGCCAACCACGGGTATGCTGCGGTATAAATCGGCATACTATTTTGCCAGTATTCTGACAGAGACCTCTGAAATTGCCCCATGCATCTGGAATACCCAGCCTCCCTGGTTCTGGTGTTTGACTTGTAATGAAGACTAAAAGAACATACTTAAATGTCACAGATGTCAGAATACAATTTCTTTTCCTTTAATTCCCACACAAGATAAAAATATTCAGGCCACTGAACTGTTCCTCAAACAGAAACTGCCTGGGGACAAGTTATTTCATTGTGGGATAGGAATCAGTGATCTGCAATGTGTTCTTGGCTTTTTGACGAGAGTGACGGGATGTTCTATTCATTTTCATGCTGTGACTTACTACGTGGACTTGTTGGGCGGGAAGCCAGGGATATTGAAGGGTTGGGCATTGTTGGAATTGAGCTTAAAGATAATCTAAACCTTACAAATAACTTCAGCTACTAAGCATATAAGAAAAACATGGTCTACATCATGGTGTGAAGCAAGAGGTATAGATGAAAAAATAAGGGGAGAGTAGAGGGGATAATATAGTCCCATTATATTCCCATTAGATAATTGTCAGCAAATATGTATAATATGTATGGGTAGGTAAAACTGCTCCCCAACATGTGCTACAAGAGGACAAAAGAATTAAAGTGGCATAAAAATGTATCCCTATGTGCAGGATAGGGGATAAGTGTTTAATTAGTGTGGGTCTACACGATTTAGAGAATGGGGACCTGACCCTCTCTGCTGAATGGAGTGGTGGTTTGGCATGGGCTCCATTCATTCTCTATGGAGCCACCAGTGATAGGCAAGCACAGCACTAGGCTGCTTTCAGCAGCTCAATGGACAATGAATTGAGTATGTGTTTAGACGAACCACTCCATTCAGCGGGGGGAAGCAAATCCCAGAAATCTGACCCCATCCCTCTACACCTTCAATCAGAAACTTATCCCCTATCCTTTGCATAGGAGATACGTTTTTATTGCTGGAATACTTCTTTAAGATGGCAGAACATGCATGTGTTCTGAATAGGTAGCCATTATTGGACACTTGGTGGCAGGATGTCTTCCTGAGGGGAAAAAAAAGAATACGGTATGTTTAAAACCAACATGCCCGACTGTTTACTCTCTCTTTGACATCCGCTACTTGAAGAATCAGTTGGCCCTCCATATACTTATGGTGGCAGGTTCAACCAATGTTAATGTGTATGGTCAGGTTTAGGCATGAAGGTTTTAACCTGTCTAATGATTTCATCCTCCAGGAGATAAACTGAATCAGCTGTATCTAGCAGCAAAATGCTCTTTCACGTAACAAATGATTATTCTAGCTGGCTGATGATGGACTGAGATCATCTGGAGAAAGTTGGCTGTTAAATGTTGAAATTTTTAGCCAGTAGATCTTGTGATATTTTAAAGGACCGTAATGGACAATGTAGACTATAAATAGCCATACACAAAAGATATCTGTTTGCGAATGCTTGTTCTATCTCTCCCAATCATCTTATACACAGGCCAAGTTGAGCTTCCATCTGTTTCGAATGGAGAGAGAGGGATTAAGCTGCTGCCAGACACCTTTGTTCCCACTTCCAGGCTTCTCGGTCACTCCAGGCTTCTCTGTCCTCCCTCGGACCCCTCCTCTGTACCTCCACCAGACCCCTCTGTCCCTACTTCAGACCCCATTAGTCATTTAGCCCACTCCTCTGTATAGTCACTGTAAACAGAAAAAAGAGAGAATGGGTGTAGGTGGAGAGAGAACAAAATGGAGTAGATATCTACAGGGAAATAGATGGGGGAGGGGGGGTTGGGAAGAAGCATGGGAGACAAGACAAGGTAAGAAGAGTGGAAAAGATGGAAACAAAAGAGCTAAAACAAAACAGGAAACGTATAGAATAGTGAATCAACTTGAAGCTGGTGGGAGAGTATGACCATGGAGAGGAGCGTTAGAAAAGACTGGGACATCCCAAAAAAGACTAGGAAAAGAGAGGAAGAGAGGAGAGAGAGACACGTGGGATAAAACTAGTGAAGAGATAAACAAACTAGTAAAGATAAAACAAAAGAGAAGTTGGTGGAGAGTGCAGAAAATAGGGAGGAAAATGCAAGATGTGGAATATAGGAAAGGTGGAGATCAATGTACCTGATCAGTGACTCCGAGAACAAGAGGTTTGTAGATTTTCTGCAGATCTCAGTATTACCGCTGCACAATGAAGGTGAGGATGCAGGCAACCTTCGATCTCCGGATGATTTCTTACACATTTGATTCTGGAAACTGTGATGGAGACGGCTGCAGTGGGTCCAACATCTGAGCTCTGTGCGTGTGACACCCCGTAGAGAATTTACTGCATTATGGAAGTTTATTACATCGTATTTATTCCACACAGTTATATTTGGAAACACATTCAGTATTTCTTGGTTACAGTTTCTATGTGTCATTTGGATTACAGCGCTTGCTATATTTTACTTGTAAATGGTTCACACTTGGATAATTATGATACAAGTGCAGTAAAGTGGAGTCAACCAGATCCGTAAATCTTCCTGTTAGACCTGCACCCAATAAACATCCAGTGACATCATTGGTGCTCATGTAACCTGTTATTCCTTTGCTTCTCTTTTTAGACTCCCACCTGGATGATGATCTGTCCTTCCGTCTCCTCTCAGTACTGTGGGGGTATGAAGTAATGATAGCCAGTATGTATGACCTCAGGACATAGATTGATATTTCTCAATTCTGCGGGTGGTCATACAGGACTGTTATTAGTCTCTGGCGCAATGTTACTGTTTAGTACCCCATATTACATTTAGGGGTTTTCTAGGACTTTTCAATAAACTAGCATTGCATTGACTTTTGTGGGTGTTGTATGTTCTATACAGTGATCCCTCAACTTACAATGGCCTCAACATACAATAGTTTCAACATACAATGGTATTTCCGGGACCATTGTAACTTGAAACCAGACTCAACATACAATGCTACAGACAGTTCAGATCTGCGAAACGTGTCAATGGCCGGAAGAACTGACCAATCAGAATGGGCATTTCACTGGTAAATCACCTGTATTACTGAAGTGCATGCACTGACTGGTGTCTGGTAGCGCCCCCTACAGTACAGAGAGGAACTACAAGTTTTGTACTACTCCTTACCTGTGCAGGGTTAGCTGCTCCTTTGGACACCAAGTAAGGGCGGCTCCATTTGGGACACTGTGTGTACTGTAAAGGACCCTGAAGAAGCTCCTGTCCTCTACATAAACCATTGTTTCCCAACCAGGGTGTGTCCAGCTATTGCAAAACTACAACTCCCAGCATGCCCGGACAGCCAACGGCTGTCCGGGCATGCTGTGAGTTGTAGTTTTGCAATAGCTGGAGGCACCCTGGTTGGGAAACACTGATATAGACAGTGATTTACAGCAGATCTCCCAGCAGATCTTTCTTACTTTTATATCTATGGAATTGCTTTATCTCTATTAGTTATCTACTTATTTTTCTTTAATCCCCACTTTTTTCCTTTTTTTTGGATGGCATTTTGGGGGCTTCAGAACCAATTACCAGGTTTCCATAGAGTTATGGTCTCAACATACATTGGTTTCAACATACAATGGTCGTCCTGGAACCAATTAATATTGTAACTTGCGGGACCACTGTATACACTTAGTTCCAGCGCTTTCTGTGTCCTCAAGCTGCTCTGTCTGTGCTTTCTTTATTTCCGGTGATGTCACATACCACTTTGACTTCCTTTTCCTACCAGTGAACATAATGTCATAGGATGAGTCCTCTTGTGAGCGGGGCCAGGCTTCCCTCCCATGGGTTGGCTGGAATTCCATATGGATTTTAGTCCCATCCCTGAAGGTGACGCAAACATCAGAGCCCAGAGGAAGAAGTAAGTGCAGAATGATGGGAAGGAGACCAGGATCTGATGGCTACCATGTGGGCTCAGTGGTTAGTACTGTTGCTTTGCAGTGCTGGAGTCCTGGGTGGAGCTTTGCACAGGACTGTATGTTTAATTAGGCGCCCAATGAATTTCTGACCATTAACGCCCGCTCATGCAACATGTGTTTCACTTCCACCTACTCCCTTAACATGTGTGTCCGGTTCCGCACACTCCTACAAACATTCTAGGCTAGTAATGGCGGTTGCAGTACTAAGCAGATGCCTGGAAAAGCTGGATGAGATTCTCACCTAGCTTTATATGCTCCTGGCAAGGCACATCTGGACAATCAGGTACCATATACAGTGGGGATGAAAAGTTTGTGCACCCCAGGTAAAAATTTGTATTAATGTGCATAAAGAAGCCAAGGAAAGGTGGAAAAATCTCCAAAAGGCATCAAATTACAGATTAGACATTATTATAAAATGTCAACAAAAGTTTGATTTTATTTCCATCATTTACACTTTAAAAATAACAGAAAACAAAAAATGGCATCTGCAAAAGTTTGGGCACCCTGTAGAGTTAATATCTTGTACTGCCCTCTTCGGCAAGTATCACAGCTTGTAAACGCTTTTTGTAGCCAGCCAAGAGTCTTTCAATTCTTGTTTGAGGTATCTTTGCCCATTCTTCCTCACAAAAGTCTTCCAGTTCTTTGAGATTTCTGAGCTGTCTGTCACGCACTGCTCTTTTAAGGTCTATCCATAGATTTTCAATTATGTTGAGGTCAGGAGATTGTGAAGGCCATGGCAAAACCTTCAGTTTACGCCTCTTGATGTAATCCCCAGTGGATTTTGAGGTGTGTTTAGGATCATTATCCATTTGTAGAAGCCATCCTCTCTTTAACTTCAGATTTTTCACAGATGGCATCAAAATTTGCTGAAATTTGATTGAATCCATTTTTCCTTCTACTCGTGAGATGTTCCCTGTGCCACTGGCTGCAATACAACACCAAAGCAAGATTGATCCACCCTCATGCTTAACAGTTGGACAGAGGTTCTTTTCATAAAATTCTGTTCCCCTTCTTCTCCAAACGTACCGTTGCTCATTCCGGCCAAAAAGTTCAATTTTAACATCATCGGTCCACAGAACTTGTTTCCAAAATGCATCAGGCTTGTCTGTATGTTCATTTGCAAAGTTCAAACGCAGATTTTTGTGGTGGGGACGTAGAAGAGGTTTTCTTCTGATGACTCTTCCATGAAGACCATATTTGTATAAGTATCTCTTTATAGTGGAATAGTGTATCACAACTCCAGTGTCTGCCAGATCTTTCTGGAGGGATTGTGCAGTCAAACGTGGGTTTTGAATTGTCTTTCTCACAATCCTGCAAGCTATTCTGTCTGATATTTTTCTTGGTCTTCCAGATCTTGCTTTAACTTCCACTGTTCCTGATGACTGCCATTTCTTGATTACATTCCGAACAGAGAATATTGACATCTGAAAACATTTTGCTATCTTGTTATAGCCTTCTCCAGCTTTGTGAGCGTCAACTGTTTTCAGTTTCAGATTTCTAGACAACTGCTTAGAAGAACCCATGGTGCTGATTGTTGGGGCAAGGTCAGATGAGTCTGGGCATTTAAAACCTTTAAGATTTACATCACCTGGTCTTCCAAGATGATGATTGAGAACAATCCATGACACTGGCAGGTCTCAGCTTTGCAAAGGGGGCAGTGCATGCTATAAATTCTGCAGAGTGCCCAAACTTTTGCAGACGCCATTTTTTTGTTTTCTGTTATTTTTAAAGTGTAAATGATGGAAATAAAATCTAACTTTTGTTGACATATTATAAGAATATCTAATCTCTAATTTGATGCCTTTTGGAGATTTTTCCATCTTTCCTTGGCTTCTTTATGCACATTAATAGAAATTTTTACCTGGGGTGCCCAAACTTTTGATCCCCCCTGTATGTGCGCACAGTGCACTACATGGACTCCGATCCCCTATAGTTAGGGTCTCACACTCTCTACCCTGACCACTATACACCATGTTTTGGTGACACACCTGCATCTTTGGTGCTAATGATTTCAGAGGGAGCTCTCAGGGCCCTCCTGTTCCTTCCTGAGGGCAGTCAGCATGGTGGTCCAGGGCATGGTGTGGTTGATGTTCGGCCTGCATCTGGGTGAGCAAGTGTCCCTTTACTACACCAAGAGGTCCTGCTCCAGCCTCCCTGGTCCTCCCAAATGATGCACAGGTGTCTGGGGAGGAGGATTGGGGGCTACTTAGAGGCTGCCGGTGGCATACAGCACCGAGGGTGAGAAGAAGGAGCAGGGAACTGAGCCATGGAGTCAAGCCCCCATACTGGCCCTCAATAATAAGTACACCGCTGCTTAAGCATGACACGTCTGCTACCAGTAGCCACTGCTCTAAAAGGGGCGGAGGGCGCTTGATTGTACTGTGCAGTCAGGTGCCCTCTGCCACTTTAAGAGCAGTGGCTACTGGTAGCATATGTGCCATCTGTTGTCAGAAGGCCCCACAGCAGTTGGGGCCCATTGGGTTAATTCAGCCCTGGGGACATGTAACAGACAGAGGGATCTGCTCTGCCATGCCAGAGTGTGAGGGACCCACTATTACAACATTTGATCGCCCTCTCCCACCTGCAATATACTTATTACCGCCTGCGCCTGCAAGTTTTTCAATAGGTCCTATGCGATCCCAATGCAGTCCTCTAGTCATGGAATCAAATCCCACCAAGGACAATGTGGGATGGGGGTGTGAGATGCAGGGCAGATGGAATTACCCTAGGGGTAGATGGCATTAACTATATTCCTGACGCCAGGGCGTGGTTTATCCTCAATACCCCCGAAGATATACCGCTAGATCCTGGGTTAGGCACGGGGGCAATAATGACTCAGACACCAAGTTACGGACAACGGTAGCTTTACTGAGTGACAGGTGGTACAGTCTATACAGTGTAGCCAGGCCCACGGAGACGACTAGTGACTTCAGAGACCTTAAGGATTTGCTGGGGCTTGTAGTAGAACGGGACAATTTAGTGCAGGCCACGCTGACTTGACAGATGACTTTGACTTGACTGACTTGTGACTGACAATGTTGTGACTGTGGCTTACTTGTAGCTTGTGGCTGCAGACTTGACTTGAGGCCTCTTATGACTCCAGACACAGTCCTAGACTCGACTGCACTGGACCTCAACTTAGCAGAAAGAGCCAGAAGAGACGACTCCCAGGGCTTTTATGGGGGAGAGAGGGTGGGATCCCATTGGTCCCCCTTAAGTTACCTGGTCACTGATACCTCCTGGGTAACAATCACATGATAACTCACATGACAGCTGAAGCTCACATGGGAACAATTCTTAAAGTTATAACACTTCTTTACACACTTTACAGCATAATAAATGGCAAAACATATGTACATGAGGGACAGGTGTAAGGGGGCCCAGGGGACACTGCAGGGAGGCTGCCTGACAGGGCAGCAAGAGTACTGGGTAACAACTCCCGTACTGGGCTACCACAACAACATCTGTAAAGTGTTTGTATGTTCTCCTTGTGTTTGTGTGGGTTTTATACGAAAATATAGTGATAGGTTAATTTTGAGTTTAGATTGTGAGCCCAATTTTGATGACTAACTCTGTACAGTATTGCGGAATAAGTTGGCACCATATAAATAAAGGATTTATTATTGTATTGCGTAGATCTACAGTGGCAGGGTAGTTCTGCCCCCTGTCTGTAATATGGAGAGAGGCTATTTCTGTATTGTATTTGAAAAACCATTTAAGAAGTTCCCTGTATAGTCTCCTGCATCACTGCAAAATCTGGGGAAAATGATTTTTTTGTAACAGTCATAGGACTCAGCATGATGTCCCCTGGGGGACTATGGGAACAGGCGGGAGAAATATTAAACATCAAGAATCAACTGGAAAAGTTGGACACAAATGACTCAACTGGAACATCTGGCTTTAGTTTTACACTTTCAAAATCCATTAAAACATATTTTCAGTGGAAATCAGTGGCCTTCAGAAGGTCACCAGGCAGAGAGGAGAGGATGGGGGATTGAAGTAATGTAATGGGTGCAGCCTCTTGTAGTACCTGCTAGTGATGTGTGTGTATAAAGGATGTACACTGCTCAAAAAAATAAAGGGAACACTAAGATAACACATCCTAGATCTGAATGAATTAATTAATCGTATGAAATTCTTTCGCCTTTACAAACTTGAATGAGATTACAACAAAATCACACAAAAATTATCAATGGAAACCAAATTTATCAACCCATGGAGGTCTGAATATGGAGTCACACTCAAAATCAAAGCGGAAAACCACACTACAGGCTGATTCAACTTTGATGTAATGTCCTTAAAACAAGTCAAAATGAGTCTCAGTAGTGTGTGTGGCCTCCACGTGCCCGTATGACCTCCCTACAATGCCTGGGCATGCTCCTGATGAGGTGGCGGATGGTCTCCTGAGGGATGTCCTCCCAGACCTGGACTAAAGCATCCGCCAACTCCTGGACTGTCTGTGGTGCAACGTGGCATTGGTGGATGGAGCGAGACATTGACGTCCCAGATGTGCTCAATCAAATTCAGGTCTGGGGAACGGGCGGACCAGTCCATAGCATCAATGCTTTCATCTTGCAGGAACTGCTGACACACTCCAGCCACATGAGGTCTAGCATTGTCTTGCATTAGGAGGAATCCAGGTCCAACCACACCAGCATATGGTCTCACAAGGGGTCTGAAGATCTCTTCTCGGTACCTAATGGCAGTAAGGCTACCCCTGTCAAGCACATGGAGAGCTGTGCAGCCCCCCCAAAGAAATGCCACCCCACACCATTACTGACCCACTGCCAAACCGGTCATGCTGGAGGATGTTGCAAGCAGTAGAATGTTCTCCACGGCATCTCCCTGGTTGAACTTGATGAACGTATGTCTTTTTTCAACCGTACAAACTATGTAACTATGTCTCCAGACTCTGTCACGTCTGTCACATGTGCTCAGTGTGAACCTGCTTTGATCTAAGAAGAGCACAGGGCGCCAGTGGCAAATTCGCCAATCTTGGTGTTCTCTGGCAAATGCCAAACGTCCTGCACAGTGTTTGGCCTGTAAGGCCCTCATATTACCCTCATGGAGTCTGTTTCTGACCGTTTGAGTGGACACATGCAAATTTATGGCCTGCTGGGGGTCATTTTGCAGGGCTCTGGCAGTGCTCCTCCTGCTCCTCCCTGAACAAAGGCGGAGGTAGTGGTCTTGCTGCTGGGTTGTTGCCCTCCAACGGCCTCCTCCACGTCTCCTGATGTACTGGCCTGTCTTCTGGTAGCACCTCCATGCTCTGGACACTACGCTGACAGACACAGCAAACCTTCTTTCCACAGCTCGCATTGATGTGATATCCTGGATGAGCTGCACTACCTGAGCCACTTGTGTGGGTTGTAGACTCTGTCTCATGCTACCACTAGAGTGAAAGCACCGCCAGCATTCAAAAGTGAACAAAACATCAGCCAGGAAACATAGGAACTTAGAAGTGGTCTGTGGTTACCACCTTCAGAACCACTCCTTTATTGGGGGTGTCTTGCTAATTGCCTATAATTTCCACCTGTTGTCTGTTCCAGTTGCACAACATCATGTGAAATTGATTGTCAATCAGTGTTTCTTCCTGAGTGCACAGTGTGATTTCACAGAAGTGTCATTGACTTGGAGTTACATTGTGTTAAGTGTTCCCTTTTTTTTTTTTGAGCAGTGTATATGAAGGGGATATAGACATAAGCATACCTCCCAATTTTTGCTGAGTGCAAAGAAGGACAAGCCACACTCCTAACCCTGCCTTATCCACATCTTCAGCCACACCCCTAGCCACACCCTCATCAAGAATTTGAATACCTATTTAACAGCAATAATGTTATCAGTCCGTCACTTAAGTGGGTACTCCATCCCTAGACATCTTATCCCGTATCCAAAGGATACGGGATAAGATGTCTGATCGTGGGGATCCCACTGCTGGGGACCCCTGCGATCCGCCTGCTGCACCCGGCGTTCGTTTAAAGCATTGGGTGCAGCGCTTGAGGCTCGTGACGTCACGGCCACCCCCTCACAATACAACTCTATGGGAGGGGTGTGAAGGATGTCACGCCCCCTCTCATAGACTTGCATTAAGGGGGTGTGGGCGTGACATCATGAGCCTCTGCCCTACATCGCCAGTTATGCGACACGGAGCTCGCTCGCTCTGTGTGGGGTGCCGCAGCTGAGATAGCGGGGGCCCCAGCGATCAGACATTTTATGCCCTATCCTTTGGATAGGGGATAAGATGGTAAGAGGCGGAGTACCCTTTAAGTTTAAGAAGACCTCATTTACTGACAAACTGACATCAACCACTATAAAATTCCACTATAGACCATAAGTGATTACAGTGCAGTTACATCTGGTGACTCACAGGTGACGTCTTCTTTGACAATCTTGACGATTACTTCAAGCTACTACTCGTTTTCTCAGACCCTGACAGAAAAAAATAAATACAAATTTCACACTTTTCCAGCACCTATAGTGCCCCAAACAGTAATATATGGCACATTGGTGTCCCACACAGTAGAGTGGGTAGATAAGTGGGTTGAGAAAGAGTTGTTAGGTCTCCCTTTAGATAGTTAGGTCAATAGACAGGTCCCTTCTCACTGTTTCTCCCATTAGGTAGATGCTCTAGATAGACCAGCCTAGAGTAGGTAGACCACCCTAGATAGCTGCCGCTGCCTCTCCGGTCAACCTGGGTGTGATGGGTGACACTCCGCTCCGCTACCTCCTGGTAGCCACTGTTCTCTTAAAGTGGCACTCACTGACAGACCCAGCCGACTTCTCGGCTCTGCAACAAAATGTACAGAGCCTGGAAGTTTAAATTAAAAGTGGGACATGTGGGGGCCGTTCTGGGTGGTGGAGCATTACCAGGAAAATGGGAATGTCCTGCCTGATCAGGAAGGGTTAAGAGGTATGACATAAGATTAATTATATCAGTGAGCCCACACAATATCTGAGATTGTGTTTAGCTGGGATCTCCCAGCTATTTCATCTCCTGTCTATTTGCTATCAATTAATGTGGGTCAGTTCAGCATGCTGCCAAGTCGGCTCCTCCCAGCAGGATATACCCGCCTACAGAGCCTGAGGTAATCAGTTTAAGCTTAGTGTCGAAGGAGATGGACACTAGTCTGGGGTTCTCCCCAGACTTGGTCTAACATTTTTTTATTTTTATAGAATAGGGACGTTTAGTTTTTCTTATTCCCTTTTATTTTCCTGTTTTCATGTGAGGACTCAGGAACATAGCGTTCACTGTTTCCCCATTTGCGATTGAGGGGGCACAAGCATCGTGGATGTACTGTCAACCCCCTCTCGCCAACGGCCAGCGAATGGGGTTGTACCTTATGGGTCCGGGTCCTCCACTTTTCCCTGCTCGTCTCGCTTTTCAAGCCCGGCATGATGCAGGTGACAAAAAGCTGGCTGAAGACTTCATGACTGAAGACTTAATTAGGTAAGTTCTTCAGATTGAGGTGAGTATTCCCCTTCTCCCTTTTTTTCTTTCAGGTGTCGGGGGCTTACAACCTCTGGAGAACCCCTGTTTTGGTCCCACTCCTTTTTATTGTTTCTAGTTGGGGTCCCTATTGGGCAAGGGCTCCCTAACTCTATTGGGGAACTCAGGGGGTTAATATCAGTGGTGTAGGACTGTTAATTTTTATTCACTGGGCAGTCTTTCTTTATTCAGCAGCCGCGGCTGCCTTCTCTATGGGGTTTTTTTCTTCTGTGCTCCGGCCGCGTGGTGTGCAATGCGGCAGGGGTGCAGTTTACTTTCGTTTTCACAGCAGCCCGCTGCGCCGGCTCTTCGCCCGCTCCTGTTCCCCGGCACTCACATATGCTTCGGGGATTGGAGCGGGCGCCGTTATGAGCCGGCATCTTCTTCCCCGGCGGGATTCGCGCCCTAGGGAGAACGCGCAGCGCAGCCGGGACGCAGTTTACTTTTGTTTTTGCAGCGGCTCGCTGCGCCGTCACTTCGCCCGCTCCTGTTCCCCGGCACTCACATATGCTTCGGGGATTGGAGCGGGCGCCATTATGAGCCGGCATCTTTCTTCCCCGGCGGGATTCGCGCCCTAGGGAGAGCGCGAATCTCTTCAGCCAATCAGAGCTGTGCGGGGGACTGGAGGCCAATCAGAGGCGCTCCAGTCTAACCCGGCCCCTCTCTTCTGATTGGCCCTGCTGTCCCTGCTTTTCTCACAGCAGCTGCCTGGTGGGGGACATGGATGCTGGTGAGATTACCCTATTTTTTCCACGTCTGCTGTCCCTCCCTCTAAGCAGGTACCTGGGGCCCTGTCACTTACTGCACTTGTAAGGGCTGCAACGCAAAATGCCTGGCTCTGCTGAACCCACTTGTTCCGCCTGTACCACTGCACCCCCTGACCCTCCTAGTATTCCTATTCAGGATGCTCTCCCAGACCCAGTGGGCTCTGCTGCCCCTCCAATGTGGGTGTCTTCCCTCTCTGTCTATTTCTGACTTGGCGCAGGTCTCCTGTTCCGTGGTGACTGCCTTAGAGAGGTCCTCCTTACACTGTTACCCAATAGAGCCTTGCTCTCCCTCACCCTATTTTAAACGCTCTCACAAGCGTAATATGGGCCATTCCTCTGACTCCTCTCCAAAGTCTTTGTACAGACGTGGGCATGGGCATCGTCCCTCTGCTATGTCTTCCAGCAAGTGTCTTTCTTCCAGAAGACGCTCCCCGAGTCGCCGTTCTGAGTCTCCAGAACAGTGCGCCAGGTCAGTGTCTCCCTCTTCCAAGGCTTCCTCCACCCGTTCCCACTCGCCTGGTGAAATAGTTGATGAGGCTGCTTCTGTTTCAAGACTCAGAAGACCACGCAGACATGACCGATACGGTGGACTCATTGGTTTTGGAGACACCTTTCACCAAGAGGACCCAGGAACTTCGGACGCTGTCCCAGAAGTTTCCTTTCATCATGCCCGTCCGGCACACAAGATGTTCAGCTCCCATGCTGAATTTGAACCCTTGCTAGAGTCTGCCTGGAGGCACCCTGACAAGAGGTTTCAAGAAACAAAGAAGGTTCAAGTGCGTTATCCCTTTGCTAAGGACCTTATTGCCCGGTGGTCCTCACCTCCTACGGTGGACCCACCAGTCTCCCGTCTATCGAAGACTACTACCCTACCTTTGCCCGAAGCTGCATCTTTTATGGATCCAGCGGACAAAAGAGGAGACCTTGGCTAAATTTGCCTTTGAGGCTGCGGGTTCATGTCTTCTCCCTGCCTTTGCCTCTGCCTGGGTTTCCAGGGCCCTTACGATCTGGGTTTCCCGACAGGGCAATTCTTCTGGAGCTTACTCGGAAGAACTGGCCGACTTAATTCTCCTGCTTTCTAAAGCGGGAGATTTTCTATGTTCTGCTTCCGCTGTGCTGCTTTTGCCATGGGTAACCTTGTGGCTCTCTGTAGATCCACGCGGCTCAAAGCCTGGGATGCGGACGCAGCCTCGAAGAAGTCTCTCACTGAGCTTCCTTTTTCTGGTTCTCAGCTTTTTAGTAATCGCCTAGACGAGATCATCTCTGAAGCCACGGGAGGGAAGAGTTCCTTATTACCTCAAAATAAGGCCTGTAGAACTACCTCCCGCTGTAAATCTACCTCCTTTCGTTCCTTTCGGACCTTCGGGGTCACGAAGGGGACCAGGCAGGCGCCTTCTCGGGACAAAAATGCTCCTTTCTTCCAGACTCGCACATTCTGGAATTCGGATAACCGTTCGGGTCGCTTTGCACCAAGGCGGGTACCCGCAATCCCACCTGCGCCTGAAGGGACGCCCCCACCCGTGGATTTTTCTCGGGTGGGAGGTCGTCTGTTACTCTTCCGGGACATCTGGACCACGCATGTGCAGGACTCCTGGGTCAGGGATGTGGTATCCAACTGTTACCGGATCGATTTTCCCTCTCTTCCAAAGGATCGCTTTTTCCTTTCCCGAGCTCCGCAATCTCCCTCTCTTGCTTAGGCCTTTCGGGGTGCGCTTCAGTCCCTCCTCATTCAGGGGGTCATCGTTCCGGTTCCTCCCAGGGAGCGTTTTCGGGGTTTTTATTCCAACCTCTTTGTAGTTCCCAAGAAAAGGGGGTCCAGTACGCCCCATCTTGAATCTAAAGCTCCTCAACCGGCATCTCCTCTTGCGCCACTTCCGCATGGAGTCTATCCGTTCGGTTGTGGTAACCATAGATCAGGGGGAGTTTCTTTCCTCAGTGGACATCAGGGATGCCTACCTCCATGTTCCGAATTTTCCGGGACATCAGCGGTACCTCCGCTTTGCTGTCCCGGAGGGACATTTTCAGTTTGTGGCTCTCCCCTTCGGCCTAGCCACAGCTCCGAGGGTGTTCACCAAGGTCCTTGCGCCAGTGATCGGTCTGCTACAGACAAGGGGGGTCTCAGTGATCCCTTACTTAGACGACCTTTTGATCAAGGCTCCGTTCAAGGACCAGAATCTAGAGAGTCTCACCCTCACTCTTCAGGCCCTGTCTCGCTTCGGTTGGTTGGTCAATCGGGACAAGTCCAACCTATCCCCCACTCAGTCCCTGGTTTTTCTAGGACTTTGATTTGACACCTGCTCCGCCCAGATTCAACTTCCGCCGGACAAGCGGTTGACCCTTCTGTCGGGGGTTCGTATAATCAAGAACCCCTCCCCAGTATCCATTCGGTTTTGCATGGAAGTCCTGGGTCGGATGGTGGCGGCCATGGAGGCCGTTCCCTTCACTCATTTTCATTTTCGACTCCTTCAACTTGCAATTCTATCCCGGTGGGACAGGTCCCCATTGTCCCTTGATCGCAAGATCGTACTTCCTCGGTCATCTCGTCGCTCCCTTCTGTGGTGGCTCCGCTCCCCACTGCTTCTTCAGGGGTGCTCCTTCCTGCCCCTCCATTGGCTGGTTGTCACGATGGATGCCAGCTTTTTGGGTTGGAGGGGTGTCTTCCGAGAAAGGACAGTCCAGGGAGACACTCTTCCCGGTCAACATCTTAGAGCTGAGGGCATTCTACCTTTGCCTGTTACATTGGGAGATCCTTCTCCAGGACCGCCCAGTTCGTGTCCAGTCGGACAACTCCACTGCGGTGGCATACATCAATCGCCAGGGTGGCACCCACAGTCTGACGGCGATGGCCGAGGTTTCCAAAATCCTTCTCTGGGCGGAGCTCAGGGTTCCAGCCATCTCGGCAATTCACATCCCAGGCGTAAACAATTGGGAAACGGACTTCCTAAGCCGGTCCTCTCCAGACCCTGGCGAGTGGTCCCTTCATCCGGAGGTGTTTGCAGAGATCTGCGGCCTCTGGGGAACTGCGGCCACAACGAGAAGGTTCCCCTCTTTGTGTCTGTGCTCTGGCAGCGGATGCACTGGTAATTCCTTGGTCGGGGTTCGCCCTACCTTATCTGTTCCCTCCTCTTCCTTGCCTTCCCAGGGTCCTGAGGAAGCTCGAAGCGGAGGACATTCCCGCCATTCTTGTGGCTCCAGATTGGCCTCGGAGGGTGTGGTACGCCGATGTCGTCCGGCTCCTGGACGACGTTCTGCTGCGCCTTCCGCTTCGTCCAGACCTTCTCTCTCAGGGTCCCCTGGGCCACCCCAAATTTCAGTCTCTGCATTTGACGGCGTGGTGGTTGAGACCGCGGTACTAAGGGCCCGTGGCTTCTCAACACAGGTGATTCGCACCATGCTCAAGGCACGCAAGCCTTCTTTAAATTGTCAAGTGTCTGCCCTTTCCATTCTTTTCCAACGCCCTCTGGCATCTGATTCTCATGTTCGGGCCTTCCTTCAAGGAGGGGCTCACGAGGTTCCTCCTTACAACTCCTCCTTGGGATCTTAATTTGGTCCTTGGCGCACTGCAGGGCGCGCCCTTTGAACCCCTTAGGGAGGTTTCCCTTTGTCTCCTTCCCTGGAAGGTGGCGTTCCTTATGGCAATTACCTCCATCAGGCTCTTTCTTGCCGCTCTCCCTTTCTAATTGTCCATCAGGACAAAGTTGTTTTTTGTCCGGTTCCTTCTTTTTTACCTAAGGTGGTTTCTGCTTTCCACCTTAATGAGGATATTGTCCTCCCGTCCTTTTGTCCAGCTCCATCTCATTCCGGGGAGCGTTTGCTTCTTAAACTTGATGTGGTATGGGCAGTGCGTACCTACCTCTCTGTTACGTCTCCCTTTCGTCCTTTTTTGTTCTTACGGACGGTCACCGTAAGGGTTTACCTGCTTCCAATGCAACCATTTCGTGGTGGATCAAGTCTGCCATTTCAGAGGCTTACCTTTTGCAGGGGGAAGACTCCTCCTTTCAGGGTTTCAGCTCACTCCACGCGTTCTGTCGGAGCTTCCTGGGCTCTCCATACCAGGGCTTCAGCCTCTTAAGTCTGTAAGGCGGCTACCTGGTCGTCCTTGCACACTTTTACTAAATTCTACCAGGTTCATACCTTTGCATCCGCGGATGCTAGTCTCTGCCATAAGGTGTTGCAGGCGGCGGTGGCCCAACCTGCCCCTTGATTGTTTTCTGTGCCACCCAAGAGACGTCTTTGGTACGTCCCAAGGTCTGTGTCACCCAATGGAGCCGATAGAGAAAAAAGGGTTTTTGTCTTACCGTAAAATCTTTTTCTCAGAGGATCCATTGGGGGACACAGCTCTCACCCTTTCTTTGGTGTTCCGGTTTTGGTTACCTGTCCGAGGGTGTGTTCAGTTAATTTTTTGTTCTGGTTACCTTGGACTGGTCTTGGTTTTCTGCCTTCTCGGTCCTCTCCTACTGCTTGGGGACTAAACCCATTACCTTAGGCTCTGTAGGTGGGTATATCCTGCTGGGAGGAGCCGACTTTTTGATTTCCTTAGTGTCAAGTCTCCTAGCAACAACAGCATATACCCAAGGTCTGTGTCCCCCAATGGATCCTCTGAGAAAAAGATTTTACGGTAAGACAAAAATCCTTTTTTTCTATCAAGATCCCTTACTTTTTCAGTATGATGCGGAATTTAGTATATGCTCTGTGCGGATTATATTGTATGCTCCGTGTGAATATAGTGCAATGTCCCACTTTGTGGTTTTGTAGCAACTTCGTCTAAGTTTTTAGACATTGTAACTCCAACACCAGCACTTTTGCTGTTGCATTGTATTTTACTTTTGTTATACTGTGTCCTCTCTGCAATGTCAAAAGAAATGTATATTGGATCTCATGTACTCTAATTACATCTAGTGGTTAAGCTGTATAATGGAATAGCGAATAACTAAGGATACAGTGGTCCCTCAAGTTACAATATTAATTGGTTCCAGGATGACCATTGTATCTTGAAACCATTGTACGTTGAGACCATAACTCTATGGAAACCTGGTAATTGGTTCTGAAGCCCCAAAATGTCATCCAAAAATAGGAAAAAGTGAGGATTAAAGATAAATAAGTAGATAACTAATATAGATAAAGCAAATCCTTACATATAAAAGTAAGAAAGAGCTGCTGGGAGCTGTAAATCACTGTCTATGTCAGTGTTTCCCAACCAGGGTGCCTCAAGCTGTTGCAAAACTACAACTCCCAGCATGCCCGGACAGTTGTAGTTTTGCAACAGCTGGAGACACCCTGGTTGGGAAACAATGGTTTATGTAGAGGACAAGAGCTTCTTCAGGGTCCTATACAGTACACACAGTGTCCCAAATGGAGCCGACCTTACTTGGTGTCCAAAGGAGCAGCTAACCCTGGTACAGGTAAGGAGTAGTACAGGACTTGTAGTTCCTCCCTGTACTGTAGGGGGCGCTACCAGACACCAGTCAGTGCATACACTTCAGTAATACAGGTGACTTACCAGTGAATGCCCATTCTGATTGTTCAGTTCCTCCGGTTCTGACACATTTCACAGATCTGGACTGTCTGTAGTATTGTATGTTGAGTCTGGTTTCAAGTTACAATGGTCCAGAAAAAAAACATTGTATGTTGAAACTATTGTATGTTGAGGCCATTGTAAGTTGAGGGATGACTGTATAATATTGTATTACATACCCATATATGGTTAAAAAAAATAAAATAAAAGGTTCCAGAAACAAATCAAACGTTCTACACTTATATAAAGAATATTGGCCTTTTTGTAGACAATGACTTCTGTCCTTCAACTCATAATGAGACTCATAAAAATGTAGTATTCATACCCTCTCCTCCTGACCATTTACTATGTTTCATTACACACCTTTTTCTACAGATGTCACCTACACTTCAATCTTTTTCTTTTCATATTGCCTTCCTACCGTGTTTCCCCGAAAATAAACCCTACCCCGAAAGTAAGCCCAACAGTATTTTCAGGGTGGGCTGCAATATAAGCCCTACCCAGAAAATAAGACCTAGGCCAGGGGTAATCAACTGGCGGACCACGGTCCAGATGCGGACCGTGGCCGCCAGTAATGCCCGCATTACTATCTTATAGTTGTGTTGTTGATCTTACATTTGCTTCTTAGTTCAGTACTGCTCAATCTTGGTTTTGTCTCTGGCCCCTTGTGTCCAGCTATTGTTTGCAGATTAGGGATATTTGCAGGGACAATGAGGATCAGTGGCGTCTCGGGCAGATTTGGGTAAGGATGAGGGATAGCTACCAGTCAGTATTTGTAGTTTGTGTCTAGTCATCCATCTGCTTCCATTCCTGACTGTCTTCTTTATCATTATTTGTGCCATCATTCATTCTATCATCCTTTAAATCTGCAATCTATTGGTGAATTCCTATACTTCTGTAAATCCAGGGGGTATCTGGGGGCTACTGTTAGGACCCAGGAAAGGCTATTTTTGAGCGTCTTTTTTGCATTTATTATAGTATATGGCTATGATATCTATTCTTTCAGATATGAAGCACATTCTAACATTAGTCTTGCGAAAGTTATGATGTTTGAACAAAACCGGTATTTTTGTAAGGAAGTTGACAAGGACATTCCTGTTACTATGAAGTGATTCTATTCCCATTTCCTAGCAGCAATGTCACCTGTTGACAATATCCTAAATGTATCTATCTATCTATTTAACATTGTGCCCATTATAATATCCCTCCTATTATACCCATCATCTTCTCTATGATATCAGGAGTTATTACCCCTTTATCACAGCTATTTTCTTAACAACATGACAGAGATTTTAACAAAGTGAAAAGATTTTTGTAAATTCCCTTGTTATGTTTTGGTTGGTAAATGTTCAAGAAAAATTCCATTTCCCACAAGTGGAAAACACGTCCATCATAGTGAGTTGCACAACTTATCTTCTCTTAGGGGATCTTACTGACTGGATCTACCATATAGATTTATGGAAAGACCGCTGATCTTATAGTAATTCTTCATAAAATAACTTTATTTTTGTTCGAGTAATGGCCATATTTTAGAAGAGAAGAAATTTTAAACCCAGGAGGGTCAAGTTCCGCAGACGGCAGCTGAAGAGGATCTCAGACGTGTGAGCAGTCAGTTTATTTTACAATGGTGATGTGATATTTGTCCTGTCTTGGGCCTTGAATTGAAGATTCGGAAACTTTTTCTACTTTTATTTGACTACATGTTGAATTGTCCCTGACGGAAAAAGATTACCGCATATACTCGAGTATAAGCCCCCCTCGGCTTATACTCGAGTGAACTCCCACCTGTCAGTGGTCTTCAACCTGCGGACCCCCAGATGTTGCAAAACTACAACTCCCAGCATGCCTGGACAGCCATCGGCTGTCCGGGTATGCTGGGAGTTGTAGTTTTGAAACCTCTGGAGGTCCGCAGGTTGAAGACCACTGCGGCCTTCATCATCATCCAGACACCCCCTTTAGTTTTCTACTCACCTCCCCTTGGTGGGAAGTTAGGGTGAGCTGGTCCGGGCCATCTATGCTGCAGGGACCGTCCGGTGGGGAGGGTTAGTCCATTTTCACCGGGGGGGCCCTCTTCTCCGCGCCCCGGGCCTGCCCTGGACTAGTGACGTTGCCTTGACGACGACGCACAGGGACGCGCATGAACATCCCTGTGCGTTTTCGTCAAGGCAACGTCACTAGTCCGGGGCCGCCTGTCAATCCCTTCATCAGTGGTCTTCAACCTGCGGACCTCCTGAGGCTTCAAAACTACAACTCCCAGCACGCCCGGACAGCCGATGGCTGTCCGGGCATGCTGGGAGTTGTAGTTTTGCAACATCTGGAGGTCCGCAGGTTGAAGACCACTGATGAAGGGATTGACAGGCGGTGATGATGAAGGGGGGGTGATGACGGGGGTCTGGATGATGACATGGGGGATGATGTATTTCCCACCCTAGGCTTATAGTCGAGTCAATAACTTTTCCTGGGTTTTTGGGGTGAAATTAGGGTCCTCGGCTTATATTCGGGTCGGCTTATACTCGAGTATATACAGTAGTTTATACTAGATCATAGAGTTTTTTGTGATGTCAGTGTGTTGACTTTGACTTATGATGACCCTATGACTCGCCACTCTGTACACGATTTTTGTGATTGTCTCTATCTTGTCCACTGCCTCTATCTTGTCCACACTTGTTATATTAAAGGGGCTTCCCATCTTATAAAATGATGGGGGGGGGGTCCAATCTCTGGGATTTTCACTCAGCCTGGGATGGAAGGGCATGTCATACACATAAAATGGCTGTGTGCTGAACGCTCATCTGGCATTTCACTTTCTCTTCTGATCCAACCATACATATGCATGCTTAGCAAAAGGGTAAACCACTGCTGACAGAGTTCTTCGTTTTCCCTTAAAAATTTAATTTTTTTTGTTAAAATTCAGCATCTCCGATCTTTCCCTCCCCTGAAATCTGCTGTGGGGTACCAGTTGGGAGGCCACCATTCACATTAGAAGTTTAGCAGATCCTGCCAAAATTGTTGGGTTTAGCAGACACCTATCCAATGTGTATGGCCTGCATAGCAATGCTCCCAGTCACTCAACCCCATTAACTTGAATTGGATCATGCTCAATGGCGGGTAGAAAAATAGTGTCAGCACTAAATAGGAATGGTGGAGGTACCAGAGATGAAAACTTCACTTATCATAAGTAAAGACAAAAAGGGAAAAAAGGCACACGCGCCCCTAGTGTGATACGTTTAAAATGATGGATAAGTGCAATAAAGGTCACACTTACCAAAAGGTGTTGTGCTAAGTGCACCATACACCATACAGCGTATTAATCAAAGAAGGTCTGTTAGCAGCCCCGATCCTCCAATCGATACTAGCTCACCGGTCCAAACAGCATAAGCCAAAATGGTATTGCAAACATGGATCTTCACAGGTGCATAAACAGCAATAAATTAGGTGGAATAGGTCCTCAAGTTCTTATTAATTATTTATTCCAAGCACATAAAAGCAACGCGTTTCCTGCCCGTAGCGGGCACTTCATCAGGCAAGTGTGCATGCTTGTCATTTTTCTGTTCCTCCTGCTTCCTGCAGGTACTACTGAATGCTAGGTCAATATTATATCAGGCTGTAGCATATCTTGAATATTCTTGGTGGTCTTCAGGAATCAATATTCATAACAACCAAGCTTCTTAGTGTGACAGATGAAGGTTTGGGAGCAGCGATGACATCTCATTGCCTTCATCGTGTGGATTAACTGCTGGACCTTTGGGATGTCATCAGTCCATGATATCTTCTCCCACACTCCAGCTATGTTTTCTTCTCCATCTGTCATAGTTTATTTTGGGGTTTTACCTGCTGACTGGGGAATAGATAATGAAGGGCTAGCCTTTGTTAAAGGCAGATATTTCTACTTCCATGTACTTTACTAGGTTAAATGCAGTAAAACATTTCTGCGTGTTTTCAGGAATAACTTTTCCTCCACATCTAGGTGAATTTTTAGTTTTCAACTAAACCAAATCAAAATCCCATAGATTATCCGGGAATGGAGCGCTTGGGGAACATTGTGAGGTTTGTATACTGTCAGCACTAATCACATCTGACAAAGTGCAGGACGTGATTTATAAGCTTAACATTGGCAGTTGTATGGCTGTGCTCCATCATTACAGCTCTATGAGTGGTGATTTATGACCCCACAAGAGCACAGAGCTATAAATTATACTGTGTGTCAGAATGATGGGTTATAAGGTTATTACTTATTGCTTCACTGTCCTGCCACTGGGGTTTCTACCACTATTACATGGCACAATCTTAGGGGTCCCGGTACAAGGGACTACCTATTGGTAAAATAGACCCCCTGCAAGAGAGACTATAGATAAGTGAGATCAGCCAATAATATTACATCAGTGAGGCAACAGAGCAGCTTGAGGTGGATACTCTTTTTGTGGCACTATGGTTGGTTTTATGAAACATGAATTGACCTTATTCTTGAGGAGTACTTACCAATGTGCACCAGTGACTGAAGGCTGCAATCTTTGCCACTACATAGCATTAAAATAAAACAAGCACTCTGGGAAGTTTTTTTCCCCTTATATAGTGCAACATAGGCTAGTATTAGAGAATAATGTACATGTGTTTGTTTATGCCTTCTGCTTACCTGATTTGGCTGATGTTGCAGGCATGAGATTGGCTCCATGTTGGTTTGCAATTCCAGCCTAATGCAGCCTACATTTCCCATCTGGCTTTGGGTGTTTTGTTTGGTCATCTGATTAAGCAGCTGGTGCTTGAGATCACCCATGTGAACTTAAAGGACATCTGCAGCGTTACAAACACTTATCCCCTATCCTTAAGATAGGGGATAAGTGTTTGATCGCGGGGGGGTCCGAACGCTGGGGCCCCCGGTGATCCCCTGTACGGGGCCGCGGCTCTCCCGTGCAGGGGGCGTGCCAGCCGCAGCATGATGTTGCGGCCGGCATGCCTCCTCCATACATCTCTACGGGAGAGGCGGGGAGGCAGCATTCGTGCCTCCCCGCATCCCCCATACAACTGTATGGGGACAGGGAGGAGACGGAGCATCACCGTCGACCTCTATGAGCGCTTATGGCGGCGCCCTGTTAGGGAGATCGGGGGGGGGGGGGGGTCCCAGCAGTCGGACCGCCCCCGATCAAACACTTATAGGATAGGGGATAAGTGTAATGCCACTGCAGCTGTCCTTTAAAAAGATAAATAAAGCAGCAAAAAATGCAATGCATTAACACAGCCTTAGGGGAGGTGTATAACTAATATATATTCTGATTTAGCAGCAGAATACAGAACTGGGTGGAGAGGGGAGGGGTTTGAGAGCTTGCAGGAGGGGATCTGGTATGTGATAATGTCATCCTGTAGTTCACAGGAAGTCAGTGTAACATATGGGCAGTGATACAGTGTTCTCTAGTTCTACCCAGAACCCCTGTCACACCCCTGTAGCCCTAAATGGTGACTCCACACCTTGAAGACAAACCCAACATAAGTGCAGGGTGGTCACAGGTCAAAATAACAAACTATAGCAATACAGTCAGGTCAGGGCAAAACAGTCAGAACAAATTAGGTAAACACGCACTAAATACATTACTACCATGGAGACAATCTAACAGAAATGATTGTCAGCGAGTCGAATCAAAGAGCAAAGTGTGGTACCACGGGTGGTGTAGGGAAATACCTTATCACTTTGTGACACCAGGGCACCGTTAGCCTATACACGGTCCGAGGTTGATGACAGCTTCTCCTGGGCCAGACACATTGAGTAAAGGAACACACCGATGTCAGGTTACGGATAACTGTCTTTACTGATCAGGGTGCAGATGGTATTACACTAACAGTATGGAGCAGAGTGAGAGGATGCAGCGTAACCCCTTGGGAGCCCTGTTGCCTTGCTGGAACCTGGGGTGCTTTCACTCAATGAATTGATACTGACTTGAGTGACTTTAAGATTGATCCTGGTAGCTAGGGTTCAGTCAAGGTCTCTTAGCTTCTTCCGCCAGGGCATGAACTTCCACCATGTGGGTGATCCTTGCAGAATGACCGGATAAAGTAGATTTGATCTGGGCCTTCCCTCAGTGCACACAACACACCTTACACTTTTACAACACTTGCTCTGCTCTCAGCTCTAGGCTGAACTGGGGCAACTCCTCTCCCACTACACTATATGGGCTAGAATTTAGAGGTTCCCATTGGCAGGCAGCGTCACATGGGGTACACTGCTCTTCTGCTTAAGGGTACAGTAACACTTACATAACATACATCAGAATACCAACAACAAAATAACTATAAAAATGTATACATTTTTGGTAAAGTGCTTAACCATAATCAATGTGGCAAGAAGTCTTTCAGTGGGCCCAACACTGGGTCTACAGGTCTGCCCGAAGCAGTCCGAATCCACAGGACAGCCTTTGGTGCTGGGACACCCCACAAGAGGACAGCAAATGTACAGAATCGAGTATTAGAGGGTAAACCAAATACAGACCCGAAGTGACAAAACAAGGTAAACAGGATAAGATGCAGATGCAGGTAAACGCTAGCTACAGAGGCAAACTCTTTTCACAAGCAAGGTATAGTAGAATACTGCTGGCTTAAATAGGCAGAGCTAGCAAGGTGTGGTCACACAAGGCACCTAAATGGCCCAAAAAAAAATATAACCTAGGATAGGCTAGGGTGTAACCATAGCAACCACAAGCTCTGCACACAACCAGGGAAAATTAAAGAGGTATTCCTTTTACAGTCAGGTGACCCAAGACTGACACCCTCTAACACTCATTAAGCATTTTAACTTTGTGAGAGTCAGACTGCTGATCACATGACAAAGTTAGAGTAACACACATAAATGCAACTGTGCTAGAATAAAATAAATGACATATGACTAGTGAGTGTGCACGATATGGACACCACTGACACTTTCTGTCCCTGAAACTTTCCCGATGACAAACCTGATCTGCAGACTGACCCTTAAAAGGACACTGGAACCCAGAGACAAAAAACAAGGCTGTGTAGAAACTGAAGCAAAGAATTAAAGGAAAAAGTATTAAACAACAGAAGCTACAAAATACAGACACAAGTGCTACACCAGAATAGACCAGGAGCCAACTGGACTGAGTAGAGACAAAACTAAGTTAAAACAAACTATTAGAAAAATACAAGGAATGCTTGAAAAAAATGTAAAGTTCATACATCATAATCTGCACCGCAATGCAAGAGCCAGGGATCTTTAAATTGAGGCTAACCAATCTGAACTCCAGTCCAGACTAATCTAGAGTGGAGCAAACTTGACCAACAGATCCAGAGTAACAGATCAGCTATAAGATAGTAACATTGCAACCAACTAAGTCTCATTGGTGGAATCCAAGCCCTATCTGTCTGTCAAATAGGCAGAGGGTGGGGAATCATAGAAGAGTGGAGTTGCCCGAGGACCCCTGGCCACACCTCTTTGACACTTCAAGGAAGCAAAAAAAGAGTTTTTTTAAGAATTTTAAAGCCAAACAGCAGTGGTCTCTGAACTTTGAACCGCCAACTATTGCAAAACTACAACTTCTAGCATGCCCTGACAGCCAACGGCTCCACATTGGGAGGTGTATGTTTGCAACATATAGAGATCCGCAGTTTCAGCAGATCTCATTGGGAGGTGTAGTTTTGCAACATATAGAGATCCGCAGTTTCGGCAGATCTCATTGGGAGGTGTAGTTTTGCAACATATAGAGATCCGCAGTTTCGGCAGATCTCATCCTAGAAGCTTCTGGTGCAGTCATAAGCAGAATACCCTGTATCTTATAGTAGCTGTAACCTCTCCTGCATCATTACTAATGATCTCCAGCTGTTCTGGACACAGCGCCCACATCCTTGCGCCTGCTCTAGGGGGCCCCTGTTATTGTTTTCAAAATTACAGAGAATATGGGTCATCATCAGTAGTAAAAAAGGATTTTAAAAAACTAACACTTCACATAGTACTTGTACCTAACACAGAAATGACCAAACTTATAATGTTCTACCTTCCTCACATTTCCGACCAGTTGCGGTTGTAAACATTCATTGCTTCCAGGCATGTCTGTGGCTTCAGCCTGATACTAAAACTATAATTCCCAGCATGCAACACGCCATCTTCATTTTAATAGGTTTGCAGCTCTATACACATACAGTTAGCCAACAGTATAAGTCTGAGTAATGACTTTTAGGTGCAAGACCTGCACATGCTTGATTACTCAAACCCTCAAGTCTGCTGACATCCTGTACACTAGGCCAGCATAAAACAAGAAGCTAAACGAACCAAACTTTGTGACCTCATATTTTATATAACCCATGGCAGGAATTAGGAATTTGGTGCAAATTTTGTCTAAATTTTGTGTTTTAAACTTCCCATGCCTCATGTGACAAGGGGTATGTTGTAGATCAGTGGTCTCCAAACTGTGGACCTCCAGCACTATAACTCCTGGAGAAATCTGCCCTGAAATTCTGGTGTTGCAGCCTCCCATTATCTCCACCATGAAAATTCAAATTCTAGACTCTGCAGAAAGAATTAACATAATGTTTTCAGTGGAATTCTGTGCGGACTGCTTTGCTGTCGATGATGATGGTGTATGTCTACGCCATCCTAGCTCTGAAAGATTTCAACAGCGCCTGCTACACAAGGAAACTTCTTGCCTGGAACATTTCTGGCCTAAGGGCCCATTCACATGGCACAATTTCTGAGCAGAATCCAGCGTAAATATTCCACTCAAAAACTCCAGTGCAGTGAAACTCCAGCCTCCTATTGTTTTCAATGGGATTCTACTACACACGGCAGAATGTTTGTGGCGAAAATTCTAATTCTGGACATGTTCCTTTTTTCAGCGGAATCCTCTCGGAAATCCACAAGTGACGTCTTAATGTTTTCTTACTATTATTTCATGTTTGCTTGCACACACTCCATCATGTGACATATGGAGAATACAATCAGCATTAACACACTCAGGATCCTCAATATAATCACAAAAATCCCCCAAAAATTGAATCAGGTTATAATTCCCGTTCTTGCTACATATTTTGTTCCCCCTGAATGTGATAGAGCGTCCAGGGGTGCCACCCCCGTCTTTCCTCTACAGTGCATCCTCAATATAATATCGGCTCTCAACACTGGGGTTTGGTTACCTGTGTTTATCTTTCCATTGATTGTTTTTTATTTGTGCAAAAGACGACAGTGTCCAGATAGATATAAATGTACATTGTAAAATTTCCATTCACATTTAGCATTTGAGAACTTGTCTGTTTATGAGGGCAGTAAATCATTCACACATAGTATAAACAAAAAAAAACACTCTCCGTTTACCTGTGAATCAGACAGCAGAATAAAATTTTACAGCTTCATTTTTTCCCTTGGTTTCCCATGGGGAAGGTGCAGTCTGATTGGCTTGATTCACAGGTACAGTCTTCACACAGTTTTATTATGAATTTTTTAGAGTCAAAGTAAGGAATCTATCAGACAAAAAACTATCTTACCCAATCACCAAAAACGATTGGGTACACTTAAAGGGGTTATCCAGGAAAAAACTTTTTTTATATATATATATCAACTAGCTCCAGAAAGTTAAACAGATTTGTAAATTACTTCTATTAAAAAATCTTAATCCTTATGGTATTTATGAGCTTCTGAAGTTAAGGTTGTTCTTTTCTGTCTATGTGCTCTCTGATGACACGTGTCTCGGGAACCACCCAGTTTAGAAGCAAATCCCCATAGCAAACCTCTGCTAAACTGGGCGGTTCCTGAGACAGGTGTCATCATAGAGCACTTAGGCAGAAAAGAACAACCTTAACTTCAGAAGCTCATAAGTACTGAAAGGATTAAGATTTTTTAATAGAAGTAATTTACAAATCTGTTTAACTTTCTGGAGCCAGTTGAGATATATAAAAAAAGTTTTTTCCTGGAATACCCCTTTAACTCATTGAAGAGGTCATGTGTTTTCAATGGAGTTAGGACATAAGTCACTGCCAGGATTCTCTAGACCTCTCTGTCCTACTCTAAGCTCCTCTATCCCCTTCAGATACCTCTGCTCCCTCCAGACACCTTTGTCCCCTCCAGATGCCTTTGTTACTTTCAGATGTCTGCAGACACTCGTCCCACTCCCATACTCCTCTATTCTACAGTCCAGATTCCTGTACCCTTTCCTCCAGACTCATCTGTTCTCTCCAGACTGTTCTTTAGCTTCCTCAGACTCATCTGTCCCCTCCAGACTATTCTTTACCTTCCTCCAACTCATCTGTCGTATCCAGACTGTTCTTTACCTTTTTCCAACTCATCTGTCCTCTGCAGACTGCTCTTCACTTTCCTCCAGACTTATCTGTCCTCCTCCATACTCCTCTGTGTCCCAGCATGAAAGGCTGTCCTATGGGCTAAAGATTGCCTCGGGCATCCCTGCTGTCGCTATGTTGGGCCCACTGCTCCATTGTCTGATCTATTATACTGTGATATATTTTCGTGTTATTTTATGTACTGATTTATGCACTTTACCTTTAAGAGATTGTGGCAGAGTGACCAGGTGACCCTGACACCCCAATGTGGGACCCCCAAACCTAGCCCTTGTGTAATGTAAGGGGGGGGGGGGGGGGAGCTGTTGAGTTGGAAGTCACTTAGCAGAAGAGTTTGAGAGGAGTTCAGAAGTGGTGTCCAGGTACCGTGAGAAAAAGCCTAGGGAAAAGAAAATCTCAAAATTCTACAGCCACGCCAATCTCAAGAAGGCCCCGGCGCACAGGGGAGTGTCAAAGTCTGGCAGTAAGCAAAGCTCTTGGGTAAAATTATATCTTCAGTCAGTCAGACAAGTTAAATCTCTCAAGTCGGCATGGGCTGCTAATAATCTGAAAGCTGCAGCAACAGCAGCTACAGCTTCCAGCAAGGTGACAGGCTCCCCAGGTCACACTCTGCACTTTCCTCTGCACTATATTGTCAAGGATTCAGACAGGTGCACAAACACGAGCACCGTGACACCTAGCTTAACCCAGGGAAAGAGGCGACCATAGCATCTGGGATCAAAAGCCTCCTTTTTGCTAAAAAGCATCACATGAAAAAAAAAAAACCTATAGGCGAATAAAGCCTACCCAAAAACTTTCTGTTCCCATTTTGACATCCCTCTGCACTAAAGCTTGCATTGTCAAAGATTCAGTCATTTCAGCGACAGTAAAGATAGTTATCCATAACCTTGCATCGGTGTATTCTTTTCCCCCGAGCCTGGCCCAGGAAAAGCTATGTCATCCTCAGACTGTGGAGGTTAACAGTGCCCTGGCATCACAAACTTTATCTTACGCCCTAACCATCATTAGCATCACACCCTTGTATCCACACTGTAGTGACACATGTGCTCCTCCAGACTTCTCTTTACCTTTCTCCAGACTCCTCTGTCCCCTTCCTCCAGACTCCTCTATCCTCTCTTCATGACCACTCTGACCCCCTCCTCCAGACTCCTCTGTCCCCTTCCTCCAGACACTCCTCTATCCCCTTCCTCCAGACTCCTCTATCCTCTCTTCATAACCACTCTGACCCCCTCCTCCAGACTCCTCTGTTCCCTTCAGACTCTGCTGTCCACTTTGGACTCCTCTGTTCCTCCTCATAACTCATTTGTCCCTTCCTCTGGTGGCAGCTTATATGCCACAAAGAATAGAACAGGGCATGTTGAAAGCCAACTGCAAACCTTTTCTCTCCATTGACATCTGCTTTTGGGAGAGATGGGAGGCCCCATACACCTTAGATAAAACTGAAATCGGTATGTTTGACTGACATGCATCTAATGTGTATGACCAGGTTAAGAATCAAGAGCGAAGTAAATAGTAATATATGCCACCAGTTGGTTGATGCAGTCAGCACTGAGAATAGTGCTATGTGACTGGTGTTGTCATGACTGGGGTATCTATAACACTGCGACATTATTACTCCGTAAATGTTACTTAACATTACAATGTCACAAATCTCACTGCAGCGCCTCCTCTGAGCTGGCTGTAAAGCCTCTGTGTGGCCTGTAGGTGGCTCTGTGGTTTCCTTGCAGAACAGTAAATAAATACATTGAGGTTTTCTTATAGACATAGGAGCTTTATGCCATAAATCAGTGTAATAATGCAGAAAATCTAACCAACAATGACTATCCATCACTTGTAATGGACTTGTCTACTTATGCAGCATGGGGAGTAAACATTACATTTGTTCTTGTTTCATCCGTCGTGCGTACTCGGTGCAGAGTAATTCTCCAGATTCGCCGTTGTTTTTGCTCTTGGCTTCCTGCCCTATCTCTGCGCTGTCTGGAGCGGATCCAGATCTCTCCGCGAATTCACTGGCGGCTCTATATTGTTATACTGCAGCCTGCTTTGTATTTGGGAAGGGCCGGTCTCTTAGATATTATTGCATGTAGTATCTGTAGGTTATATAGGACATGTACAGCGGTAACTTCATAAAACAAAGTTTTCACATCTGGGAAATGTGTGCTATTTGTGGAATGCTCCTGGTTTTCAGTAATGGACAAGCTCTTCTCGCTCCTGGCTCTTCCACGTGTTGGGTGTCTGTGCAGTGTAAGCTCAGGTGAACGTTCCTGCTGCAGATTTATAGCTGATGGTAGGACTGACCTTCACGGCTGAGTTATAGCTGTCAGCTTCCCAGAACCTGCGCACCTGATGTAATCTCTGAGGGCAGATTTCACTGGCCTGTCATATAGGTGTGACTGTGATGTTGTTTTCGAGAACTCCATTTAATTGTTCCATCATGATACCAGCGTTGGAGTCCAATGAATTCAGGAGATGCCTCCTCCCCGGCCCTCCACCTGGCGATTGACAGCTGTCTCCATATTTTGCAGATAGGAAAGGGAGTCTGTCATTCATCAGCTGGAGGGTGGGGAGCGTGCATATCATGGATGCGACCAGCCTCCTACAGTTCTCTGAAATCTGCACATCTGCCACTACTTTTTGCTGCCCTCAGAGCCGCCATCAGGTGTGAAGGTTCTGGGAAGTGGACAGGTGTCCTTGAAGGCAGCCTAAGGAAAGGTTCACACCAGCAGAAGAACCTGCACATGGGGATCTCTGTGACTGGTTGTTTGTCATGACCCGACAAGTCTATGAGCAGCTAATGGATGAAAGTATTAGAATCCCATAGAATTTTGTATTATGAGAAAATCCTATGTGAGTTAAAGCATCAGAAACACAATTCCTTCCTTTTTTTTTTGTTATATTTTGTATATCAGTGCAGGTAACATGTATCAGTCTTGAGTCCAGGATGTTCAGGATTAAAGGGGTTATCCACCATAAGGGGATTTTAGTACGTACCTGCCAGACAGTAATGGACATGCTTAGGAAGGATCTGCGCTTGTCTTGGGGCTAAATGGCTATGTTGTGAGATTACCATAACACTGTGGCTAGCTTTTTGTGAACTGGTATTTCCTGTATGACTTTTCTTTTTTTGACTACAAAACCCACAATTCCATTTTCCTCCCTCCCACACATCTACCACCCCACCCATTGAAACATAAATGAGCTGCATACATTCAAAAGACCTATGGTTTTCTTTTCAATGACATTTTTATTGGCATTTTAACAATAGGAAAAGCAACAAAGGAACATCTTACTATGACACATGTATATCAGTCGTTACAAAGGGAGCAAGATGAATATAGACCTGTGGTTTTCAATCAGGGTGCCTACAGCTGTTGCATTAGTTGCAGATTGATCTCTCTCCCACCAAGCGATTGCTCCACCCATTGAAGCAGACAGGCTCCCTGTCATCAGCTGACTAGTGAGTCAGGTCTCAGCCGCATTGTAATCTGGGAAAAATCTGAGACAACAGTCATTTTGTATGCTGTTAAAAATAAATATTGGGGTGAAAATCACATAAGAATTGTGAGAAAACCATCACACACAGGTACAGACACTATATTATGAACTACACTAACAGCCCCTGTAGCATAGTGAAATAAAAAAAAATCCTGGAATACCCCTTTAAATAGACTTGGTGCAGCTGTAACAAACCTTCAGCTGTGAGAAGACTTTTAGCATCTGTATTTAAACCTTTTAGGTTGCTTGTTGGTTAAAAAAATAGACTTGGTCTGCTGCACTTGATAAATAGTGACTCAAATTGGCTCCTGTTACATGTAATGTGCACTTTAGAGTCAGCACGGTAGGCTAGCTGCTCCTGGTTCATGGTGGAGTGGCCTTTGAACAAAACTTTTGCAAAAATGAGGCACACTAGTAAACGCACGCCCGAAACATGCCCACTGCCACTGGCACACTTGGTGCAGAAAGGCTTCTGCACCAGCGAAATTCACATGTTACATGTGTTACACACATGTAAGATAGCTTAAATCATAAATGTACACCAACTGACCAGGCGCACAGGGTTTAATACATCTGCAGCTTAAAGGGGTTATCCAGTGGAGGGGGATTGTCTAAAAAATTAACTTGCCTCCAGCACTCTCATGGGGCCTCTGGTATCTTGCTCCAGTCCCCTGTGACTGTCAGACCCTGGAAGCACCAGGCCCAATGTGTCATACTGCCACTCAGCAAATCACTGGCCAAGGTGGGACAATGCTGCAGACAGCGATTCCCTGAGTGGCAGTGCGACATGTATCCCACATGTATCCCACACAATGGACATAGTTAACCTCTTTAATGCTCATTGACAGTAATGATAAAATGGTAAGGAATTTAATGGCAAAATAGTTGAAGTAGAATAACTTTTTATTGAAAGGAACTTATCATCAGGGCTGGGACAAGGGGTAGGTACTCAACAAAGGCGCCATCACCTTCCCAATCTGGGGAATTGTGCAATTACTGGCAATCACTAGCATCGGGAATCCAGGACACAAGCTCTGCTTTCAACTGCAAGTGCATGCAAGCTATACTCTCCTCTACGCCTCATGACCCCTCATGCTCTTCTCTGTTCTTCAGGACAACTTATATACTTCTCTGTTCTTCAGAACTCTCCATAATGTCCTATGCTTTTAAGGGTTCTTCATATCTCCTCTGCAACTTAGGACCCCTTATAATCTCCTCTTCTCCTCAGGACTCTTATCCTCTTCTCTGCTACTGCAAGGAGCACCTAGGAACGTACAGATGGTGACTCAGGAACCAGCTGAGACTTGTGCTACTTGCATTCACCATAATCAGTATCATGGCAGCAGAAAGTGGAACCTTTGACCTCGGTCACTTCCTAGTTGTTATAGCAGTGTTAAAGAAGGAGAGCACTAATGTTTTAAGTCTCTGTTTCCTTGTGTGTACCCTATGCGATGTATTTGGTGGATGGTAACTGGAGTACCCATGGTGTAAAACAATTCTTTACTTGAATGAACTTAGCAGGAGAAATGCTAAAATTCTGACCTTCACTTGTTAGCTCATAGTAATTAAAGAAATACATAGTAAAGTAGTAGTATTCATGAAGGTTGAGCTGCAGTTCACTATCGTAAGATGCAGGTCTGTATAAAGAAGTGTTGTGGTAGCCATAAGTACTATTTTTGGCTGGAAACCCTTGCAGGTACGAAGCAAAACAAAGAGGCTCTTTTGTTGCCTATTCTCTCACATCTATCTCTCCTGTAGGGAGACAGGAAGAGTAGTACTGTATGTATCCCCTCGGCAGTGGCGTAGCGTGGGCTGTCAGCACCCGGGGCAAGGCAAGTAATTTGCGTCCCCTAACCCGTGGATTTTAGCACTCGAGTCTCTTCCACTAGATTAGTTAAAGAAACCCTTACCCCCTAAGCACATTTATTGTTTGTTATGAAAATACTGATGTAATTAAAGTAAAATGCATCTAAATACAAGTTTATTTTCAAACACTTTATTGAGTGCGAACATGCATTACACATTCTCCACATTTTCAGCAGGTCTATGAATACAAATCTACAAATGTAGTAACCTAGCATGGGCCATACTATTATATGTCGTCTCACAACCATCGTAAACGACAAAAAATATCAAGAACAAAAACTAAACATCAAAATGGAACCATAACCTGGAGATGATCCAAGGCACATGACTTTGGGTATTATAAGTAAGCGGCAAATGTCAGGGGGGCATTATATGTGCATTATATGGGCATATGACAGGGGGCCCCTGTCATGTGCCCCCACATATATTGCCCCCTGACATGTGCCCCTCACATATAATGCCCCCTGTCATGTGCCCCACATATAATGCCCCCCTGACATGTGACCCTGACTTATAATGTCGCCTGTCCTGTGCCCCTCACATATAATGCCCCATGTCCTGTGCCCCTCACATATAATGTCCCCCTGACATGTGCCCCTCACATATAATGCCCCCTGAGGGGGCAGGACAGGGGGCATTATATGTGAAGGGCACATGTCAGGGGGGGCATTATATATGAGGGGCACAGGACATGGGGTATTATATATGAGAGGCACATGA
The DNA here is from genome assembly GCF_029499605.1 of Hyla sarda. Classification (NCBI taxonomy): domain Eukaryota; kingdom Metazoa; phylum Chordata; class Amphibia; order Anura; family Hylidae; genus Hyla; species Hyla sarda. Next base: position 110,139,658 of record NC_079198.1, on the reverse strand, counting down.
CAGGGGGGGGTCCTGTCATGTGCCTCCACATATAATGCCCCCCTGACATGTGCCCCTTACTCATCATTTGCCCCTCTCACTTATAATTTGCTCCCCCCTCCCCTTTCTCACGCCCGTCACCTTTCTCCCACGCTGCGGCTGCTCCATTCCTGCAGTCAGTGAGAGCCGCGGGGACGTGATCTCCGGGCGCCGGCGCGATGATGTGATGTCATTGCGCCGGCCTGCCGTGATTGGTTCTCACTGACTGCAGGAATGGAGCAGCCGCGGCGTGTGATAGCAAGGTGACGGGCGTGAGAAAGGGGTGGTGGAGCGGGACAGCCGACAGCTCCCGCCCCACCATGCGATAGTTCAGGAAGAGGGGCAACAATCCCCCCCCCCCCGATCCGCCACTGCCTCCACAGTGGGCGGCGACCCGGCGGCTCGGATCGGATTCGCACAGCCAGCACTGCAGAGAGAGTGAGTGAGCCAGGCAGGGGCAGAGAGCTGCGAGCGTGCCCCCCCAGATGTTGCGCCCGGTGCGGCCGCCTCCCCCTGCACCCCCCACGCTATGCCTCTGCCCCTCGGTAAGAATTAAAGATTTCCCATGAGTAGTTACTTCTTAGGAGTCTGGGAGTTAACACCTGCGCTTCTAGTTTAGGATTTGTGAAGCTGGTCATAAGGTATGGATGCTCCAGGATGAAGCTGGTCTTCCACAGTGTAGAGGCGACAAGCTGAAGCTGGTCCTCCATGGTGCAGAGGCCCCAAAATTAATCTGGTCTACTCCCTCATTAAGTAGCCACAAGGCAGGCTTTAGGATTATTTAAAGAGAGGAGAGACAGAGCACATCTTCTCCTTACACCACTACTCTACACTCTAGACTAGTATATGGGTAGGAGAACCAAAAATGTACACAGCCTGGAAGCTGGCTCTGAACAGGTCTAAATTAAATCCTGCCCTCTAGATAAGCGTGATGCTTGGCTAGGAGGCTCCATCCACACACACTAGAGAGTTCCAGGTATAAGTGGATGGGGTTGTGGGTTTTGAAAACCTGTCTCACATGTACCTAGAAAGATCTGACACTAAATGTCTGCAAAGTAGTGATTTTACAATAGTCACAGTATTCATGAATGCAGAACGATATGGCAATATTCATAAATAGTGATGAGCGGCATATGCCATATTCGAATTAGCGATATTTCGCGAATATGAGGACGAATATTCATCCCATATTCCTGAAATTCGAATATTCGTGGTTTTTTTTTGAATTGCGAAATTTCGCTATTGCGAATGCGAAATTAATAGCGAAATTTCGCTCGTCTGCGCATGCGCGCTAAAACATCATGCGAGGGACTTTGCTAGGGACGTTGCTAGGGACGTTGCTAAGCTCTGACAACTGTGCTTGCAGAACTCTCATTGGCTCACAGGCATAAGTAGGGCGGAATTTCCATGAATATTCACATTACGAATATTCGTATTGCGAATATTCGCAATGCGAATATTCGCATGCATAAACCTTTCGCCTCACAGTCTCATCGCTGGGTCTTTAATGAAATTATACAAGCATTGCATTTATCAGTCAAAGGAGATCCCTACAATGTGCTCAGTTTTTAAAACAATTTGAAAAAAAGACGAAAATATTCGTAATAGCGAATTTTAATCATGAAATTCGTAATATTCGTGACGAATATTCGAATTGCGAATATTCGTGAGCAACACTATTCATAAAGGCTCACATTAAAGACTTTATACCAGTGATTCTCAAGAGTGGTCCACAAGTACCCCCAACAGGTCATGTTTTCTGGATTTCCTTAGTCTTTCATAGGTGATATTATTATGGTCAGTGAATCAGGTATCACCACAATTATATCACCTGTGAACGACTAAGAAAATCCTGAAAACATGACCTGTCGGGGGTACTTACGGGCCACGCTTGAGAAACGCTTCTCAGGACACCGAGTCATACTCTCACTTCTTCCTAGGACCTCTCATACTCTCCTTTACACTGCAGGACCCTTAATACATTCCGAACGGCTCTCCCATAGAGATATAAGAAGAGGGCATGTCGGCCGCCGCTTCGTGCAGGGGTCAATGCGCCTTGTTCCCGGAGAGCGTTAGGGCCCGTAAGAAAATCGAGGAGGGTCCCCCTACTTTCACCTGCTCCCCCACCCCCTTAGATTCTTTTTTATTTCAGGGATTTAGTACTCAGATATATATGCTACACAATCCACTATACATACATACTTCACTAATACACATGTGTAGTGTCCCTGTACAATTAATTATTGCAAATATATGGTATTTACAGTGGGGCAAAAAAGTATTTAGTCAGCCACCAATTGTGCAAGTTCTCCCACTTAAAAAGATGAGAGAGGCCAGTAATTTTCATCATAGGTAAACCTCAACTATGAAAGACATAATGAGAAAAACAAAATATCATAAAATCACATTGTCTGATTTTTAAAGAATTTATTTGCAAATTATGGTGGAAAATAAGTATTTGGTCACCTACAAACAAGGATTTCTGGCTCTCACAGACCTGTAACTTCTTCTTTAAGAGTCTCCTCTGTCCTCCACTTGTTACCTGTATTAATGGCACCTGTGTGAACTTATCAGTATAAGAGGCACCTGTCCACAACCTCAAACAGTCACACTCCAAACTCCCCTATGGTCCAGACCAAAGAGGTGTCGAAGGACACCAGAAACAAAATTGTAGACCTGCATCAGGCTGGGAAGACTTAATCTGCAATAGGCAAGCAGCTTGGTGTGAAGAAATCTACTGTGGGAGCAATTATTAGAAAATGGAAGACATACAAGACCACTGATAATCTCCCTCGATCTGGGACTCCATGCAAGATCTCACCCCGAGGTGCCAAAATGATCACAAGAACGGTGAGCAAAAATCCTAGAACCACACAGGGGGACCTAGTGAATGACCTGCTGAGAGCTGGGACCAAAGTAACAAAGGCAACATCAGTAACACACTATGCCGCCAGGGACTCAAATCATACAGTGCCAGACGTGTCCCCCTTCTTAAGCCAGTACATGTCCGGGCCCGTCTGAAGTTTGCTAGAGAGCATTTGGATGATCCAGAAGAGTATTGGGAGAATGTCATATGGTCAGATGAAACCAAAGTAGAACTTTTTGGTAAATACTCAACTCGTTGTGTTTGGAGGTGAAAGAATGCTGAGTTGCAACCAAAGAACACCATACCTACTGTGAAGCATAGGGGTGTAAACATCATGCTTTGGGGCTGTTTTTCTGCTAAGGTACCATGAGGACTGATCCGTGTAAGGGAAAGAATGTATGGGGCCATGTATCATGAGATTTTGAGTGAAAACCTCCTTCCATCAGCAAGGGCATTGAAGATGAAATGTGGCTGGGTCTTTCAGCATGACAATGATCCAACAAAGGAGTGGCTTCATAAGAAGCATTTCAAGGTCTTGGAGTGGCCTAGCCAGTCTCCAGATCTCAACCCCATAGAAAACCTTTGGAGGGAGTTGAAAGTCCTTGTTGCCCTGCGACAGGCCCAAAACATCACTGCTCTAGAGGAGATCTGCATGGAGGAATGGTACAAAATACCAGCAACAGTGTGTGAAAACCTTGTGAAGACTTACAGAAAACGTTTGACCTCTGTCATTGCCAACAAAGGGTATATAACAAAGTATTGAGATGAACTTTTGTTATTGACCAAATACTTATTTTCCACCATAATTTGCAAATAAATTCTTTAAAAATCAGACAATGTGATTTTATGGATTTTGTTTTTCTCATTATGTCTTTCATAGTTAAGGAATACCTATGATGCAAATTACAGGCCTCTCTCATCTTTTTAAAGGAAATCTGTCACCAGTGTCACCTGCACTAACTTGTCGGTACCGACAGGTAGTGGAGGTGACACTGATGACAACGGTACTTACCTTGTCCGTCTGTGGCGGGGATCTCCGGTAGTCTTCTCTGGTATCTACGATCCGAACATCGGCTTGGGACATGGGCAGAGTTTAATGACGTAACCGCTGCTGTTCCCAGAGCCCGGGACCCAGGAGGGAGCAGCAGCGGTGATGTCACTAAGCTCCGCCCATGCCCCAAGCCGCTGCTGCTTTCTGCAGGGTCCCGGGTAGCAACAGTTACTACATTAAGCTCTGCCTGTGTCCCAAGCCGGTGCCAGGAGCGAAGATACCGGGTGTCACTGGTGTCACATTACAGAACATTCACTGCAGCCATTTCATATGATTTCTGTTATGAGGACAAGCAGGGCTCTGTACACTGAGGGCAAGCAGGGCTCTGTGCACTGAGGACAAACAGGGCTCTGTACACTGAGGACAAGCAGGGCTCTGTGCACTGAGGACAAGCATTGCTCTGTACACTGAGGACAAGCAGGGCTCTGTACACTGAGGACAAGCAGGGCTCTGTACACTGAGGACAAGCAAGGCTCTGTACACTGAGGACAAGCAGGGCTCTGTACACTGAGGACAAGCAGGGCTCTGTACACCGAGGACAAGCAGGGCTCTGGACACTGAGGACAAGTGGGGCTCTTTGCAGTGAGGACAAGCGAGGCTCTGTACACGGAGGACCAGCAGGGCTCTGTACACTGAGGACAAGCAGGGCTCTGTACACTGATGACAAGCAGGGATCTGTGCAGTGAGGACAAGCAGGGCTCTGTGCACTGAGGACAAGCAGGGCTCTGTACACTGAGGGCAAGCAGGGCTCTGTACACTGAGGACAAGCAGGTCTCTCTACACTGAGGACAAGCAGGGTTCTGTACACTGAGGACAAACAGGGCTCTGTGCAGTGAGGCTCTGTGATAAGCTCCCGTCTCACACAGCAGGATGATTGACAAGCCAGGAGCCTGCACAGAGTCCTGCTTGTCCTGCCAATACTTCCTGTATTTATTTCCTGCACAGAGACACACAGGTAATAGCTGCAGGGACAAAACATTTTCACCCAATAATATACACTTTCTTTTTACCCAATGTATATTACAAATATATATATAATGGTATTATCTACATTTATATTTTTTTTTTTTACTAATAACAGGTACACTTTAAATGTGCTCTGTGTATTCATGTGGAAATTCCACGTTCTACTGCACCAGATGACACCAACCCAAGCTATGCTACTGGTCCAGAGATTTCATTCCTGTACTTTACAAATGGAAACATGTTCCTTGACGAAAGGTTGTGGTTTGGTCATAGGTAACAATAGGTTAGCTAAACCACCCTGACACGGGACACATCACGTGAATGGTCCCTGAATGGGTTTGAGCGCAACTGACACCACCAGGTCCCGATGGATCCTATTGACTTGAATGGGGTCTGTCAGGTGTCTGGTATTTTACAGGAGTGGAGCGAAGAAAAAAAATAGGACAATTTTTTTCTCTGCACAAATCTTGTCCTTTCAACGGAATGGTTGACGAAGGCCCCTTTACCGAAGCACAACAGCCGTGTTAACGAGCCCTGTCATTTGAATGGTTTCTGCAAACAGAGCTCCGAACAATGAGGTGAACGAGCCCTTACATCTGCTACATTATTCTGTTATAGGACTGCAGGCATTACATGTTGCAGCGAGAATTAAGTGAAAGGTTCAGTTCTGCTGCATCTGTATATGAAGTCAAATATTGTAGTCCTCGGTTGAGCATAGCTGTGGGCAGAGATTGCACTCAATATAATAGTGGTGATAAGGATTGTGGTGTGAGGGCATGTAGTAGTGAGTCACGGCTGCAGTGCCGGACTCTTTGGTTTGTATGACTTTCCTTTTTATTACATCTTAAGAACAGAAACAGAGCAGAACTATATCCAGAAGGACAGTGCCTAGGAGAGGACATGACACGGTCTCCGCTATCACAGACCCCGGGGGGACATCCGGCCATCATCCTCTTACACAATGCAGATTCCACTGCTGGGAAATCTCCTGCACCTCGGTGTCAGCTCTAATCACTGCAGACCAAGAAAAAGCCTGGAAACTCTGCCAGTGCAAGAACATGGAGCAGGCGAGGGAGGGAGAGAACAGCTGCTCCAGAACAGATGATGTAGTTTCTGGCTCTTTAAATCCTGCCGGCTATGGGGAAGGGAGGCAGAGTATATGTGTGAGAATGAGTGAAGGCAAGTCCAATGAGTCTGCACAGCACCTCCCAGAAAAGAAAAAAAGTGTTTGCATGGGACAGGGATGTATATAAAGGCATTCAGGAGGTTGATGCTGCATGTGAGCTGACAGGTAGCACAGCAGAGGGAGGCAGGGTAGAGGGCAGCCCATACATCTGCTGCTGGACGGGCACCGCTGGATCAACAGCACTTATACTCTCATTGGGTTTTGTGTTCTGCCAGCTCTGGATCTATGGGTTCCTGATCTGCTCTTTCCCCTTTAAGGCGATTCTTTCCAGTTTTCGGGCTCCGGGTGAGTCATGGTCACCATGCTCACACATCTGGCTGTCACCTCGTTGCTCGCTCTGGATTTGCTTTTTCTCAGCACTTCTCTCTGCCACCCTCTGGATGGGGTACTTGTCACCCCAAAAAGGCTGGATCCTGATATCAATGGAAGGCAATACTTCAAGGAAGGCAATGAACAGACTAAAGACACGGGAGTCATTTTCCAGATCTCTGCTTTCCAGGAGGATTTTTATCTAAATTTGAGCCCTGATTCTCAGTTTATTGCACCAGCTTTTTCCATGCATTTCCCTGGCGCTCTCCCCAAACCGTCCCCAAGTGTCAGACATTGTTTCTACTCTGGAGATGTCAATGCCGACCGGGATTCATTTGCAGCGCTCAGCCTCTGTGGAGGACTTCGGGGGGCTTTTGGCTACAGAGGAGTGGAGTATGTAATAAGCCCCCTAAAAAACAGCACTTTGGAGTTCCTGGGTAGTCAGCAGGGGCTGCACCTGCTGCAGAAAAGGAAAGCACTTTTCAGCTCATCAGATACCACATCCAGGTGTGGGGTCAGCTCCGCACTGAACCATGGCATCATGGAAGCTCTGCAGAGATACAAGGGTTCCAAGCACCGCAAAAGCTACGTCAATGGTACCAGAAACCGGGGTGGTCACCGCTCCAGACGTTTCGCTTCCATCACCAGATACGTGGAGACATTAATAGTGGCAGACGAATCCATGCTCAAGTTCCACGGGGATGACTTACAGCACTATCTACTAACCTTAATGGCCACAGCTGCTCGATTATACCGTCACCCCAGCATTCAGAACCCCATTAATATAGTAGTGGTAAAATTTATGGTTCTGACCGATGATGGGAAGGGTCCAAAAGTGACCACCAACGCTGCCATGACTCTGAGGAGCTTCTGTGCCTGGCAGAGGAAATGGAACAAAGTGAGTGACAAGCACCCGGAGTACTGGGACACGGCCATCCTGTTCACCAAACAGGTGAGTGCTGATACATGTGAGTGAGTGTGCAGCGTGTGTCTGTGGATGCAGACACCACAAGACTCCTCTACTGCAGTGAGAAATACACTGCAACACATAGCTCTACGTTCAGTGCGATATGTGTACGCTCTAGGTTGTAGCTCCCCTACTTGAGAGTCGTCAATGTATCCCATTTCCTAATCTGTAGATCTTTAGCCATTACAAAACTACAACTCCCATCATGCCATGATAGCTTTTGGTGCATCCCACCCATGCATTTTATTCCCCAGCCTGTATCTCTTCAGTTGTTGCCAAACAACTACCATTATCTCCTGACAGGCTTTGATGTATCCCACCATTGCCTCCTATGTCCCAATTTGTTGCACAACTGCTTCTCTCATCATGTCCAGACAGCCGTCAATCCATCCCACCATTGCATCCTACTCCCCAACCTGCAGCTCTCCATCTGTTGCACAACCAGGGCCGGCCCTGCAATAGGTCCCGCTAGGTCCATTGGACCCAGGCGGCACCTTCACAGGGCCCACAAATTGGAGATCCGAGAAGATTTTTGACCCCTTCGCGACCTATGAAGGACTTAGTCCGCCATGGTGCCGCTCAGGGTGTATGGAGAGGGCTCCATACCTGGCGGCCCCCAGCTGACTTCAGTAACTGGGGACCGTCACTAATAACTGGCATGTAGCAATCGTCGCAGCCAGCTATTAACCCTTTAGATCACCGCTGTCAAAGTTGACAGCAGCTAAAGGGAGCTTTAAACCATCCCTGGTGGTCCAATAGGGTGTATGCCCCCCCCCCCCAGCATGATCGCGGTCCACTGTAGAGGTGGTAGAGGGCTTACCTTTCCTTCCTTTTGGTCCATGGCTCTTCATTTGACAGATCCTGGCTCTACCAAATGATCACACAGATCAGTATAGTTCTATGGAGCTACATTGATCTGTATGAGGAAGCTAATGATTTCTCCTAAAATTCCCCTAAGGGATCAATAAAGTGTAAACAAAATAAAGTTGAATAAAGTATAAAAATTACACATTAACCCCTTCCATATTAAAAGTTTACATCACCCCAATTTTCCATATAAAAACATAATAAAAATAAACATATATGGTATCGCCATGTGCATAGTTGTCCAGACTATTAAAATATAACATTATTAATCCCGTGCAGTAAATGGTGTAAACTTTAAAAAATACAGAACCCCAGAATTGCATTTTTTTAGTCAGCACAATGTCTTGGGCTGGTCCTGTGCACAACTACAACTCAATGTTTGCTGCATCCCACCATTGCATCCTATTTCTTAGTTTTCGGCTGTCAGGGCATGCTGGGAGTAGTAGTTTTGCAATAGCTAAAGGTTGGAGAATAGATGATATCATGCAGGTGTTGGCTGTCCGAATTGTCTGTTCGGAGACCACTGCTCTATTGTCCACAATTTTGCAAAACTACAACTCCCAGCATTCCCGGACAGCCGTTGTTACTACTTGCGTTCTACTACTTGCAGACAAAAATTCACACAACTCGCAGTCTCTCCATATGTCTCTCTTGGTGATAAAAATGTCATGATAATATAATGCACAGACGACTGAAGATCCTCTATACATCATAGCACTGGGGCTGGGTACAGCAGCTTGTAATCTGGATGGGGCTCTCTTAGTAAATGTTGTGATCTGAAATCATGATAGTAATAGCAATTTCATTACAGAATTACTTGCTATCCATAGTAATGAATATGTTTTCAAACCACAGCTTCACTTCTATAAGAGGCAGCACTTTGCAGTGCTGCACAGGGATTTGGAGTGTCGGGGCTGAGAACGGGAAAATGGAGAACTCCACACTCAGGACTGAACAGTCAGGACTAAGCACTGAACAGAATTGCTATTAGCCTTAGGCTAGGTTCATACTATGGAATTTGCAGCTAAATTCTGCTTAGAAATGACACTTATTACTGTCAATGGTATTACACTGCACGGTGCGGACTACTGAATAATAGAGGCAGATATTTTACAACCTAAAAAAGGATTCTGCTCGTTCTCTCAACAGAATCCAAAGGGAATACTTTGCTGTACATAGGGAAGGCAATGACCGCACGGTCCTAGGCCGCTCTCGTAATCTACAGCTGGTCGGTAATCTATGAACCTAGCCGTACACATGGAATAGTATAAGGCTACTTTCACACTGCCGTTGTGCCCCGTCCTTAAACAGCCATTAGGCTCTTTTTTTCTTTTTTTTTCAGCCTTTATTGGAACGGGGCACAATGGGCAATAACGGGTACCAATGCACCCATTTACTATAATGGGATCCTTCGGGCGCCATTATTTTGTAGCGAGGGTAGCGGGAGAAAAAGACGGCGCAAGCAGTCCCCCGGGCTCCCCCGACGGCCGTCAAAATGCCGTATCCTAACGGCAGTGAAAGAAGCCTAACACTGGGAAAAGCTCATGTGTAAAGAATAGTGTGCAAATTAATTTGTAGTGAACTGAACTGTAGCACTCAGTGCCAGGCAGCTGCTGTAAAGACAAATAATATCTTGGGACACATCCAGCTGTACATAATAAGAATAGATTTTCTGCTAAATAAGTTGTCCAACCACTCTTTGGTCCTGTTCCTGCTTGGTCTGGATCAAGGCTGACGTATTATATGATGAACCATAAACCTCCAATAATTCACTGCCTATCGCAGGGTTTGACAGTTTTGTTACAAATCTAGAAGCCATCAAAAATAGTTAGGAGCCAGGATGCTGCATGTCATGTAATGGTGCGTTCACACTGGGCAATTTAGGGTGTGTTCACACAACGTAAATCCCGCGGAATTTCGCTCAGTGAACTTTAACATCAGTGTGAATGGGTCTTCCACGAGACAATTCTGCCGCTGAAATTGTTCCGTGCAAAAAAAAGGAACATGTTCATTCTTTGCGCCCTAACGTTACGTCATGCAGTCAGTGATTAGTGCACCCTAACATTACGTCATGCAGTCAGTGATTAGTGCACCCTAACATTACGTCATGCAGTCAGTGATTAGAGCACCCTAACGTTACGTCATGCAGTCAATGATTAGTGCACCCTAACGTTACGTCATGCAGTCAGTGATTAGTGCACCCTAACGTTACGTCATGCAGTCAGTGATTAGTGCACCCTAACGTTACGTCATGCAGTCAGTGATTAGTGCACCCTAACGTTACGTCATGCAGTCAGTGATTAGTGCACCCTAACGTTACGTCATGCAGTCAGTGATTAGTGCACCCTAACGTTATGTCATGCAGTCAGTGATTAGTGCACCCTAACGTTACGTCATGCAGTCAGTGATTAGTGCACCCTAATGTTACGTCATGCAGTCAGTGATTAGTGCACCCTAACGTTACGTCATGCAGTCAGTGATTAGTGCACCCTAACATTACGTCATGCAGTCAGTGATTAGTTCACCCTAACGTTACGTCATGCAGTCAGTGATTAGTGCACCCTAATGTTACGTCATGCAGTCAGTGATTAGTGCACCCTAACGTTACGTCATGCAGTCAGTGATTAGTGCACCCTAACATTACGTCATGCAGTCAGTGATTAGTTCACCCTAACGTTACGTCATGCAGTCAGTGATTAGTGCACCCTAACGTTACGTCATGCAGTCAGTGATTAGTGCACCCTAACATTACGTCATGCAGTCAGTGATTAGTTCACCCTAACGTTACGTCATGCAGTCAGTGATTAGTGCACCCTAACGTTACGTCATGCAGTCAGTGATTAGTGCACCCTAATGTTACGTCATGCAGTCAGTGATTAGTGTCCCCTCATCTTTGAAAAAAAAATAAATACTTACCTTCGCCTCCATTCCAACGCTGATTTCCCATTCTGCCCCTGGACGGCACTTTTACGTGCACAGAGGATGTCATGTGACTGCCGCAGCCAATCAGCAGCCTCTGTGGTCACGCTCTATATGAAGCGATAGAACAAATTTCTGTTCTTTGCAAGGAACGTTGGAGATAGTGAATTGTTTTTCTTGGCCGCTCCGACTTCTGGTGTTTTGTATTAACTCACGAGAAGCCAGAGAAGAGCGGATTGTGGTGACCACCACCGCTGCAGGGACATTCATGGATAGGTGGCTTGGATCATGATATAGACCTGCATAAAATGTAGATTAATGGTCTATTCATACGTACAGTATTCTGCGCAGATTTGATGTGCAGGATTTTCTGTTGCAGATTTTAATGTAAATGAAATGACTGAACACAGCTGTTTGTGTCAATAGACACTTACGATGACATAGACCAGCTCCTGATAGTAGAGACCTTCAAGCTCCCCAACAAAGAAGCCGATGCTCTGTTTAGCCTGTGTATAGGGAGAAGATGCAAAATAATTTTTATTTGGAAATCTTGTGAGTTAGTGGCTGAAGACGGCTGTTATTTAGTGTAAGGAGACAGAGAACTTTACAACACTCCAGTAATGGGATCCTGGAGCCCAATGTAGACTGGTAACCATGCTGCCCATATAAACGTGTAATACTGGAGAGTCAACAACTGGCTCTGTTCATATCTCATATCAGCCTCCTGTCCAGATAATGAATCTCAATATCAAAAGTCCCCCTTTGGTTGTCTGTGGTTCAGACAACTTTTCACTTATGTATAAAGTGTCTGTTTCCAAGGTTGAAAGCCCAAAAAACTGAGAAACATGAGAAGTAATAACTAGTTCAATACAAAAGGACAACTTGTGGCAATTTTTTCAAATTGCCACAAGTTGTCCTTTTGTATTGAACTAGTTATTACTTCTCATGTTTCTCAGTTTTTTGGGCTTTCAACCTTGGAAACAGACACTTTATACATTAGCGAAAAGTTGTCTGAACCACAGATATTGTTGGGACCATCCGACTGTCTAGTGTGTATGGAGGCCTTCTAACTCTTCATCCCACAGATCATGTTGGAATTCAACTGCCTGGCTTTTTTTGTTTTTGAGGGGAGATAAGCCCCTGCCAGAGATGCCTGGCAGTGGCTTATCTCCAATCTCCCCATTCAGAACACATAAGCATGTGACCAAGTCAACTGTTCATGTGAATGGGAAAGGTAGGTATGTGAATGAATGTTAGACCAACAGCTGTTGATGGTGTATGGGCACCTTATGGGCTTATCACCCATCTTTTTATGGACCCTAAGTAGTGGCACATCTGGAGGCTTCATTTTATGCTTAAATGGGCTCTATCATTAAAACTAATTTTTGCTATTGCACTCCTTATGGTAAATTAAGAATCTTTTTTATGTACTTTGATTAAAAACATTTATCAAATTAATTAATTGTATTTGTGTTTTAAAAATCTGCCACTAGGTGTCTCCCTACTTGTCCAGAGCACATTTTCCTCCATCTCTTGCACAGACTTTGGACTCCTGCTGGCCTGGCAGAAGTTCTGAGTTCTCAGGAAATGCTGAGAGGGCTGCAGCCATATTCAATCATAGCTCACCTCACACACTGAACTGCTCTGGGCTGTGTGTAGCAGAGTGAGGGAGGAAGTTCTCCCCTGTATGGCTTCAGATGATGTCATGCCTGCTGGGGAACGCCCCTTCACAGTCTGAACAGACTGATCGGAAAATACAGAGCAATATCAAGGTAGAAAACTAAAAAATAATAAAAATAAAGGCAGAGGGTGGTTTATCATGATGGGGGGATTATAAAATTTAACAAGATCATGAGAGGTACTCTTTAAATGTGGCCAGATGGGGCTCACAATATACTCTACTTACCAGTCAAAATCTGTTTCCTGTTTCTCACCACATCCTGGTGATGTCTCAACACAAGGAACTGACCACTCTTCCAATCACTAGCCACAGCAGTGACCTACATTAGCCAATGATCAGCTGAGTAGACACTTTCCTGTGCTGAGACCAAGAACAGGCAATTTTAGGATTGTCTGGTCTCGGTCTCAAGTGGGAGAGGTGACCGAGCAACTTTAGAACAGCGGTGGCAGGGGATAGCTGCAGGTGAGTACAGTATTTTTTTTTTTTTTAGCCCAGCCTTTCCACATTTTACCTTAAAAATACCTCTTTAAAACATCACTAGGGATTATCAGCTAAACAAAAATCTTCTCCAAAAGGAAGTGTAACGTATCTGGACCACATCCACATTGCTGTCCCCATAGATGACAATGTATTTTGCACGGATTCTGCCAAAATTATGAACAAGATCATTCATTCGGCGGATGAGTTTCTGCCGTGGAAATCCCTTAGTGTGCACTGTGGAGCAGAATCCCTTTGACAACAACGGGACTCAAAATGAAATTCCAGTCAAAAATTCAGTAGTGTGAACCCAGCCTTATAGGCTATGAAATGCTTCTGGATCTACCTGCTAACCATCCAGCATCCTGCTCTGCACTGACCAGATGGGTAATCTTACTTTTGGAGCAGAGTATAGGTTTTCCCCTCAATGATCTGTACGGGGACACACATTGACTTGTAGGAAGGCTACCCCCCCCCCCTCCTGATGGAGAAGAGCTATTTTGCATCCTTTTTTCCAGGGATCATTACCTATCCCCTCAGGACCTGTCTCCTCAGCTAATCACTGGCGGAAATGAAACATTGCTGCGGCCATTGACAGGGTCCTGTGTCAACTTGTCTCAGAAGCGGTAAGAAGATGGAAGATCAGGGGACCGGAAGGACTCATACGGCAGCTGCGGGGTACCTGGCTAGGTAAGTATAGGGTTATTTTCTATTTTTTTCTCACCCCCAGAAGCCCAGCAGAATATGAGGTTTAGCAAATAGCAGATTAATTCTCAGAATATCTCTAAAATATGTCAGAGGATTAAGACATTTCTAATGGATTTTTCATGAAAAAAGTAGTATTGGCTCTGATGTTCTCACATCTGGCCAAGTGTAAATATTAAATGCGAGCGTCCTCCTGCCCCGTCCCTGCCTCTCGCTAGATGAGATGTTTCCCAGTGAACAGTCTGAGACTTCCCCGGGTTTGTGGAGTTGACGCCACACAGTTTTCTTACCTTTCTATTCTCTTGTCCTTGTTTGCCCTCCTGTCCAGATAAATCCTCGTACTGAGGAAGGACAAGTCAGTTCATTTCCTCTCTTCCTATACATTTCCCTTACAGACAGCTGCTGATTTTCCAGACCGTCTGCTTTTCTAAGTTTCCCCATTCTCCTGTGATCACTAGTAAGATGGAAGCAGCCTGCACGAGGGGGAGCTCTGTGGCCCCTGATATCATGGAGCCAGACATGGAGAATAATCAGTCCCAACACATCGACATCTGTTTCAATGTGTTGGATATTTTCTTGGCTGCCGATTCTTATCGCTTCTATTGGAAAAATTATCTTCGGCTCACTAAACTATTCTGCACAATATCACTGTGTACATACATTACATTACTTATCCTGTACTCATTCTGAGTTGTATCCTGTATTATACTCCAGATCTGTTCTCACTATTCTGCTGGTGGAGTCACTGTGTACATACATTACATTACTTATCCTGTACTCATTCTGAGTTGTATCCTGTATTATACTCCAGATCTGTTCTCACTATTCTGCTGGTGGGGTCACTGTGTACATACATTACATTACTGATCCTGAATTATATCCTGCATTATACTCCAGATCTGTACTCACTATTCTGCTGGTGGGGTCACTGTGTACATACATTACATTACTTATCCTGTACTGATCCTGAGTTATATCCTGTATTATACTCCAGAGCTGTACTCACTATTCTGCTGGTGCAGTCACTGTGGAAACATTACATTACTTATCCTGTACTGATCCTATGTTACATCCTGTATTGTACTCCAGACTTGCACTCACTATTCTGCAGGTTTCAGAGCTAAAATTTCCTTGCTTCTGCATCGGCATAGAGCAGTGTGGTAGCCCTTGGGGGGTGTATGATATTGGTGGTATGGTATAAGTATATAAGGGGTTAATGTTAACCCTAGAGTTCGTGATGCCAGGCTGATGGCTGGTATGCTGAATCAATGTTCCGGCCTATCGCCGCCCTTCCCAGTAAAGATAGGTGCATAAAATAACTGAAGGTCCACAAGGAAATTTGAACTTGAACTTGAATAACTTTTACTGAAGTGCTTGCAATATTCACGGCACAGTAACAGTCTCATACAAACAGTCTTTAGGTTGCTTAGTGACTGGCAGTTGTTGGGGACCTTGAGCTAGACATACAGTCTCTGAATTTAGGAAGAGATTTGCAGATCCGTCCAGATTTAGGGGAGTTATTAGGTCCGGTGATGCTGCAGAGTGTTTGGGAATTGATACACTCTATAATTAGATTGTTCAGCCGTCGCAGCAAGGCTCAGGCCTAACTCACTGCGATAATTGCTGCGCAGGTCTTGCTTGCCCAGGAACAAGAGAGCGAGAAGATGGCCGCCTCTCCCTTATATGGGCAGGGGGCGGGGCGAATCTAATTGGTCCGAACATCTGCCATTCACCATTACATGGTGTAATGGGATTGCTTACGTCACAGGGCCTCCAAAAGTCCTTAAGCCCAATACCATAGAGTTCACCTCGTCACATGACCCGCAGGTCCTGCAACGCTACTGGAAACAAGTAATTAACCATTTATCTACACATATCATTCTATTTACATTAACCTATGAATAAATTACTGATTATAAACTAGAATAGAGGCGACTAGGGTTAGACTGGCTGACAGGGATACCTACATCCTAGGGACTCTGGCTATGGGGACCCATACATAAATAAGTACCGTATAGAATGCGGTACTGGGACACCACAGCAGGCTGTAGAACAGGCTAGTTGCCCCCTGTGTTATAGGAGCTCAGCTAAGCAACTAGGGAGGTGCCTCCAACCATAGTTATCTGTATGTGCCAGTGATAGACCAATCGTCAGTGGTATTGTCTCATTCCTGTATAGTATTGATAAGATTCCTCCGAACAGACTTTGGCTGCGCCTTGGAAACTCCTCCTTCAGGGTCAGACATCTGTTCTGCTCCCCTTAGAATAATAAGTTATTGCCATGTTACATTTTTTTGTGGGAAAAAGCTGAGATTGTGCAGGAATGTGCGGGGCCTGGACCAGGAGCAATTCCCACATTGTAGTGAATTTGAGTTCCATTTTTGCCGTGGGATGTGATGTTGATGTCCTGAGGAGGAGGTTACAATCTTCAGCTTACTTCTAAAACATCACATGGATACATAACTCTGCGACGTCCTGCTGCATGAAGTTTAAAGTGCATCTGTCACCAGTTGCGACCATAGCAAACCGCTCCGAATTTAACATGATATAAGGCACTGGTAATGCCAGTACCTTTGTTTTGCAAGTCCATGTTTTTAAAACGCAGAAAATCAAGTTTGTTTCGGCCGCACTGTCAGATGGGCTCTTGAAAAGCTGTAAGCTGGCATGCCTCTCCTCTCTCCCTCCGCGTCCTTTCCCGCCTTGACTGACAGCCAGGCTTAAAGGGGTACTCTGGCCCTAATACATCTTATCCCCTATCCAAAGGCTTTCACGCCCCTTTCCATAGGGAGGGGGCGGGACGTGGCGTCACACTCGGAGCCTCCAGTGCTGCGGAGAGCTCACAAAGGGGGTTGTGGAATGACAGATTGTGGGGGTCCCCAGCGGCGGGACCCCCGCGAATAGACATCGTATCCCCCTATCCTTTGGATAGGGGATAAGATGTATTAGGACTGGAGTACCCCTTTAAGCGCTGAAAGACAGGATGTGGAGCGAGAGTGGTGTGCTAGTCCGCAGAATTTCAAGCATTGACACCGCCCATCCGACTGTTCGGTCGAAATGAATAAAATTGTTTTTTTGTGTTTAAACAGTATGGACTTACAAACCAAATGTATTGGCAGTATAAGTGCCCTGTATCGGTGACTAGATTGGGAGTGGTTTGCTATAGTCGCAGGGAGTAACAGATGCACTTTAATGCCTTTATCCTGAGCGGTTATGGTCTCTTGCACAGGAGATAGATATGAGATAGATACAAATCTAGAAGGTAGGCGGCACAACCACAAAGGTAATAATATGAAGTTCCGGGATGCAGGCGTGCAAGTACAGTCCCAGTCGCAGACTGTATAGCTAGATGCAGCCAAATAAGTTCCAGCAGGACATGCTTTATAAAGACGTGTGATAGCGTTGAAACGTTGCATTTGACATGGGTCAATAAAGCACTAATGTGTTTTACCACAGAACTTGTGGGTGTGCTGCTGGACATTTTTGGGATAGATAGATAAAGACATATAAGATAGATAGATATGAGTTAGATGGACAAATAAATAGATAGATATGAGATAGATATATAGATACATGTAGAAAAACAGCAGCACTCAAGGGTCCAAGTGAACAAAGTGTGTGGCTTTATTCCACCAAACATCTAGGATAGCGACGTTTCAGCCGTCTCACACGGCTGAAACGTCGCTATCCTAGATGATTGGTTGAATAAAGCCACACACTTTGTTCACTTGGACCCTTGAGTGCTGCTGTTTTTCTATATGTATCTATTGGACCTGTCACCGGGGTATCCACCATGCACTGCCAATTCATCATACTGTGCTGCCCATCTTTCTATATTTAGATAAATAGATAGATAAAGAGATATGAGATAGATAGATATTAAGATAGATATGAGATAGATAAATAGATATGAGATAGATTGATAGATATTAGATATATATAGATAAATATGATATATATATATATATATATATTCAATAAGATAAATAGATAGATATGAGGTAGATAGATATGAGATAGATAGATAGATATGAGATAGATAGATAGATAGATATGAGATAGATAGATAGATATGAGATCAATAGATAGATAAAGATAGCTTATTGCCTTGCAGGGCAGCCATGTTATTGGCACAGTGGAGGCATTTTGCCTGTAGAAAGGTGATGGGCACATGTGTGCCTTACAGATCTGTGAATAGGATCCCTCCTGTTATTACGTGTCTGACTGTTGCGCTGACATGCTGCTGATCACAGGACGGACTGGAGATGGAATTACAGTGGAAGTTCGTCCAGGGGGATCGGTATGAAGGGTTAGACCAGGTGAATGCGCTTAGACATGATGGCACCTAGAACCTAAAAGTGCGTTCTTGGCCCTTCATCAAGTCTTGTTTAAGTGCAGGATCAGGCAGGTGAAACAAGAGATGCCATGCCAGTCACTGTGCCAGCCTACTGCAGTGTGCTCAGCTCTGACTATGGATGTGTGATGGAGGAACTGGTGTTATTCAGTGCTGGATACAGGTCCAGTTATTGATAAGTGACTGTAAATAAAGTCTTTCCCTTGTAAAGTGAGACATTCTGCTTCTTTCTAGTAGCCATTGACCCATACTTTTAAATCCGGCCTTTCATAAGCTTTAAAAAAATAAAATTAAAATAAAAACTTACACAAAATGTATTAATAAGCTGATTTCTTGATGCATTTTGGACTATCCTTAAATCATTGATTTGTACCATTTTTGGCTTTAGGATCAGTAGATCTGTTTAAACTTTGTCTAAACCACGCCTTCCCTTGTACCTTTAAAACTGGCAAGTGTCCGACACCGACGGCGTGTGACGTCACGCCTCCGCCCCCCGTGTGACATCACGCTCCGCCCCTCAATGCAAGCCTATGGGAGGGGGCGTGACGGCTGTCACGCCCCCTCCCATAGGCTTGCATCGAGGGGCGGAGCGTGACGTCACACGGGGACGGAGGCATGACGTCACACGCCATCGGCCCTGTTGTCGCCGGTAATCAGACCCAAAGCGAACACGCTCCGGGGACTGATTATAAACGGGGTGCCGCGTGCAAGATCACGGGGGTCCCCAGCGGCGGGACTCCCGCGATCAGGCATCTTATCCCCTATCCTTTGGATAGGGGATAAGATGTCTAAGCACCGGAGAACCCCTTTAAGTAACATATTTATTTTTTGGGGGATCTGACAGATATGCTTTAAAAGTTCTGTATACTGGGTGTAATCTTCAGTATCTGCTCTTATTCTGTATATATGGACACTGCACAGTACCACTTCTCTTGTCCTGTATACTGGGTGTAATCTTCAGTATCTGCTCTTATTCTGTATATATGGACACTGCACAGTACCACATCTCTTTTCCTGTATACTAGTATAAATCTCACTTTTATTCTCTATACATGGACAATGCACAGTACAACTTCTCTTATTCTGTATGCTGGTATAATTCTCAGTTTCTGCTCTTGTTCCGTATATATGGACGCTGCCCAGTACCACTTCTCCTGTCCTGTGTGCTGGGTGTATTTCTCACTATCTTCTCTTACTTTCTATACATGGACAGTGCACACTACCACTTCTCTTGATCTGGACAATAGTGTTTCATCTATAGTAAAGCTTCATGCTTCTGCTGTATACGTGACAGGGACAGATGTGCCGTCCAGCAGAGGGATCTGGATTCCGGCCCTTGTGGCCCCTGGTATTCGGCAGCTGGTGCAGGTGCCTGTTGAGGTCTGCGCAGTTTAGGGGGGGGTGCAGAGATTAGGGGACGTCAGGCCTTGACAGCTGCGTTCCAAAGCCTGAGCGCTGTCCCTTCTCTCCGTACAATGAGTATTAGCCGGAGACTTTTGTGAGGCTTTTGGGGAAAGAAAACAAATTATCTAGTTCTCCAAATAGCTGCAGGCGGCAGGATCATTGCAAATCTAGAATGTCAGGAATCTCCGCAAAAAGAGGAGGGTGATCCTGCGCCCTGACAGCACGGGCGCCAGCGCTGCCAATGCAAGTGTCATGTCGACTGACATCAAATCCATATGACAGCGACCGGTCATTGTCACAATGTGCGTCCCATACCATGCCGCACTGCGATAGCCACATGTGGCTGCACAATGGATGCATTATACCGGTGTTTCCTAACCAGGGCGCCTCCAGCTGTTACAAAACTACAATACCCATCATTGTGGAAGTTGTAGTTTTGCAACAGCTGGAGGCACCCTGGTTGGAAAACACTGCATTAGGCCCTTAGGCTTAGTGAACGGTTGAAGCTCGTATACATTGTGCCTCTTAATCGGCAGTAAAATGTCTCATACAGTTGAAAAAAAAAAAAGAGAACTCTTTAGAGTTTACTTGATCTATGTGCCGGCCGCTAATAAAATGTGATCTGACTGTTCTAGAGGCCACAAGATAAACACGATACAACTAAATTAATAAAACACGGACAGTTCAAATGTATTTGATTGAGTAAATATCCACAATACGGGGAGAACAGGTAAGAGAACCCTTTAGAATTCCCTTAACATATGCGCCGGTTGCTAAATAAAACGTGATCTGGTTGTACTTGAGGTCACAAGATGAACACAATGTAACTAAACTAATAACATACGGATAGTTCTAACGTATTTTATTGAGTAAACATTCACAGTACAGGGAGAACATGCAAGTGATCCCTGTAGAATTCCCTTGATTTATGCCCTGGTTGCTAATAAAATGTGTTCTCATTGTTCTTGAGGTCACAAGATAAACATAATATAACTAAATTAGAAACACACCGACAGTTCTAATGTATTTTATTTAATTTATTTATTTTTTTGTTCATACATCTTTTGTTAAGTTTTAGCATAAATAAAACATTACAAATAGGCAATGCAGAAAAAAAGTTTAAAAAAAAAAGGAACTAACATAGAAAGCCGAACTATCATTACCCAACAAGACAAAACACAAATACAAAAGACAAATAGAAAAAAAAAAAAAAGTAATTTATTGAGTAAACATCCACAGTGCAGGGAGAACAGGTAAGTGAACCCTTTAAAATCCCCTTAATTTATGTGCTGGTTGCTAATAGAATGTTATCTGATTGTTCTTGAGGTCATAAGATAAACTCAGTGTAACTAAACTAATTACACATGGATAGTTCTAATGTATTTTATTGAGTATTTTTTTTATTCATACATCTTTTATTCAGTTTTATCATAGATTGAACATTGTAAATAGGCAATGCAGAAAAAAAAGAAACTAACATAGCATGCAGAACCAATATTACCTAACAACCTAACAATTACACAACACAAATATTTAAAATAAAATGTAATTATTGAGTAAACATCCACAGTGCAGGAAGAATTGATTACATAAAATGTGTCTAAACAAATATGGACTAAGCCACTGAGGTGCGACTAATTGTACTTTGTAATGACACCTTATTTGTGGAGGGAAGTTGAAAAGTAAATCCCAATTTTGTTTACAATTGCCCTTTACGGGGCTGTATGAGGATACATTTTTTGCACTGTGATCTGTAGGGGACTATTTTTAGCAATTATTTGTTTTTTAAATACTGTTCAGTGCTATGCAAAGGAATTAGGCTAAGTTTCCACTTGTTTTCTGGCAGTTTTTGGAATACAGCTACTGCAATTTTTGAGCCAAAGCCAGAAATGTATTCAAAAGTAATAGGACATATTAAAGGGGTACTCCGGTGAAAACCCTTTTTCTTTTAAATCAACTGGTGGCAGAAAGTTAAACATATTTGTAAATTACTTCTATTAAAAAATCTTAATCCTTCCAGTACTTATTAGCTGCTGAATGCTACAGAGGAAATTCCTTTCTTTTTTGGAACACTGATGACATCACGAGCACAATGCTCTCTGCTGACATCTCTGTCCATTTTAGCAACCGTGCATAGCAGATGTATGCTAAGGGCAGCATGGTGGCTCAGTGGTTAGCACTGCTGCCTTGCAGTGCTGGGGACTTGGGTTCAAATCAAAGCACAACAATAAATAAAGCGTTATTATTATTATTATTATAATAACGTCAGCAGAGACCACTGTGCTCGTGATGTCATCAGAGAACATTCCAAAAAGAAAAGAATTTCCTCTGTAGTATTCAGCAGCTAATAAGTACAGGAAGGATTAAGATTTTTTTAATAGAAGTAATTTACAAATATGTTTAACTTTCTGCCACAAGTTGATTTAAAAGAAAAAAGTTTTTCACCGGAGTACCCCTTTAAGGAAGGACTTATACTTCTCCTCCCTAATGGATCCACTTCTGACTTTGGCTCAAAAACTGGCAGGAAAAAATACAAGGGGAAACTTAGCCTAACACTGATCAGTATAATTGCCGATTTACTTCTCTGGCTCAAATTTACTATTGTTATTTTTTATTGTTATTTTTGTTCCTTATTTGGATTTCATATGACAGTTTTTTTTCCTGTATAATAGACATCGAGGTAGATCATATCCATAATATTGGGGGTAACATCCAAGAACAGATGAAAGCTCCATAATCTCCTGATGCAGTTCGTTGATTAATTTGGTTCAGACTGAATTGTGTGGTGACTGGGTGGTGCAGGTGATAGTGTAGGGGATATTGGTGTTAACCCTTAATTGTTGTGACGCCAGGGTGCGGTTTCCTCAATATAATGGTCCTACCACCAACCGTCCCACAAACGTCAGGGAGAAATAATGGAATGTCCACAGCAGATTTGATGAAGTAAAGTTGAAGGAACTTTACCTGAAATTTTATGCAACAGCAATGTAACATAACAGTCTTTGAGAGAGGGATACAGTTTCCTCACAGGTTTGCTGGGACTCCGGATCAATGAGCGTTGATGCTAGCCACTGTGCTACTATTTTTAGGAGATTTGAGTTTCTAGTAGTCACACAGGATTCAGTAGGTTGAGCTTTGAATAATTCACGTTTAGTGGCTGCGGATTCTTAGGCTTTGGGCCTAGCTCGAATTGATGCTGATGAGATTATGAGATGTGCTTGCTTTATAATCCGGCAGGAAGAGAGAGAATTTAGTGGCAGCAGCCCCTTATATATTAAGGGGTGGGACAAAGCTCATTGGTCAGCAGAACCTGTCAGTTATGAACCCAGTGAACTCTGGGTATCACATGACCCAAAAGTCCTTGAACCATAATACAATTTAATAAAGGCACGTGACCTCTAAGGTCCTATACAGAGGTATTCCTATATATCCTATTAAATATATATTTATTTATACATTAAATAACATTTACATGAGGCGACTAGGGGTTATTCCTAAGGGAGAGCCCTACTGACATGGAGGGACTCTGGCTGTGGGGACTCTAGACAAAGGGACAGGACCAAGTCCTGTATCGGGACACCACAATTGCAATACTAGATAAAACCACGGGCAATAGGGGCGCTGTTTCTGAACATAAAAAAGTAAACCTTCCCTCTAATAGTGTTCCCTAACCAGTGGCTCTACAGTTGTTGCAAAACTACAACTTCTAGCATGTCCTGACAGCTGAAGGCTGGGAGTTGTGGTGTTTCAACAGCTGGAGAGCCATAGCTTGAGGAGCATGGTTCTAGGCTTATACAATGGGCTCAGTGATCTGCTGGGGCTAGGGTTGCCACCGGGCCGGTATTTATCCAACCAATCCTCCTTGCACCATATACTATACCAGTGTTTCCCAACCATAGCGCCTCCAGCTGTTGCAAAACTACAACTCCGAGCATGCCTGGACAGCCAACGGCTGTCCGGGCATACTGGGGGTTGTAGTTTCATAACAGCTGGAGGCACCCCTGGTTGGGAAACACTGGCCTATACTATATACTACTATATAGTCCAACATGCTGGGAGTTGTAGTTATCGTTTAGGGCAGCTGCTGAGCCGCAGGCTGTTTCAGAGCATGCTGGGAGTTGTAGTTAGTAACTTACTGCAACTCCCGAATTCAATAAAAGAAAAAAAAAAAAGGATCAAAAAGTCACATCAAAACAAAAATTGTACTGTGAAAAACTACAGATCGGGGAGCAATACAGGCCCATTTAACGAGAAATAAAAAAAAAGTTATAGGGGTCAGAACAAATTTCCCCGCATATGTGTATCCTGTGACTTTACGCATATATAATGAATTATGCTAATAAGCATGGCCGTTATTTTTTGGCATAAAAGGTGCCAACCCTAGCTGGGGCGCTGTCTTTTTCTTGGTGCTGGCTTTCCACAGTGCCTGAAGGTTGGGCACTGTGCACAGGAGGGCGACACACATTGGCACGGTTTTACGAGCAGCTTCATATAATTAGTAGTTGATGACTCCTCGCTTCAGGAGGTTTGGGAAAGGGATTTGATGGTTGAAGGCAACGTATTGTTTGACAAATTCCTCACTCTTATTCCACTAATTCTGTCCTTCAAATCCCGGTTATCCTGCTGCTCACCCTCACGGTCTCGTCACTGACTACCCCAGAACCTCATTGGGGTTAGTGGGCCAGGGCGGGTGTTAGGCATTCAGCCATAGTCCTGTCATCATGGACAGAGCTCCTCTATGATGGCTGCTCTGCTGGGGACAACAGGGGCTCCTGCAAATTGGATGTTTGGGTTTCTTATAGTTACAATAGGATTTGTCTCTTTCATTTCTTTTGATTTCATCAAAGTTTGGCGCTGAGTGTTGTGTCCTAAGGTCAGTCTGGTGCTGAGAAGAAGGGGTCAGGAAGCGGGCGGTGTGTTACAGCCGAGCACGCTCATGATTGTTCTAATAACAGGGGCTCCATCCAGAAGGTAATCTGGATGGAATACAGAATTGTTCATCCTGAGCCTACAGGTTCATGAATGTAAGATCTGCAGTGAAAAAGTATGGAGGGTTAATGTCAGAAATGCAGATCTTAGCTGGGCACAGTACTCTCAGAGAGGGTGTTTGTGAAGAAAGGGGAATCCGATAGCCAAAATCCACATGTGGTCTTCTTCTGGGTGCCGCGGTTAACACTGTCACAGTACCTAATGTAGGGCTGAAGGGCCCACCACTTACTTTCACCTGTCACTACCTGTAGAAGCTCAACGAATGCTCTCTGGTCATTGCTAAAGCCCTAGGGCCACATCCTTGACCCATGTTCCATAGAAAAGCACAAGCCCTGGACACGCTGGATTCACATAGATCCCACAAAAATCCTGCCTGTGATGTCCACAGCCTGGACTCAGCCTCTTCATCATACATGGAACATGTGATCCTGTTGTACATGACTGTGACATCCTTGGCCTGGACTGTAGTTATCAGGTGTCAGGGCAGCCACTCATCTCGTCAAACATGGATCTCATGATCCCACTGTCCATGAATGTACGTCGTTGGCCTGGACTGGAGTTATCAGGTGTCAGGACAGCCGCTCACCTCAACATACGTGGATCTCCTGATCCTGCTGTACATGACCGTACGTCCTTGAAGTTGTGAGGTGTCAAGGCAGCCGCTCACCTCATCATACATAGATCTCCTGATCCTGCTGTACATGACCGTACGTCCTTGAAGTTGTGAGGTGTCAAGGCAGCCGCTCACCTCATCATACATAGATCTCCTGATCCTGCTGTACATGACCGTACGTCCTTGAAGTTGTGAGGTGTCAGGGCAGCCGCTCACCTCATCATACATGGATCTCCTGATCCCACTGTACATGACTGTACATCCTTGAAGTTGTGAGGTGTCCGGGCAGCCGCTCACCTCATCATACATGGATCTCCTGATCCCACTGTACATGACCGTACGTCCTTGAAGTTGTGAGGTGTCAAGGCAACCGCTCACCTCATCATACATAGATCTCCTGATCCTGCTGTACATGACCGTGCGTCCTTGAAGTTGTGAGGTGTCAGGGCAGTTGCTCACCTCATCATACATGGATCTCATGATCCTGCTGTACATGGCCGTACGTCCTTGAAGTTGTGAGGTGTCCGGGCAGCCGCTCACCTCATCATACATGGATCTCATGATCCTGCTGTACATGGCCGTACGTCCTTGAAGTTGTGAGGTGTCCGGGCAGCCGCTCACCTCATCATACATAGATCTCCTGATCCTGCTGTACATGACCGTACGTCCTTGAAGTTGTGAGGTGTCAAGGCAGCCGCTCACCTCATCATACATAGATCTCCTGATCCTGCTGTACATGACTGTACGTCCTTGAAGTTGTGAGGTTTCAGGGCAGCCGCTCACCTCATCATACATAGATCTCCTGATCCTGCTGTACATGACCGTACGTCCTTGAAGTTGTGAGGTGTCAAGGCAGCCGCTCACCTCATCATACATAGATCTCCTGATCCTGCTGTACATGACTGTACGTCCTTGAAGTTGTGAGGTTTCAGGGCAGCCGCTCACCTCATCATACATGGATCTCCTGATCCCGCTGTACATGACTGTACGTCCTTGAAGTTGTGAGGTTTCAGGACAGCCGCTCACCTCATCATACATGGATCACCTGATCCCGCTGTACATGACCGTACGTCCTTGAAGTTGTGAGGTGTCAGGGCAGCCGCTCACCTCATCATACATGGATCTTCTGATCCAGCTGTACATGACTGAAGATCCCAGATCCTGGAAGCTGCACTCTGCTATGTAGCGTGACAACACAATAAAATAGAAGGAAATTCTATCTTATAATCATGCATTTAATTGCTACAGTGTAAAACATGCTTCCACAAACATCCCCTGAAAGCTGCAGACCATCGCATTCTACAAGAAGAAGCTGCAGATTATGACACAGAGAGAAAGTGCTGACAGATGTGAATGAGCGAGGAGTGACAGCACACCATGCCTTAACCTGCCTACCTCAAGTCTTCCTGTCATCCTCATGTTTTGCTTCAAGATACAAGAGCCCCTCAAGTCAGTCAAGGGTCACAGGCAGCTATATATACACATATATAATATCTCTATATGGATTTTTTCAGGGGCATCAGAATTATTAGACCCTGGTGGAGTCTTCTGTTCATACAGATATGTTAGTGCATCATCCTGACAAGTGCATGAGCCTTGTGCGTGTCCAACCTGACCGACCACGCCTGTGGACTGTCCACTCGCTGGCCTCACTCAGATCCTGTGGCCTCCTCTATGTATGATTCATACAGTAAATATAGAAGCGGAAGCGTCCGGGGTTTGCTTCTATACTAAGATGATTCCTGTGGAAGCAGCTAGATGTGGTCAGACCACCCCGGACAGAGCTCCCTCCTGGCTCCCTGTGGTCAGCAAGGAAACAGATGCCATCATGCTTTAAAGGGGTCCTCCCACTATAAGTATTGATGGTTTCTTAACCAGATATATGGCAGGACCCCTACCAAAGTCTAGAAAACAAGACACTCTGCCCTCTTCAGTATTTTTCCATTTGTAGTGCTGTATCGGAACTGCATCCGAACATTATTCACTTTAATGGAGCAGTGTTGCGATTCTCATCACCAGGAAAGGAGTTACACCAGAGAGACTATAACACCCCTTCATTCTCGGCATTAGTTAGGGTCCCAGAAGTTGTATTAAAGGGGTACTCCGCCCCTAGACATCTTATCCCCTAACTTTGCTGTACAGAGCCCCGCTTGTCCTTCGTGTACAGAGCCCTGCTTGCCCTCAGTGTACAGAGCCCTGCTTGTCCTCAGTGTACAGAGCCCCGCTTGTCCTTCGTGTACAGAGCCCTGCTTGTCCTCAGTGTACAGAGCGCTGCTTGTCCTCAGTGTACAGAGCCCTGCTTGTCCTCAGTGTACAGAGCCCTGCTTGTCCTCAGTGTACAGAGCCCCGCTTGTCCTCAGTGTACAAAGACCCGCTTGTCCTCAGTGTACAGAGCCCTGCGTGTCCTCAGTGTACAGAGCCCTGCTTGTCCTCCGTGTACAGAGCCCTGCTTGTCCTCCGTGTACAGAGCCCCGCTTGTCCTCCGTGTACAGAGCCCCGCTTGTCCTCAGTGTACAGAGCCCTGCTTCTCCTCCGTGTACAGAGTCCTGCTTGTCCTCCGTGTACAGAGCCCCGCTTGTCCTCCGTGTACAGAGCCCTGCTCATCCTCCGTGTACAGAGTCCTGCTTGTCCTCCGTGTACAGAGCCCCGCTTGTCCTCAGTGTACAGAGACCTGCTTGTCCTCAGTGTACAGAACCCTGCGTGTCCTCAGTGTACAGAGCCCTGCTTGTCCTCCGTGTACAGAGTCCTGCTTGTCCTCCGTGTACAGAGCCCCGCTTGTCCTCCGTGTACAGAGCCCCGCTTGTCCTCCGTGTACAGAGCCCCGCTTGTCCTCAGTGTACCAAGCCCCGCTTGTCCTCAGTGTACAGAGCTTCGCTTGTCCTCAGTGTACAGAGCCCCGCTTGTCCTCCGCTTACAGAGCCCTGCTTGTCCTCAGTGTACAGAGCCCTGCTTGTCCACCCACACTTCCTGTGTTACAATATTAATTGGTTCCAGGAAGACCATTGTTTGTTGAAACCATAACTCTATGGAAACCTGGTAATTGGTTCTGAGGCCACCAAAATGTCATTAGTAGATAACTAATATAGAGAAAACAAGTCCTTACATATAAAAGTAATAAAGCTGCTGGAAGCTGTAAATCACTGTCTATGTAGAAGACAGAGGCCTCAGACAGGGTCCTGTATAGTACACGCAATGTCCTAAAAAGTAACATGGAGCTGCCCTTACTTGGTGTCCCAAGGAGCAGCTAACCCTGGCATAGGTAAAGAGTAGTACAGAACATGTAATACCTCCCTGTACTGTAGGGGGCGCTACCAGACAGGAATTCAGTGCATATGCTTCAGTAATACAAGTGTTTTACCAGTGAATGTTGATTCTGATTGGTCAGTTCTTTCGGCCATTGACATGTTTCACAGATCTGGAATGTCCGTAGAATTGTATGTTGAGTCTGGTTTCAAGTTACAATGGTCCAGAAAAGATCATTGTATGGTGAAACTATTGTGTGTTGAGGCCATTTTAAGTTGAGGGATCACTGTACACATTTTTTAACCAATGTATATTACAAATATACATATTACATTATTTTCTTCATTATAAAAAATAGTTTTTGTAAATGACAGGTACACTTCAAATTAGGACCCCTATAACATGTTTATTCTTTGCCTATGGTGCTGTTGGAGGTCTCGTTTTTTAGTACAATTTAAGTTTAGATGGGAATCTTTTTGGAACTTTTTTTTTCTATTATATGATGTGGGGGGGGGGGGGAAAAAACTGCCATTCTAGCATGTTTTTTTTTCTTTTGTTTACACCATTTTACACCATTTATCAATAACGTTATATTTTAACCGGTCAGATAATTCTGCATGCAGCAATACCAAATATTTTTTTTGTGGAAAAATGTGAATAGGGGCCCAACAGACGGTCATTGACTGTGAGTTTCTGTTGCTGATAACAGCTGTCACTTACCGTCTATGAAGGCTAAGGCTTTATAAACTTTCTGTACTCTGTGCAAGGCCCAGGCAGCCACCTTAGGGTTCAACAGGGACTGTTTCGCATTGTGGAGACCACCAGCTGGCATAGAGTGAGTGTTACAGGCCTGGTGTTCAACTTAGCTCTCCACCTATGGGAGGAAAGCTGTGTCTCTAGTACCACCAATTGAAGTCTTAAAGGGGTACTCCACCCCTAGACATCTTATCCCCTATCCAAAGGAATGGGGTATAAGATGTCTGATCACGGGGGTCCCTCCGCAATATAGCATGCGGCGCTGGAGGGTCTGGGTCCCGACCACCGGAACGGAAGTCAGTGACGTCACGACTCCGCCCCCGTGTGACGTCACGCCCCGTCCCCTCAATGCAAGTCTATGGGAGGGGGCGTGACGTCCGTCACGCCCCCTCCCATAGACTTGCATTGAGGGGACGGGGCGTGACGTCACACAGGGGCGGAGTCGTGACGTCACGATCTTCCGTTCCGGTGGTCGGGACCCAGACCCTCCAGCGCTTCTGGAGCAGAAACAGGTGGGTGCCGCATGCTATATTGCGGGGGTCCCCAGCGGAGGGACCGCCGCGATCAGACATCTTATCCCCTATCCTTTGGATAGGGGATAAGATGTCTAGGGGTGGAGTACCCCTTTAAGTCATGTGTCAAGGCTCTATGGCTCAGAGAAGCTCTCTCAGTTTGCTTTCTTCTAGAGTAGAGATCACTGTGTTATGTGACATGTGATACCTCACCCCATGCTGTGACCCACGTTCCATGGATTGGACTTGTTTCTCCATAGATAATAGATCAAATTGATCTGTGGAGAATTTAGAGGCCAGGTCATCAATTTGATCTCTTTGTCATGTTCCTCATTCCTGAACACTGTTTGTACGATGACCGGGACATTATCCTGATGAAAAAGACCATTACCATTGGGGGATCTTGCTGACATAAAGGGGAGACTTGGTCTGTACAATGGTTAGGTTGGTGGTACATGACACAGAAAAATCCACATGAGGTCAGGACCTAAAGTTTCCAGAAAAACATTGCCCATCACACTGCCTCCGCCGGCTTGCCTTCTTGTGAATCCTGGTTCCATCTTTTCCCCTGATAAGTGACACATCCCTGGCTGTCCACATGATGAAAAGTGGGCTCAATCAGACCAGGCTGTGGTCCTTAATTGGTCCGTGCCCCAGTTCCGATGCTTACATGCCCATTATAGGCAGGACTCAGAATTGGACGCCTGACCAATCTGTAGGGCCCTATACACAGCAAGCTGCGATGCCCTGTGAGATCTGACCTTTTTTTTAATCTTTTAATCTTTTTTTTTTTATATATAATTACCAGCAGGAAGCTTTTCAACAATTTGTTCTACAGCAGCATATCTGTGAGTTTAAAGCAGGCGCAGGCGCGCGCGCGCACACACACACACACACACACACACACACACCCAATGTGTTACCGGTCACCAGTTGCCAATCCTTGAATTACTTTTGATAAATACAAACAGGGCCAGACTGGGCCAAAAATAGGCCTGGGCATTTTAGATTAAAAGGGGTACTCCGGTGGAAAACTTTTTTATTTATTTATTTATTTTTTAAATCAACTGGTGCCAGAAAGTTAAACAGATTTGTAAATTACTTCTATAAAAAAAAATCTTAATCCTTCCAGTACATATTAGCTGCTGAATACTACAGAGGAAATTATTTTCTTTTTGGAACACAGAGCTCTCTGCTGACATCATGGTCACAGTGCTCTCTGCGGACATCTCTGTCCATTTTAGGAACTGTCCAGAGAAGTATATGTTTGCTATGGGGATTTTCTCCTACTCTGGACAGTTCTTAAAATGGACAGGGATGACAGCAGAGAGCACTGTGCTCATGATGTCAGCAGAGAGCTCTGTGTTCCAAAAAGAAAATAATTTCCTCTGTAGTATTCAGTAGCTAATAAGTACTGGAAGGATTAAGATTTTTTAATAGAAGTCATTTACAAATCTGTTTAACTTTCTGGCACCAGTTGACTTTAAAAAAAAAAAAAAATTAATAAAAAAAAGTTTTCCTCCGGAGTACCCCTTTAATCTAAAATGCCCTGTTTGTATTTATCAAAAGTAATTCAAGGATTGACAACTGTGACTGGTGACACATATAATGGGCACCCTGGTTTTATTGATGTGTGTGTGTGGGGGGGGGGGGGGGGGGGGGACTGAAGGCTAGCCTGTCTGCTTTAGACCCCCACATATGCTGCTGTAGAACAAATTGTTGAAAAGCTTCCTGCTGGTAATTATTAAAAAAGGTGTCAGATCTCACAGGGCATCGCAGCTTGCTGTGTATAGGGGCCTACAGATCGGTCAGGAGTCCTGCCTATAATGGATATGTAAGCATCGGAACTTGGGTATGGAGCAATTGAGGACCACAGTTTTCCACACGAGTACCCCTTTAAGCAGCCCATTTTGATAATGGGAGTGGCTATGTGGAGGCGGAGCCAGAAATAGGAGGGGCCAAATGTTAATCATAACTGGGTAAGTAACAGAAAATGTATACTATATAAACATTAGGCTGGAGTAAAACAGGGTATTTTAGGCATATTTCATTGTGGACAGAGGCGTAGCGTGGGGGGGGGGGGGGGGGGCAGGGGGGGTCGGACGCACCGGGTGCAACATCTGGGGGCGCGCTCTCCTGGATAGGAATACTTCTTTTTATGTGCCCGGGCCAGCTCCCGTGTGTGGCTGCAGGTGGGGGCCGGCCAGAGCATATAAAAACTAATACTGTATACTAAAAACCAGGGGGCCTCCAGCTGTTGTGAATCTACAACTCCCAGCATGCCCGGACTGGCAAAGGCTTGACTTCAGTACGCCACTTTGTATGGTTCCCCCTGCAACTTGTTAATAATGCTGTTTGCAGTTAGTTTTGTAAGCCAAGTCAGGGCTGGTGTAGATTTGCGCCTCAGTTAGCGCAGTTACAACAAAAGATGTGACAACTTAAAAGTCGCACATGATAAATTCCTGATCAATGAATGATAGCAACTGAAATCACCACTTGGTAAATTCTTTGTGAAAAACCAAATGTACACCACAAAACCATGGTAAAACCAATGATAACTGGACAGAGGGACCAGAGATGGCCGGAGGGACCAGGGATGGCCGGAGAGACCAGGGATGGCCGGAGAGACCAGGGATGGCCGGAGAGACCAGAGATGGCCGGAGGGACCAGGGATGGCCGGAGAGACCAGGGATGGCCGGAGAGACCAGGGATGGCCGGAGAGACCAGGGATGGACCAGGGATGGACAGAGGGACCAGAGATGGCCGGAGGGACCAGGGATGGCCGGAGAGACCAGGGATGGCCGGAGAGACCAGGGATGGCCGGATTGACCAGGGATGGCCGGAGGGACCAGGGATGGACCAGGGATGGCCGGAGGGACCAGGGATGGCCGGAGGGACCAGGGATGGCCGGAGGGACCAGGGATGGCCGGAGGGACCAGGGATGGCCGGAGGGACCAGGGATGGCCGGAGGGACCAGGGATGGACGGAGGGACCAGGGATGGCCGGAGGGACCAGGGATGGCCGGAGGGACCAGGGATGGACAGAGTGGTCTGGAGAGGACAAGGGGGGCTTGGGGAGGTGAACAAAAAGTCTTTTGAAGGGATATACTGTGTGTCATTGATGCCACTATAAGTTTCCCTTCCCCCCTTACTGGCTGCTATGCCAGGCAGTTTAAGTGTTAAACTTGCTGGAATAAACAAATCTTCCAGATAACACATGAGCAGCCAGAGAGGAGATACAACCTGGGCCCTGATGATAATGATGATGATTTCACCTCACAGCCCGGCCAGGATCACAGGAGACTCTCTCCAAGAGGAAGATAAGTGACTGACATAACTCATGGCTTTGCTTCCTCTGTCAGCTCTGTGATCACTGAGGACTCTGCTCACTCTCTGTGTGCGGAGCTTATAAAGCAGCAGCCCCAGCATATAGGCAGCAGACTTGGGCTTCAGCTCCACAGTATTTAAAATAGGCAGGGGGACAGCCCGGCCAACCTGGAAACTGCCCGGTATGCCCGATGGCTAGTCCGGCCCTGAGTACAAACCACTAAGTTCAGGAATACCCCACAAGACCAGCCATTCTGGAGAGGCTCTGATCCTTAAAGGGGAACTCCAGTGGAAAACAAAGGTTTTCATATCAACTGGTGCCAGAAAGTTAAACAGATTTGTAAAATACTTATATTTCTAAATATGAAGCCTTCCAGTACTTATCAGCTGCTGTATACTACAAAGAAATTTGTATAGTTCTTTCCAGTCTGACCACAGTGCTCTCTGCTGACACCTCTGTCCATGTCAGGAACCGTGCAAATTAGAAGCAAATCCCCATAGCAAACCTCTCCTGCTCTGGACAGTTCCTGACATGGACAGAGGTGTCAGCAGAGAGCACTGTGGTCAGACTGGAAAGAACTACACAAATTCCTCTGTAGTATACAGCAGCTGATAAGTACTGGAAGGGTTAAGATTTTTAAATAGAAGTAATTTACAAACCTGTTTAACTTTCTGTTACCAGTTGATTTGAATACAATTTGTTTTTCCACTGGAGTTCCCATTTAAAAACTATGCATTTTTTCTGCTTCGAACATTAACTTCAAGAACTGACTGGTGACCTGCTCCTAATATATTCTTCACCTGACAGGCACCATTGTCACCAGATAATCCATGTTATTCCCGTCACCTGTCAGTGGTTTTATTAATATGGCTGATCGATATATAATCACTATCCATAAAACATCCTGGTTCCGGTGACATTGATCTTTATGAAATTAACCTGTCAGTCCAGGAAACAACCTCATTTACAGGCGGCTGATCATGTCCTTCAGGGATCATAATTCTGTTTCCTTCATCTTCCAAAAGATAAATCACATTTTCTTCTCATCCTAGAATTGAGTCTCGCACCTTCTAAAAATTATCCAGAAAGGAGACACTAGAGATGGAGATCAGAAATAATCCCATTGTGGTGACAACATAACACTATACAGCAGGAAAATAAGATTCTGCCCATCACAGACATGTAAACAATATGACAGAGGCCGTGTTGATCCTCACAGCAGTAGACGCCATGTACAGCAGCAATATACAGGGGACATGGGAGGAGCAGTAGTCCTGTACAAACAGAAGACCGTGTGACAGTGATTTTACCTGCAGAATAGGGAGTCCAGCTCGGGAGTAGGGTTGAGCCTCAAAACAAGTGTATGACCCTGCCTAAGAGCGTTAAAGGGGTATTCCAGGAAAAAATGTTTTTATATATCAACTGGCTCCAGAAAGTTAAACAGATTTGTAAATTACTTCTATTAAAAAATCTTAATCCTTCCAATAATTATAAGCTGCTGAAGTTGAGTTGTTCTTTTCTGCCTGACAACAGTGCTCTCTGCTGACATCTCTGCTTGTCTCGGGAACTGCACAGAGTAGAAGAGGTTTACTATGGGGATTTTCTTCTACTCTGGACAGTTCCCGAGACACGTGTCATCAGAGAGCAGTTAGACAGAAAAGAACAACTCAACTTCAGCAGCTCAAAAAGGACTGAAAGGATTAAGATTTTTTAATAGACGTGATTTACAAATCTATAATATCTGAGAGAGGGACAGAAGGCACAGTCTAGTAATATTCTGCCTGTAATAGTAATATATACGCACAGTCTGATAGTATCCAGTGGCCGTAGCTGGTAGTGTGTATACTGGTGGGGTGCTAAGTATTAGAAGAAATAGTAGGCAATCCAAAAAATATAAAGAAAGGTGAACTTGCACTCATCAACCATGTAGTAGACTTAGATCCACGGAACCTCCGTGCGGTAGGGAATCTTTAGGATGGGAGCGCTCAGAGGTTAACAGCCGTTTTCGCACACACCTGTATGCTTCTTCCGGCCTCGAGGCTATTTTCATCATATTCCACATGGGAGAAGGTCCTTCCTTCTTTCCCATTCCACCTTTGGACTTTGCAGTTCGCTTCCACAAGACTACTGGTACCCCAGTAGGGTGATATGCACATTACTTCTGTAACCAGGTGAGCGGCCACCTTGAGGAGCCGACCTTTCCCTGTCCTTATTGGGACACTGGTGCCTTAGGTATTACACGAGGCGCTGTCCTTCTCTTTTTCCCTACTAGGTTATGTGTAGGCCTGGCTGGTAGAAGCAGTACATCCTGGAGACAATTCATGTCAGGTAGGAATACCAGATGTAAAAACATCCTCATCAATGACTCCAACGTGAAGATGCTGCTCCCGCCTCATGCAGGGGTAGCACTAGCGGTGGAAATGTAGCATAAATTCAGCAAGGAGCAGAGAGTGGATCCCCTTTCCGCAGGTGTTTGCTGTTAGAAAGCCATGGCAGGCTAGCTGCGTAGCTTGTCCCTATTAAAATCAAATTTAGGCGAGGGTCTAAAAGTGAGGCTATCCAGTACTAGTGTTGAGCGGCATAGGCCACATTCGAATTCGCGATATTTATCGAATATATGGACGAATATTCGTCATATATTCGCTAAATTTGCATATTCGTAATATTCGCGTTTATTTTCGCATATGACAAAATTTGCATAAGCGAAAATTAGCATATGCAAATGTTCATGTATGCAAAAATTCATACGCCAGGCTTACACAGTAGTATTAGAGCCTTCTTTACACCACACAAGCTGGAAGCAGAGAGGGTGATCACTGTGATGTGTACTGTGAAAAAAATAATAAAAATTAAAAAAACACGAATATTTGTAATTGCGAATAAATAGTGCTATATTCGTGAATAAAATTCGCATTGCGAATATTCGCGAGCAACACTACTCATCACTTTCCTTCATGCACACAAGACGCCGGTCAGTGTCAGCTCCTTGCTTTCCCTCGGCATATTCACCATAATGGCTTACAATATCACCACCACCACCATACCTACCACCTCCAGTCCTATGTTCGGCCACTGCTTCTATATCCACCACCTCTGCAACACACTCTAAAGGCCGACTGCCCTCATGGCTAATGCTTTCCTTTTGCTTAGCACTGGGGGGCGGGATTTGGTAACAGGGATGTCGTCACCTGGGTAGACAGGCACAGTTAAGCAGGCACACCATAGAAATTCATTTAACTGACCTCAGCCAGTTTTATTGTTAGGTTGAGGTACAGAACATAAAATATAACAAACAAAATCCTAAGCCTGTCCAGCCTAATACTGGGCACCAAACAAATTAGTGAAGTCCATACCACTTGACGTGCTCTCACAGGCTCCATGCAGATAACCTGTTCCCAGGCTGAGAGAGAGCTGTGTCTGCATTCTCAGCCTTATATCAGGCCAGCACACCTGATGAGTGATTACCTGACAGCCCAAAACCCGGACTGTCCGGATGGAATGGGGGCCCACCCTTTTCTCCCCACTCCAGCAACACAGGCCCTAAAAAGATGTTTTTTTTTACAAACCCGAATTTCAGACCGGTCTGCATAGACCTCTACTGAACATTTCCCTGGTTGCTTTTTAAATGACAGAAGTGAGGAACCTTGGGTACAAATAGACCCCGTCCACTACTTCTCCAGACACTCTGTCACAGTTGCTACTTCTACCACCAGACACCAGGCTGCTGCTGCTACTTGTACTGGGCATGGGCAAATGAGTGAATATGCTTATTGGCAGAGCACATGTTAGGGGTGCTTTTTCCTCTACCCCTTTCTCAACCATTCCTTAAATGGGCACTGTCACCAACTTTTATTTTTGATATGTTGTAGTACTATTTTTTTTAATTAACAGTGTGTATTTTACGTTTGAAAACCGGCCACTAGGGGTCACTCTCCTAGTGGCCGGCTTCAGGCTGGCGTGACGTCACGTCTGAATTCGAACTGATGCTGGCCGGGCAATCTGTCATTCATCCTGCGCTCGCTCCCAGCCTGTCAATCAAACAGGTGGGAGCGAGCGCTAAGAACAGAAGAAGTGCGCATTGGCTCCCCTGCTCCCTGGCATCGCACGCCGGCCCCGCCATCCCGTCGCTGCAGTCCTGCACTAAATTCTCACGCCGGCCCCGTCGCTGAACTGTCCTGGTATGTCTGGGCGGGGAGGGGATAGGAGCGGGTTGTGCGGCGGGTTCGGGTAGCGGGGTTCAGGGGGGGGGCAGGGTTTTTGGGTTGCGCCGCGGCCATGTATTGTTTTTAACACAGGGTGCCTCCAGTTATTTCCCCACTACAACTCCCAGCGTGCCCTGACAGCCAATAGATGTCAGAACAAGCTGGGAGTTGTAGTGGTGAAACAGCTGGAGGCACCCTGTGTAAATGAACTAAGGGCAGAAGTGTCGGCCCCAGCAGGCATCAGTGACATGGTGCCTGCTTGGGAAGTGTGACTGGTAGTGAGCACACTACTAGGCAGACAAAACTACATTTTTTATATAGTAAAAAAAAAATTTAAGGCAGGGAGGAGGTTAGGGATAGATGGGAAATAGGCAGGGACAGAGAGGAAAAAAAGGGATGGTGGGAGCTACCCTTTAAGAGACGTTTTTTAAATTTAATAAACATACCAACTTAGTTTAACCACACAGGTAACAAAAAAAAACATCTGCTAAATAAAATTTACTTACATTTCACCTCACTGATAAGTTTTAGTTATATCTATTTAAAGGTGAGGAGGAAAAAAATGCAAAAACAAAAATGGGCTGTCTTATTAGGGAGAGAAGATTAATGGGGTTATCCAGGAAAAAAACTTTTTTTATATATCAACTGGCTCCAGAAAGTTGTAATTACAGATTTGTAAATTACTTCTATTAAAAAATCTTAATCCTTTCAGTCCTTATGAGCTGCTGAAGTTGAGTTGTTCTTTTCTGTCTAAGTGCTCTCTGATGACACGTGTCTCGGGAACTGTCCAGAGTAGAAGCAAATCCCCATAGCAAACCTCTTCTACTCTGTGCAGTTCCTGAGACAAGCAGAGATGTCAGCAGAGAGCACTGTTGCCAGACAGAAAAGAACAACTCAGCTTCAGCAGCTGATAATTATTGGAAGGAGTAAGATTTTTTAATAGAAGTAATTTACAAATCTGTTTAACTTTCTGGAGCCAGTTGATATATAAAAAAAAGTTTTTTCCTGGAATACCCCTTTAATGGGTTTGCAACATGAGAGCCAGGAAAATGATGAGGAGGAGATAGATCGTGAGCAACCTGGTAGCCTGCAGCAAGACCAGCAGGGTCCGTATTGTGGGACCCCTGCACAACAGCAAGCAGTGTCACCTATCACCTTTGCTCAATTTCTGTGCAGAGTGATG
The DNA here is from genome assembly GCF_029499605.1 of Hyla sarda. Taxonomy (NCBI): domain Eukaryota; kingdom Metazoa; phylum Chordata; class Amphibia; order Anura; family Hylidae; genus Hyla; species Hyla sarda. The sequence goes on along the minus strand of NC_079198.1, from coordinate 110,101,067 downwards.
TTACATTACACTGCGTACAATAAGACCAAAAAAGGGTGCGTAGTAATTGTCATATGAGGAATGACATTCGCCTTACACCGATACATTTATACAAGGCCGGAAGAAGCGCAATCAGCGTGAAACCAGCCAGCAGTCACCTCTGAGCGCCCTGCAGAGCGTCTGAGACCGGAGACGTCTGTAGAAGCCGATGTAGCAGAGTCTTCCTACTGAAGCCTAGTGGTGAGTGCGGGTAACTGCTTTTCTCGTTGAGTTCACTATATTGTGACTTCAAGTTGTCTGGTTCCCAGCACCGCCTGACTCGCATGCCTAGGACCCATTCTCCCGCAGTGACATACAGTGCGGTTGCCCTACAGTCCTTGTCATCTAAGCCACAATAGTGCCACTTGATCTCCCATTGCATTTATAATCCGCTCTTTGGGGATATGATTGACTGCGCTGAAACATGTGTCAGTTGTTCTGTGCTGCAGAACAGCCTCTGGTGTTAATTCCTTAGTCTTAAGAATAATTGTCCCTTTAAGAAACAATGGCCTCCAGCCCATACAAGTGGATTAGTCGGCTATGTCCTGTCCTGTTTACATGGAGGGGGGGATGCCAGGACTTGCTGCCATGAGGAATGTACTACCTGCAGAGGGGTGGGGGGTGTGGTTCGGTAGGTCGAGGAGGTCAGCCAGAGGACAGGTATAGGTAGAGAAGGTGGGGAGAATCCAGATAGATTACACCACCCAGGGGAAGAGAATTAGGAAGTTATGTGATAGTAGACATCAGACAGACAAGACAGGAACTACAGCAGCGTAAAATAGAAAGCTGTCTAGAAAAACATAAAGTGCAACACTTACAGGATCAATCTCCATGCCATGCCTGGGAAACCCTCTGCTTTACTTACCTGGTGCTAATGCTGAGTTACTTCATACCTTACCCTACAGTCACTATTCTGCTGTCTTATGTTGTCTTATACCATAGTGTGGTGGCCCAGAAGAGCTGTACAAGCTGCTACTGCAAACTAAGGTTTGCTGGACAGTCTTAGGCTAGGATTCCACTTGGTTTTTTTCACAGAAAAAAAACGCCAGAAAAAACGCTGGTGCAATTTCCTGCGTCTGACGTTTTTTTTCTGGCATTTTTGCATTTGAGTGGAAATTGCATTTTTGGCCCCTGTGGCGTTTTTTTCAAAATTTGTTGGGTACCAAAAAAAATAAAATAAAAAAAGGATGCAGAAGGGATGGAAAAATATGTATATCTTAATGTATTTTTTTTATAACAACATTTTTAATTTTAATTTGCGTGTTTCACTTTTTTTTCTCTATTTTTTTTTTTTAGGTAGTACTACTACTCCCAGCATGGAACAGACTGTTCCATGATGGGAGTAGTAGAACCTGTACTAATAGACATTTCGCCCTGGGTGTCACTACTGACACCCGATGCTATCGTCCATAATATAGCGGAGATTCATATTTACACCCAGATTAGGGACTGGCCACATGGCTGCAGCCAATCACAGATCTCACCGGGAAATATCAATGAGTGATGTTCTATTCACATCACTGGCCAGAGTATAGTGTAGAGATGAGGAGCGCAGGAGAAAACCGCTCTGCATCAATGCAATAGATAGGACCCCCCCTGTGAGCTGTTCTTAACTGCAGGTACTACTACTCCCAACATGGAGCACACTCTGCTCCATGCTGGGAGCTGTAGTACCTGCATTAATAGACAGATCGAAGCAAGTGTAACTTCTGACACCTGTTGCAATCTGTCTATTAATGCAGGTACTAGAGTTCCCAGCATTGAGCTAAGTGTGCTCCATGTTGGGAGCAGTAGTACTTGCAGTTAAGGAAAGATCACAGCGGATGTCACTCCTGACACCCGCTGTGATCCTCCTGTATAATGTATAGATGCGGCAGCCACTCTTCTATGGTCCCCTACACTGCTGTATATATACACCTATTCATAGTTGTGATTGGCTGGAACCATCTGGCCAATCATAGCTCTCTGCAGGGGACCGGCAGTGCAGGGGACCATAGAAGAGCGGCCGGCCACATCTATACGTTATACAGGAGGATCTCAACAGACCCGGGGCGATCTGTCAATTAGCACAGGAACTACTACTCCCATCATGGAACAGGGTGTTCCATGCTGGGAGTAGTAGTACTACCTAAAAAATGTAAAAAATAAAGAATAAAAAGTGAAAAACACACACTACATTTTTATTATTGTTGGCTACATTTTTAGTGCCCTGCCCGCACACATAAATTGATCCCTGTTTAAAAATGTATAAAATGTTGTTATAAAAAAGATAAATTTCGTTAAATACAATTTTTTCCATCACTACTGTATTTTTTTAATTATTTTTGGTCACAGCGTTTGTTGGCCGAAAAAATTGGCATTTCTGGAAGTGGCATTTTTCTTGCCATTCTCCCCCCCCCCAAAAAAAAAAAAAAACCAAGTGGAATTCCAGACTAATATGTGCCTGAAGTGCCCAAGTTTCTATGTTTATACACTGCACATGCATATTATTGTTTCTTTCTAGTAAAACATGCAAACACTGAGTTATCTACAGAGTGTAAGAAGTTTTCGAAATTGTTATGCATTGTCTATACATGAAATGTAAAGAGAACAGTATATGGTCACATGTCTATCTCTTGTCCAATAGTTGTAAAGCTTCACTCCTGGGAGAAGAGGTTGAACCAATTTTCTACTTACTTGATCACAGAGCGCACACATGCTCCGCAGCTCCTGTCACCACATAAGGAGAGATTTTTAGGTGTAGCTATTCAGGAACAACTTAAAGTGGTTTTTCAGCAAAAGAAGCAATCTGTATATGGTGTCAAAAAGTATAAGAAAGCAATTTAGTAGTATAATGTTATTAGCCATGGTGCACAGATCTTCCATATGAGCTGAGCTGTCTGAGCTGTGACATCACTTCATACTTTCTAAATGTAGATAGGCCCTGTCCCTCCCCCCCCATTTTTTTCTGTCTGCTTAGTCTGAGACCAGTTATGTAAAGGGGGGAGTTTGTATTACTGCTTATTAGATTAATGACCTATTAGGGCAGCAGGAAGCCTTTCTCAGTCACAGTAGTTTTTTTCAGAACAGGCTCATTGCTATCTTATGTAATGAGTCATAAATCTAATGAGCAGTAATACGAGCTCCCTCCTTCATATAACTGGTCTTGTCCTGAGCCGACAGGAAGGGCAGGGGGATGTGGGACAGGAGCTCTACATTCAGAGAGTATAATACCATGTCCCAGCTATAAGCCAGACAGCACAATTGATATGGAAGATCTGTGCACTATGGCTGTAAACATTCTGTTAGTAAATTGATTTATTATACATTTTTACACCATATACAGGTTGTTTATTTTGCTGGACAACCTTTTTAACTAAAGAGGCCACAATTCCCAGTCCTGTCCACACCCAAGATATGGATTGCACCACTAAAGCCACATGACATATCAGAGACTACCACCCTTACAGGGGTACTCTGGTGGAAAACAAATGTTTTCAAATAAACTGGTGCCAGAAAGTTATACAGATTAGTAAAAACCTTTAGCCTTCCAATACTTATCAGCTGTTGTATGCCCCAGAGGAAGTTGTGTAGTTCTTTCTAGTCTGACCACAGTGCTCTCTGCTGACACCTCTGTCCGTGTCAGGAAGAGATTTGCTATGGGAATTTGCTTCTACTCTGGACAGTTCCTGACACAGACAGAGGTGGCTACAGAAAGCACTGTGGTCAGACAGGAAAGAACTACACAACTTTCTCTGGAGCATACAGCAGCTATTAGATTTTTTTTTTTTACACCGGAGTACCCCTTTAACATACCAACACACTTTAACCAGCACATAGGGGAAGATTTATACAAAACATGTGTAGAGGAAAAGTTGCCCAGTTTCCCATAGCAACCAATAAGATAGCTTTTTTCCTTTGTGAAAAGGCCTCTGAAAACGATCTGATTGGTTGCTATGGGTAACTGGTCAACTCTTCCTCTGCACAGGCTTTGATAAATATCCCCCATACTGTGTAATAGGCCCAGTGATAAGCAAATGGACAAGCAAATGCTAGTTCTACGGCTGATCAAATCCTTCTTTATTGGCTGCACATTGCCCTATATAAGAATGGGAAGTGTGGCTGATGAATGATAGAAGTAAAGGGTCGTACGAACGAGCCAAGGAACCACACCTCTCAATTGGCAGCTGCTGCATTCTGAATACAGCTCTTGATGTGACTGGTGTATAACGTATAATGTAACTGAATTCCTGAACTGACATTTATCCTTATTTTGAAGCAGAAAGTTAAGCCTAAACTTTATGATTAAGGATAAGATAGTAAACAAAGCATCTAACATTGTAGTCTCTTGTTTTTAGCTTGTTTTTGGAGGGCACAATTTACTACTGGTCCAGGTCACCGCGTACTATTCGTCCAGATAGTCACCATTTACTTTTGCTTCAGCGGTTGACTTTTCACTATTGCTGCAGATGATCACCATTGACTATGAATCCAGGTTGTCACCACATTGGTCCAGGTGGTCACCATTTACTGGTGACTAAGAGTGTCACCACTAACTTTCTAATTAAGTTCCATTTACTGTTGGTTTAGGGGGATCACTATTTACTATCTAACCAGTTAATTATCATTTACTACTGGTCTAGGTGGTTACCATTTACTATTGGTGCAGGTGGTTACCATTTACTACTGGTCTAGGTGGTTACCATTTAGTTCAAGCGGTTACTATTTACTGCTTGTTTAGGGGATCACAATTTACTATCCTTTCAGGTGGTTGCCCATTTCCAGGTGATCTCCAGTTACTATTGATTCAGGTAGTCACCCTTGATTATTGGTCCAAATGGTTAACATTTACTTTTAATCCAGGGGGTCACCATTTACTATTTATCCTAGAGGTGACCATTCACAATTTGTCAATCTGGTCACCATTCACTATTGGTCTAGGTAGTCATCATTCACTTTTGGTCCAGGTAATCACCATTAACTATTGGTCCAGGTGGTCACCGTCACTATTTCTCTAGAGGGTCAGCATTTACTATTGGTCCAGGTGGTCAGCTTTAACTATTGGTCTTGGTGGTCATTATTTACTGTTGCTAAATGATTGGCCAGGGAAGGGGTTAAGAGTCACCATTGTCTTCCCCTCACTTACATAGTTATATTGGGCTCCCCATAGGTTCAGACATGTTCTCTAATAGATTCTGTTTTCAAACTGGATTCAGCCATGAATAACACAGAATCTGCCAAGGAACAGAGGAATTCACACAATGAACCTGGCAGGAATCAGACCGTGTTATTCCGTAGCGTGCACCGCTAGACAACTTTAGTCTGGTATATTACACGTGAAGGAATATTAAGAAGGCATAGTGTATGTATAACATGATGTACATGTATGTAACATGCCTACAGAGATCAGTCATAGACAAAATGGTCACATGATATACAGTGCTGGTTACATGTAACATGTCGATGAGGTCAGTGATGTGTATGAGGGTCACATGATGTACATGTACCACACCTGCAGAGGTCAGTGATGTGTATGAGGGTCACATGATGTACATGTACCACACCTGCAGAGGTCAGGGATGTGTATGAGGGTCACATGATGTACATGTACCACACCTGCAGAGGTCAGTGATGTGTATAAGGGTCACGTGATGTACATGTACCACACCTGCAGAGGTCAGTGATGTGTATAAGGGTCACGTGATGTACATGTACCACACCTGCAGAGGTCAGTGATGTGTATGAGGGTCACATGATGTACATGTACCTCACCTGCAGAGGTCAGTGATGTGTATGAGGGTTACATGATGTACATGTACCACACCTGCAGAGGTCAGTGATGTGTATGAGGGTCACATGATGTACATGTACCACACCTGCAGAGGTCAGTGATGTGTATGAGGGTCACATGATGTACATGTACCACACCTGCAAAGGTCAGTGATGTGTATGAGGGTCACATGATGTACATGTACCACACCTGCAGAGGTCAGTGATGTGTATGAGGGTCACATGATGTACATGTACCACACCTGCAGAGGTCAGTGATGTGTATGAGGGTCACATGATGTACATGTACCACACCTGCAGAGGTCAGTGATGTGTATGAGGGTCACATGATGTACATGTACCACACCTGCAGAGGTCAGTGATGTGTATATAAGGGTCATATGATGTTCAATTCTGGTTACATGTAATATGACTGTAGAGGTCAGTGATGTATATGTGGGTCATAAAATGTACAGTGCAAGGTACATGCAACAAGTCTACAGAGGTCAATGTGGGATATAAGGGATTTCAATGAGACAGGATGGAGTGAGTGAAGCAGTAGGTTTGTTGTTGTTCTCTGTTATCAGGTTCTACAGAATTCAGCAGAATCTTTCTTTTCCTCCTTACAGGATCTGTGCGGCGCCTCCACCTGTGACACTCTGGGGATGGCGGATGTGGGTACCATGTGCGATCCGAAACGCAGCTGCTCTGTGATTGAGGATGACGGGCTCCCTTCAGCCTTCACAACGGCCCATGAACTTGGTGGGTGCCCACATACAAGGTACCAGGGATAGAGAGAAGGGGGCAGGAGCTGGGCCCCCTTCACCATGGATGCTGACACACAAGAGGTGCAGGCCATGCTGGGCAGTACAGTAGCCAAAGCAACCGTACCACGCTCAACAAAGTTCCGCGCATGAGTGCTTTTACGATGAATAGGACTCATGCATGGAACTTCATTGAGTGTTATACGGTTGCCTCAGCAACTGTACCTCGCAACGTGGCCTGCCTCTCCCCATAATGGAACTGAAGATCATACAGCCTTACTTTGGACTTACACTTTCAAGATTTCTGCTTGTGCTTAGTAAATTCAAAAAACTTATTTGAATAAGCTAAAAACCCATCCTGACCTAATCCTTCCAATAATATTATATATAATAGGGAATGAGATGCTGTAGGGTGGAAACCACCACTTCCGTGATAGCTAAAGCCATAGAAAGACTGAGCCTGAGTCTTTTGATTTGAAAAAATTAGTTTTCCCCTGGAGTACACCTTTAACTATTGTATAAGGCCTGGTTCATAAGGTGGGAATCACAAATAGGTTGTAACCTTAGATTTCTGCTGGGGATTTTCACTCTTTTAATAGTGTATTATGACCATTCAAAAGGAATGATCCATGTCCTGGATTTCCAATACATTTGCTACATAGAATATAGGTGGAGAATATGTAACCTGTAACTTGTTCCCAGCATTTGAAATACCAGATATATGCAGGAATTGTGGTGTGTTTTCTTAGACACATTGGGACACACATTCCACTGACCAGCAGTAACAAATATGAAACGTCATCTGCTGCCAGACACCACTTTCCATGATCCCCTATAAGAAATCCTGCATCAGCTGACACAAAGGTTTGGATCTTTGTCTTTATCTTCGCTTGATGGGCAAGGTCTCTGTTATTTCCAGAAAATGATACAGTTCAAGAGGACGCGTCATCCAATGTTTATACATCAGTGTCCAAAACCTATAACAGGGTCAAGGCCGTTTAGTCTCAGTCTGGACAGTGAGGGATCTGGAAACGTATCTGGCCTCCAGCCTGAGTGGGTTCGACTACAGTAAATAGCAAACATGGAGAAATCCACATTACAAATAGAGACAAAGCACATAACTTGTACGAAACAACGGCGTCTGTCGCCTTCTGCTTACCCCCCGTTGTGTGTCCCTCCCCACTACTTGTGTCTATGTGAGTATTTTTCTACAATAAAGAAGACTGAGAAGAAGCGGTGAGTTGCCGGCATCTTTTGTTCTTCGTTCCTTGTAATCCGTTATCTACTGCACAAACCTCTGTGGAGGAATCCTTTTTACTGAATATACAGGGATCAATTTTCTGACGTTTCGGTCTATAAAGGGATCTTTATGGAGGTGTCTGTGTGAGTGGAAGAGATGGAACAAGTCTGGAGGATTGCAGCGTGCAGCGTGTGGACTTTCTGTTTATTGTGTCTATGGCACCAATTCCATTGAGTAAGATCTTACTACTTTATTACTACTCTGAGATCTTCAAAGAAGACCAAAGATGAATTGTAGTGTCTACATCCAAATAAAATGGCGGTAATGATGTGAAGGGAGAAATACTTATGCATTCAGTTATTTTGCGTTAAAAATCATTTATCCTGCACAAAAATGATCCACAGCCTGGGGATTAGGGAGAGTCGTCCTATCATGATCTGCAGCCTGTGGAGTATGAGGAGCCTTCTGGCAGTGATCTGCAGTCTGTGGAGTGAGTAGAGCCTTCCTGCCCTGATCCAAAGCCCTTCGAATATGAGGAGCCTTTTGTTGAAATTCGCAGCCTGTGGACTAAGCAGAACCTTCATGTCCTTATCCGCAGCCTGTGGAGTAAGTGGAGCCATCCTGCCCTGATCCATAGCCTGTGGATTGAACAGTGCCTTCCTGTCCTCATTCTCAACATGCAGTGAGCAGAACCTTAGGGTCTATTCACACGGTGGAATTTCCGCCTCAAATTAAAGCCCATAGACTTCTATGGGATTCCGCACTCCCATTCAACCTTCTGAAATTCCGCTTTCGGAATTTCAGAAGGTTGAATGGGAGTGCGGAATCCCATAGACCCTTAGGCTGGGTTCAGACTACCAAATCTCTAGACGAAAAATTTCCATTTAGAGATTCAGAGTGTGGCCAGTGCTGATTGACTCAGTCGGCGCTAGGACCGCTTGGGCATTGCAGTCCCCAATAGACTGCAATGTGTTCCGCAAGTATTTCCACCTGAAGAATGAGCACCGCAAATTTTCCGTTCACAAATTCTGCTCCAAAAATTCCAAAGTGTAAATTGGTGAACGAAAAATTCATTCACTTTTCAATAAGCAGAATTTCTGCCTGCAGGCAGAAATTCCGTAGTCTGAACCTTACCTAACAAAGCCATACTGCTTTGATTCGCAGTTTGTGGAGTGAATGGAGACTTCCTGAATTTCCTGCAATGATTTGCTGCCTGTAAAGTAAGCGGAGCCTTCCTGCAATGATGTGCAGTTTGTGGAGTGATGCTTCCTCATCTTACACAGAAGAATGAACACATGGAAAATAGCAAATAACGCTGAGTCACAGCTGCAGGTTTGGTATTTTTACACAGTGGAGAATCTCTATAACAGCTAACAAATACAGAGACACCTCCATGTTTCCTTATCTTCAGCCACTGTGGCTTATTTTAGTGCTTGAATCTTGATCCGCAGGAATTTACCCTCTATAAACACATCATTGAACTGTGTAAATCTGTCCTGAGAAGTTCAAGAGAATCTGTCACCGGACTCTCCATCACCTATCTAATGTTCAATCCAGTGCAGCTCAACTATGGTGGCCATAGGGGGCAGAATGAGACCTGGCAGCTTGTAGTATTGGGTGCAATTTGACATCTAGTCCTTGCTAGATATATGTAGTACTGTGTGATATATGTTTTGTGTTATCCTGCTCTGTGTGGTCCCGCCATGGGTCTATTTACACCCCTGCTGCATGATTCTTGGTTCATAAAAAAAACAAATATAGCCTTGGCAGCTAAACTAAGAGGATCACATCTTTACTATACCCAGTGTGCGGCTCCTTCCCCACCCAAAGTAATCTCCATAGACATTTATTGCTAATAATAATTGTGATGAGGGCTGATGGAATTACCCTAGGGGCAGATGGCATTAACCCCTTGTGTTCATGACGCCTGGGCATGGTTTATCCTCTATACCACCTGAAGGAATACCGCTGGATCCTGGACTAGGCAAGGGGCAAATAATGACTCTGACGCCAAGATACGGAACAACAGCTTTACTGAGTCAGACAGGTGTAACAGTCTATAGAGCTTGATTGGGCCCAATGAGGTGATCAGTGACTTTAGAGACCTCAGGGCTCGCTGGGACTTATGGTGGACTTGGACAATTTGCTGTAGAGCCCGCTGACTGAAGTCAGATTGACTTGACTATGGCAGACTATGACTGACTTCACCCCTTCTGTAGCTTACCAGGCTTTGTCTTGACCTGTGGGGTACTAAATTTTAGGATCCATGGTAGACTTTAGGCCTCAAGTCAGCAAAGACTTAAAGAGAGTGAGGAGGCTCCACCCATTACTTAAATGGGGGAGACTCTGGTGGAGTCCCATAGGTCACATGGTCACTGGTCCCTACTGGGTTACAATCACATGACAACAGGTCTTAAAGGCAGAACACATTTTATTTACAATACTCTATATAGCAAGCATAGAAGCAGATATATAAAGGAATATTCGTTATTTTTTTGTTTTTCACAGAGTACACATCACAGTGATCATCCCTCTCTGCTTCCAGCTTGTGTGGTGTAAAGAAGGCTGTAATACTACTGTGTGAGACTGGTGTGCAAAATTTCGCATATGCGGAAATTTGCATATGCTAATTTTCGCATATATGCTAATTTCCGCATATGCGAATTCCAGCTTATGGTAATTTTTATATATGCTAATTTTCGCAAATGTTAATTTTCGCATATATATATGCATATTTTCGCATATGCGAATTCCAGCTTATGGTAATTTTTATATATATGCAAATTTTCGCATATGCGGAAATAAAACACGAATATTCCGAATATGCGAATTTAGCGAATATATGACGAATATTCGTCCATATATTCGTGAAATATCGCGAATTCGAATATGGCCTATGCCGCTCAACACTACAGAACAGGAGAGGTTTGCTATAGGGATTTGCTTGTACTCTGGACAGTTCCTGACACATACAATGGTGGCAGCAGAGAGCACTGTGGTCAGACTGGAAAGAACTACATAACTTCCTCTGTAGCATACAGCAGCTGATAAGTAGTGTTGCTCGTGAATATTCGCAATGCGAAATTTATTCGCGGATATTCGCGAATATAGCACTATATATATATTCGTAATTACGAATATTTCTTTTTTTTTTTTTTTCACAGTACACATCACAGTGTGTAATACTACTGTGTGAGACTGGTGTGCGAAATTTCGCATATACGAAAATATGCATATGCTAATTTTCGCATACGCGAAATTTTCGCATATGTAAATTTTCGCATATGTTAATTTTCGTATGTGCTAATTTCGCATATGCGAATTCCAGTTTATGGTAATTTTTATATATGCTAATTTTCGCAAATGCGAAAATACAACGCGAATATTACGAATGTGCGAGTTTTAGCTCATACTGATTTTTGTATATGTTAATTTTCGCATATGTTAATTTTCGCACATGCGAAAATAAAACGATATTACAAATATGCGAATATTGGCGAATATATGACGAATATTCGTCCATATATTCGCGAATATTCGCGAATTCGAATATGGCCTATGCCGCTCAACACTACTCAACACTACTGATAAGTAGTGTTGAGCGGCATAGGCCATATTCGAATTCGCGAATATTCGCGAATATATGGACGAATATTCGTCATATATCCGCGAATATTCGCATAGTCGTTATATTCTCGTTTTATTTTCGCATAAGCGAAAATGCGCATATGCGCAAAGTAGCATATGTTAAGTTTCGCATATGCGAACTTTTGCACGCCAGTCTCACACAGTAGTATTACAGCCTTCTTTACACCACACAAGCTGGAAGCAGAGAGGGATGATCACTGTGATGTGTACTGTGAAGAAAAAAAAAAAAACGAATATGCGTAATTACGAATATATAGCGCTATATTCGCGAATAATATTCGAATTGCGAATATTCGCGAGCAACACTACTGATAAGTACTGGAAGGGTTAAGATTTTTACATAGAAGTAATTTACAAATCTGTATAACTTTCTGGTACTAGTTGATTAGAATTTTTTTTTCCCACCGGAGTACCCCTTAAAGAGCTAAGGGGATGCAGATTTCTAAACAGGGGTCATTGAATTTTTTATTTGTATTTGTTGCCATGTTTTGTTTTATGATTGTGCCATTCTGTTATAATTTACAGCTGATTATGAATCCCATAAGAAATAAAAGAAATGTGTTTGCCTGCTGACTCATGTTTTCTTTAAAAATGGTTCACATATTACAAATTCTCCAAGGCTATGCAAACTTTTGAGCACAATTGTATCATCTGGGTGTAGTGTGACTGTTGCACTTGTCTTTGTTGTTTTTCTTCTGTGTTGTTAGTTTTAACCCCATTCTCCATACTGTGCGGAGGCTGAGCTCATTTTCTTATCTTTCACAGGACTTTACTGTCCCAGATTTATGTTGTGAACTCGTCACCCACTAATAATGTACAGAATTCCTCCGATCTCTTCGAGAATTACTCCCCCCCTCCCCCCCTTATCCACATCAAATGCTTTACATATGGTTTGTACAATCTAAGAAATAAAATCACTGCGGGATGAGGGGCGTAATTCACAATTGCTCAATATCCCATCTTGTCAAATTTCCAGTGTCATAAATAAGGCTGCTGTAAAACTCGTCCTGTCTCCTTCCCTGACTGTGCTCTTCTCTGCCATAGGTCACGTCTTCAACATGCCACATGACAACGTCAAGGCTTGTGAGGAGGTGTTTGGGAAGCTGAAGGAGAACCACATGATGTCGCCCACACTGATACAGATTGATCGTGCCAATCCATGGTCTGGGTGCAGCGCTGCCATTATCACAGATTTCTTGGACAATGGGCATGGTGAGGATCATATTGTTCACCACAAATAAGGCGGGCGCCCTGGGGTCGGGGCTCATGTTATCACTGCAGAGCTGAAGGTCCTCCTCAGTGACAGGTCCTCTGCACCACATCGTCTACAACTTCTAATATGACCCCAGGATCATATATAAAAAAAAAGGAATCACACATCTGATCATATACTAAATCAACATTTCCATCATGGGTCTGAAGAAATTCCTACACCCTATTACATGGGGCCCCACGACAGACACTCTTGTGTGCTCATCCTCTGCCTCAACATGTTTATTAATACCAGACACATGTATATGAGGAAAGTAGCCGGATGCCATAAATATGCTTCTATTAACTTTTAAAGTGTACAGGGCCTTAAAGTCTGTGATGTATAACTGCACACAGCAGTCCATACAGTTGTCAGGGTGCCGCTATCCCTGTAGATTCTATAATGTATTACTGCATATACCAGTCCATGGAGAGTTGTCACGGTGCAGCCATTAAACACAAGGCGGGGCGATCTGATGATTTGGCTGAGGTTTTAGGGGTGCAGTATAATAGAAGTATCTATACAGCTGGCTGCTAGGTAGGGAGCACGCTGACAGCTGGGTCCAGTCTCTAATGATTTCCCCACTGAGCAGTGCCGTCCCCTCGCTGGCTCGCCTCTGACGCCTCTTTAAACTGTTTATTCTTGGCATCCGGTTGCATTTGTAAACTTAACACGAGATCTGGATCTGGATATGCCAACAGGAGGCGTTTGTGGGAACGACTGGACACTGGGGGGATTTCGGACATTTTAGGGTTCACAAGATTTCAGGGTGATTATCCCAATAGATTATCCATCCCTCCTATCATGAGATATTAAAGGATATCTGGATATTATAAGAAAGGGATATTATAGAAAATGAACTGCTGTGTATTCAGTAATATTATATATTATTAGTTCTGGACATATGCAGATCATAGAGTGTGTATATTTGTAGTTAACCACAGGGCTGCACATTATAACATATAACAAAATGTCCCATGTGCTGGCCATATACATAGGATAACAGTCTAGTTCTGGTTCCGAATCATCTCTGTTCTGTAACATCATATGTTGTGTATTACAGTGCTATCCTGTCATGTGTTACATTTTACTCCTTGCACATTTCTTCTTTGGTTTAGGTGAATGTCTCCTCGATGAACCAGCAAAGCCGATATTATTGCCTGATGAGCTCCCAGGGGTGGGCTACAGCCTAAACCGACAGTGTGAGCTCGCCTTTGGTCTGGGGTCGAAGCCTTGTCCTTATATGCAGTACTGCACTAAGCTGTGGTGTACAGGGAGAGCCCGGGGTCAACTGGTGTGCCAGACCCGACACTTTCCTTGGGCAGATGGTACCAGCTGTGGCGATGGGCGGTTCTGTCTGAATGGAGCATGTGTAGAGCGACACAACATCAAGCGATACAAGGTATGCCATGATTTACACACACAAAACATATAATACTGTAATAACATTACAATCGCTTCTGTGGTGCTTAAAGGACATCAGCAGCAAAAGAAAATGTATCCCCTATCCACAGGATAAGGGATAAGTGTCTGATCTCCTGCACGGGCCCCCACATTGCCGCTTTATGTGAGCGGCTAATGCACGTAGGATCGACCTCAGAGAGGTACGCCCCCTCCATGCCCCCTCCCCATACAGTTCTATGGGAGAGCCGGGGAGGCATGAACACTGCCTCCCCGCCTCTCCCATAGAGACATAGAGGAGGCATGTCGGCCGCGGCGTCAAGCTGCGGCCGGCACGCCTCCTGCACGGGAGAGCCACGGCAGAGCTGTGGCCTAATGCAGGAGATTGCGGGGGGTGCCAGCGGTCTGCATTTCTTCAGATGTCCTTTAAAGTTGGCAGACTCTTCCGAATTTTCTGTATCTCTGCATAAATTTGGCAGAAATGAGTCAACAATTTGGCACAAATGAATCAAAAAAATGACATGGTCATTCATTTACTGAGGAAAATGGATCGAATATCACATATCTGTGAGTGGCAAAAGTTTGTGAACCTTTGCTTTCAGTTTCTGGTATAACCCCCTTGGGCAACAATAACTGCATCCATGCATGTTTCCAGTAATTGTTGATCATTCCTGCACATCAGCGTGGATGAATTTGAGCCCATTCCTTTATACAAAACAGCTTCAACTCTTTTATGTTGGTGAGTTTCTTCCCACAAGCTGCTCTCTTCAGGTTTGACACAACATTTCTATTAGCTTAAAGTGTACCTGTCATCAACAAGAACGTTTTATATAATGTAGATAATACCATTATATGTAGAATTGTAATATACATTGGTTAAAAACTATGTATATCTTTGTCCCTGCAGCTATTGCCTGTGGGTCTCTATGAGGAGTCCAAATACAGGAAGTGAGGGTTGATAAGCAGGACTCTGTACACTGAGGACAAACAGGGCTCTGTACACTGAGGACAAGCAGGGCTCTGCACACTGAGGACAAGCAGGGCTCTGCACACTGAGGACAAGCAGGGCTCTGTACACTGAGGACAAACAGGGCTCTGTACACTGAGGACAAGCAGGGCTCTGCACACTGAGGACAAGCAGGGCTCTGCACACTGAGGACAAGCAGGGCTCTGTACACTGAGGACAAACAGGGCTCTGTACACTGAGGACAAGCAGGGCTCTGTACACTGAGGACAAGCAGGGCTCTGTACACTGAGGACAAGCAGGGCTCTGTACACTGAGGACAAGCAGGGCTCTGTACACTGAGGACAAGCAGGGCTCTGCACACTGAGGACAAGCAGGGCTCTGTACACTGAGGACAAGCAGGGCTCTGTACACTGAGGACAAGCAGGGCTCTGCACACTGAGGACAAGCAGGGCTCTGTAAACTGAGGACAAGCAGGGCTCTGCACACTGAGGACAAGCAGGGCTCTGTACACTGAGGCTCTGTGACTCACTCCCGGCTCACACATGAGGATGATTGACAAGCCAGGAGCCTGCACAGAGCCCTGCTTGTCCTGCCCTCACTTCCTGTATTTGGACTCCTCATAGAGACACACAGGGAATAGCTGCAGGGACAGCACTTTTTCATCCAAAAATATACATATCTTTTTAACCAATGTATATTACAAATATACATATAATGGTATTATCTACATTATATAAAAAGTTTTTGGTGATGACACGTACACTATAAGGTTATGACTTTCACTAGACCATTCAAAAGTTTTAACTTTATTCTTCTTGAACCAATCTTTGGTAGAACATTTTGTGTGTTTAAGGGTGCGTTCCCACAGGGCGTATACGCAGCGTATTTGACGCTGCGCAAAATGTATGGCAGCAGCGGGAAATACGCTGCGTATCCCTTGCTCACTATACACACAGGGTTTTCCGGCGGCAGCCCTATGTGTGTAGTGAGTTTTGGAGGCGGAGTCGCGTGTCACAGACACGCCGGTACATGGCTCCGCCTCCAAAACTCACTACACACATAGGGCTTCCGCCGGAAAGCCCTGTTTGTATAGTGAGCAAGGGATACGCAGCGTATTTCCCGCTGCTGCCATACATTTTGCGCAGCGTCAAATACGCTGCGTATACGCCCTGTGGGAGCGCACCCTTAGGCTGCATGATAAACGTTCTCTTGAGATATAGCTTACAAATAGATGTCCTGACATTTTCCTTTAAAATTTCTCTATTATGTTGTCATGGTCAAGATGCAGCAAAACAGACCCAAACCACCCAGATCACCACCTTTCTTCACAGATAGTATGAGGTTTTTATGCTGGAATGCAGTATTTTCCTTTCTCCAAACATAACGCTTTTGCTTTAAACCAAAAAGCTCAATTCTGGTCTTGTTCATCCACAAAACATTGTCCCAATAGTCTTCTGGCTTGTTCAGGTGATCTTCAGCAAACTGCAGATGGGCAGCTATGTTATTTTTGGAGATGAGCAGCCTTCCCCTTGCAATCCTGGCCTGCACACCATTGTTGTTCAGTGTCATCCTGATTTGAGAAAGGCAGTTACTTGCTTAGAGAATACCCTGGGTTCCTTTGTGACCCCGCAGACTATTTTACTCTTTACTCTTGGAATGATCTTTGTTGGTCAACCACTTCTTGGGAGGGTAATAAAGCTCTTGAATTTCCACCATTTGTGCACAATCTGTCTGATTGTGGTTTTGTGGAGTCCAAACTCTTTAGATATTATTTTGTAACCTTTTTCAAGCCTGATCAGCACCAACAACTCCTTCAGATACCCTTTCACAAAGTTATCCCTGTTCTTTAAATAAAACAGGTCGCCCATTTACACCTGATTCTCATTCCATTGATTTAAAACACCTGACTTTAATTTCACTTTCAAATTATCTGTTAATCCCAAAGGTTCACATACTTTTGCCACAGGTGACGTGATATTGAATTGTTTTCCTTGGCATATAAGACACCAAGGGGGAGATTTATCAAAGCCTGTCAAGAGGAAAAGTTGACCAGTTGCCCATAGCAACCAATCAGATCGCTTCTTTCATTTTTTGCAAAACGCCTCTGGAAACTGAAAGAATCAATCTGATTGGTTGTTATGGGCAACATAGAAACTTTTCCTATGGACCGGTTTTGATAAATCTCCCCCCAAGTTAAACTTTTTTTTAACTTCTCTGTTTGATTTGGTTCTCTTTACCTAGTTTTAGACTTTATGTGAAAATCTGATGTAGTTTATGGTCACATTTGTGAAATATAGAAAATTCATAAGGGTTTACATACTTCTGTATACGGTAACATCCTTAAAAAAGGAATGCTTTAATAAACTTATTCGGCAACTCACCGCAACCAGCTGAATAAATCTTCTTTTATTTCATACTCACAAATATGTTACATGGGAAGAGGGTAGTGGGGGGACACAGGATGGCGACCAAGCTCCGTTTCGCACGGTGATCGTGCCTCCTCCGGCCATGGCCGGAGGAAGCACGATCACCGTGCGAAACGAAGCTTGGTCGCCATCCTGTGTCCCCCCCACTACCCTCTTCCCATGTAACATATTTGTGAGTATGAAATAGAAGAAGATTTATTCAGCTGGTTGCGGTGAGTTGGCGATTATTTTCCTGCTTCTTTGAAACGTTTTCATGTACTATTGTCAATCAGAGCACCACCTCCAGCATTCCTAGTCCAAGTCTGCCATTTCATCATTGTTCTACACTCAAATAGGGAAGCAGTGCCATGCTGGCTATCTACGAACTGTGTTTAATAAACTTATGACTTGTAATAAACTTGTAATAAATTACGATGTAACAAATAAGAGAGTTTGTTACATTGCTGTGGGGAGAGGGGTGGTTCTCATTCAGGCCACATAACTGCGTTACACTGTGTCAGACTGGAACCATGAGAGGAGTCTTCTCGTGGATGGCATTGATTGATAAGCACGGCACCCCCTGTGCCAGCTCCTACCAGTCCCTGTGATATATTGAGATAACTTCCTGCAGGGAGATGAGTATAACATGTCCTCAATGTCTTGGCTGAGCGCACCGTGGTAATCGTTGTCCGGAGATGCAGCTGTGCGCAGGAATCAGAACATGAAATGATACATTGCCCTCCAGTATACGGGAACAACACATTTATTGTGTCATATAAAAATGTGAGCAGAGCAGAGTGCAGCAGAGTACGGCAGCAAGTTCTTTCTATACAGCAGAAAGATAAGCAGCTGCTGATCTCAGGGTCACAAAGAAATGGACGGGTACAAATCCACCCTCCCCGATCCTTCTTACCCCAGCTGACCCCATAAACATTAGACGGTCGACATTAGACATCGATATGTGACTTCTGACCATCATACATGACTGGAATGTCTATATCAGTAGGGAGAAGCAGTTAATGATGGGGTGAAGGTAGAGAAAGCAGGGCACATGCTTCGGTGACATTTATTATATAGGATGGGCAGGTTATCTATACATCACATATGTCACTGTGGTGAGGGTGTGATGATGGCAGATGGAATTACCCTAGGGGCAGATGGCATTAACCCTTTGTGTTTGTGATGCCAGGGCGTGATTTATTTTCTACACCACCCGAAGGAATACCACTGGATCCTGGGCTAGGCACAGGGAGGCAAATAATGACTCTGATGCCAAGTTACGGAACAACAACAGCTTTACTGAGTAAGACAGGTGTAACAGTCTATACAGCTTGGATAGACCCACGGAGGTGACCAGTGACTTCAGAAACCTTAGGGCTTGCTGTGACTTAAAGTGGCCATGCTGACTTGAGATAGGATGACTTGGACTTACTTGACTATGACAGTCTATAACTGACTTCACCCCTTCTGTAGCTTATCAGGCTTTGACTTGACCTGTGGGGTAATGGACTTGAGAATCCATGGCTGCTTGGCTGACTTTAGGCCTCCTCTGGACTCCAGACACACATTTAGGACTTGACCTCACTGTTCCTCATCATGTAAGAAAGAAAGAGCTAAGAGCATAAGAGAGAGAGCTAGCTCCTCCCAGGGCTTGTATGGGGGAGACTAGAAGGGGTCCCATAGATCACCCTTAGGTCACATGGTCACTGACACCTCACTGAGTTACAATCACATGACATCAGGTTAATCACATGTGAACTATTTTTAAAGCTATAACACATTACAGGTATATTACAGGAGATAACACACATAAAAATGAATATGCAAGGGGAACAGATGCAGGGGGGGGCCCAGAGGACACTGTAGGGAGGCTGCCTGACAAGGCAGCAAGGGTACAGGGGTGCAACTCCTTTACAGGGCCACCACAAACTCCCCCTCTTAAACACAGCCATCCTCTGGGCCCAGTCCTGAAGGGCAGATGACTGAAGTGGCCACTGGTGCCTAGTGATGACAACAGTTCCTGGGACATTAATTCCGAATGTCCTTCACAGGTCTGGGGAAGTAAACAAATAACTGGAGATGAGTCCATGTGGCATTTGTTGACAGTGTCCTTACATGCTCTTTTGTTTATGGGATTTTGAACATGTGGGATTTGTAAACCTTGTAACTGCATACACATCACATTTGAGCACACTTGAATCGGATCGGGCTGCCGGAGGCTTGCTACCCAATGTCATAGCTGCTGGGGCCCTTTGGCACTAGCTCCTTCTCCCCAGAACACTATACATACTTTAGACAATATGACAATATTACCTTTATATGACAACTCTGCCACTACACGTGTCTTACTTATATTTCAGGGGAACTCTCTGGCCAGTAGAGTATCCTGTACACGAGGACAGGAAAATGGCTAGACATTTAAACATTTTTACATTACTGACTATGGACTGGAAATATACATTTTAGCTACAGCCCGAACTAGACTAATTATATTTGGCTAGTTTATGCACAATACACTATGTACATGACATCAGAATTCACTGTACAAAATGACATTTAGCATAATCTATGCTAGACTGACTAAATTTGACTGTACTTTGGACTGATAACTTTATACAAGGTACTATGACTATTCTCTGTACCTGGCTGGTAGCTGTCCCTGTGTTGACCTTTGGGATCTGCGCAGCACCACCTCTGGAGGATCTAGAGCTCTAGGGACTTTTGGAGCTGCAGCCGGCTCTTATTCCGCGAATTCAGGAGCTGGGATCAGTTTAGGACTTGCTGGACTCAGAATAGCTGGCATTTGTACTGGAGATGTAAGAGACATGGTCGTCATTCGGGAGGCAGATGTATAGGCTGGAGCCAACGATGACAGGACTGGGACTGGCGTGGTGACTAACGTGGGTTGAACTAGTCCTGAGGTTGGAGACACACAGAAGGTTGCCGGCTGGTTTGGAGAAAACATGGGGAAATCCGTAGATGGGTAGACTCCCTCGCCAGGAACGTACTCCCTTGCCGTCCTGACATCTGGAGGAGGCGGTGCTGGGAGCACAGGTAGATCCTCTTTGAGACAAAGCTTAATACGATTCCGATGGACGACCTGTGGCTCATACCCAGGTTTATGTTCTTCGTATACATCGGACTCAGGATAAGGTATGGCTGTCACCATATAGGGTTCTGTCTCCCAGATGGAATCCAGTTTTTTAGTTCTTGGGAACTTCCGCAGCCAGACTTTATCACCCAATTGATAACCCATTTTTTTTACTGACAATTTCTTTGACTTCTTGGATCCTTCTCTTATGGTCAGAGACCCACTCAAGGGAGGCTTGTGGAGAGTTGTTGATTGGGACCTGTAGCTAAAATGTCCGGTCTTTTGGCAACTGCCCATGTCACCCCATCATCAAGTAGAAGGGGGTATACCCCGTAGAATAATCGACTGTGTTGTTATAGCTTTCCAGCAACTCGGGCAGTAATCAGGGCCACTCTTCTTGTCTTGACACAGAGGCTGCTCGCAGCATATGAATAAAGACTTGATCAATGCATTCACAGAGCCCATTCCCCTGAGGGTGGAAAAGCAGTGGTCCGGAGTTTCTTGCAGGCATGGAATTGGCATAGCTCTTGGAAGAGTTAGGACAGACTCCGGACACCCAAGGGTTTGCACCCATTTGGAGTAGAACATCTGGGCCACTGTCTTAGCTGTGAGATCTTTAACGGGTACTTCAACAACCCATTTGGAGTGATGATCCACCATGGTGAGAGTATAAGTATACCTGGACCGGGTAGGAGACAGTTTGACATGGCCTAACGCGACCAACTGGTTGGGCCTTTTGCTTTGAATGGAATGGAAGGGGTCTGTTGTGTCCTTGCGCACATCCTTGGTGACGTTGCAGACTGCACACTCACTGCACCATTTCTCAATGTCGCTCCACATTCCGATCCAATAGAACCTTAGAGTCTTGAGAACGCCAAAGTGTTCTGACTGGTCATGGTATGCATTGAGGACCATCTCTTCGGGAAACCAGAATCTGATTAAGTCGATCATCAGAGACCAGATCCAAAGAATTTCGGTACAACAGTCCTTTGTGCACAAACAGTCACTTCCACTGTCACCACAGTTATTTCAGCTCATAATCACACTGGGCCTGGCCTGGTACCTTTTTCGCCAGAAGGTAGTCTAACATCCCCCATGGCTCGACTTTCATCTTGAAGAGTCTTCCAGTTGTACAGATCTTCTTTAACCTTTTCGGACCTGGGTTCACCATCCATCAGGGCCATCACAACATTCTGGTTCACAAATGTCTTCGCCGGGGGTCATTCGAGATAGTACATTGGCATTGACATTTGACTTGCCGCTTTTGTACTTGATAGTGAAGCCGTAAATGGCCAATCTTGAAGCCCATCGCTGTTCAATGGCACCCAACTTGGCAGTGTTCAGGTGAGCCAACGGGTTATTGTCCGTGTAGACAGTGAATGGCGTGGCGGACAAATAGTCTTTGAACTTTTCGGTCGTGGCCCAGACCACGGCGAGAAGTTCCAATTTGAATGAGCTTTAATTAGCATGGTTCTTCTCTGCTCCTCGCAGGTTATGACTGGCATAAGCAATGATTCATCGGCCGCACATCTGGTAGTGTTTGCTCTGAGGGTCATTAAGATGATGGATGGGAGCTTTATAATATCACGACACTCATCTTCCCCATCCATAACATCAGATGTGTTCATGCTGCGATACCTTCGTGTCAGGGGGTGCACATACTTACTGTCCACAAGGATAGTGAGATCATGTACAAAGCACATATACCCCTGTAGATACACAACACAGATACCCCTGTAGCTACACAGCACAGATACTCCTGTAGATACACAGCACAGATACTCCTGTAGATACACATAGTTACATAGTTAGTACGGTCGAAAAAAGACATTTGTCCATCAAGTTCAACCAGGGAATTGAAAAGTAGGGGTGTGGCGCGATACATAGCACAGATACTCCTGTAGATACACAGCACAGATACCCTTGTAGATACACAGCACAGATACTCCTGTAGATACAAAGCACAGATACCCCGTAGATACACAGAACAGATACCCCTGTAGGTACCCAGCACAGATACACCTGTAGGTACCCAGCACAGATACCCCTGTAGGTACCCTGCACAGATACCCCTGTAGGTACCCTGCACAGATACCCCTGTAGGTACCTAGCACAGATACCCCTGTAGATACCCAGAACAGATACCCCTGTAGATACACAGCATATTTACACCAGCAGATACCCAGTAAACATACCCCTGGAGATAAACAGAAGCTCCTGTAGATATACTGCACAGATACCCCTGGGGATACACAGCAGATTTATGCCAACAGATACCCAGTAAACATACCCCTGGAGATACATGGCACAGACCTGGATAGATACACAGATACCTTTGTAGATGCACAGGATAGATAGATAGATAGATAGATAGGATAGATAAGATAGGATAGATATGATAGATAAGATAGGATAGATTAGATAGATTGACAGCAAGAATACCTCTTTAGATAGATAGATACCCCTGTATATACCCAGCACAGATACACCAGCAGACACCCATTACTCATGGTGTTCATAGGGTAACATTATAGACTACTGACATATCAAACTGGAGTACTTGCCATT
This sequence comes from Hyla sarda, assembly GCF_029499605.1. Classification (NCBI taxonomy): domain Eukaryota; kingdom Metazoa; phylum Chordata; class Amphibia; order Anura; family Hylidae; genus Hyla; species Hyla sarda. Next base: position 110,077,965 of record NC_079198.1, on the reverse strand, counting down.
AGCAACCAATCAGATTGCTTCTTTCATTTTATTAAAAAGACCTTTGAAAAATTAAAGCTGGGATCTGATTGGTTGCTATGGGGTGCCCACTCTATATATGTGAACCACATAATTGGAGGGTTCAGGTGTTATATGACCGCCCTCTGTTCCCTGGCTCTGTAGTCCAGCTTATGAGGGAAGGAATTGGATTCCTATATGATTTCGGCATTCTCTTCCTGATATGGTCAGGTACAGAGAGTCCTATGTACGGGCAGAGCCCAGGTATTACCACATGTCAGATCATCATGTTCTGTACCTTGGCATCCGGAGACACATACCTGAGCCTGATACCGCAGCCCATCCCCCGGGGACCCTGTGCATTGTGTGCGATATATTCCCAGCACCACACATTCATTACAACAATAATGCTGTGAGTATATCCCACATATAGTTATGTACCATATAAATATATGGCACAATGCAGGTTGTGTATACAGTTATTTATGAATTGTATACAGCAGTATCATATTGGAATTAAATATGAATTTCATAGGTAAATATTTTCTTTTCTTTTTTTTTTCTTCTTCTCCCAAGGTGGATGGATCATGGGGCAAGTGGAGCCCGTATGGGCAGTGCTCTCGGACCTGTGGTGGTGGGGTGCAGCTGGCCAGACGAGAGTGTAACAATCCCGAGCCATCCCATGGAGGAGCCTATTGTGAGGGTCTACGAGTCAAATACAGATCATGTTCTCTCAATCTCTGCCCTGACACCGGTGAGTGATCACATTGGTGTACAGCACTGAATATACTATATACTGGTATACAGCACTGAGTATACTATATACTGGTGTACAGCACTGAGTATACTATATACTGGTGTACAGCACTGAGTATACTAAATACTGATGTACAGCACTGAGTATACTATATACTGGTATACAGCAATGAGTAAATTACATAGTGATGTACAGCACTGAGTATACTATATACCAGTGTACAGCACTGAGTATACTATATACTGGAGTACAGCACTGAGTATACTATATACTGGAGTACAGCACTGAGTATACTATATACTGAAGTACAGCACTGAGTATACTATATACTGGTGTACAGCACTGAGTATACTATATACTGAAGTACAGCACTGAGTATACTATATACTGGTGTACAGCACTGAGCATACTATATACTGGAGTACAGCACTGAGTATACTATATACTGAAGTACAGCACTGAGTATACTATATACTGGCGTACAGCACTGAGTATACTAAATACTGATGTACAGCACTGAGTATACTATATACTGGTATACAGCAATGAGTAAATTACATACTGATGTACAGCACTGAGTATACTATATACCAGTGTACAGCACTGAGTATACTATATACTGGAGTACAGCACTGAGTATACTATATACTGGAGTACAGCACTGAGTATACTATATACTGAAGTACAGCACTGAGTATACTATATACTGGTATACAGCACTGAGTATACTATATACTGGAGTACAGCACTGAGTATACTATATAAGGGAGTACAGCACTGAGTATTCTATATACTGATGTACAGTACAGCACTGAGTATACTATATACTGGTGTACAGCACTGAATATACTATATACTGATTCACAGCACTGAGTATACTATATACTGATGTACAGCACTGAATATGCTATATACTGATGTACAGCACTGAATATACTATATACTGATGTACAGCACTGAGTATACTATATACTGATGTACAGCACTGAGTATACTATATACTGATGTACAACACTGAGTATACTATATACTGGTGTACAGCACTGAGTATACTATATACTGATGCACAGCACTGAGTATACTATAAACTGATGTACAGCACTGAGTATACTATATACTGATGTACATCACTGAATATACTATATACTGATGTACAGCACTGAATATACTATATACTGATGTACAGCACTGAGTATACTATATATTGATGTACAGCACTGAGTATACTATAAACTGATGTACAGCACTGAGTATACTATATACTGGTGTACAGCACTGAGTATACTATATACTGATGCACAGCACTGAGTATACTATATACTGATGCACAGCACTGAGTATACTATATACTGATGTACAGCACTGAGTATACTATAAACTGATGAACAGCACTGAGTATACTATATACTGATGCACAGCACTGAGTATACTATATACTGATGTGCAGCACTGAGTATACTATATACTGATGTACAGCACTGAGTATACTATATACTGATGTACAGCACTGGGTATACTATATACTGGTGTACAGCACTGAGTATACTATATACTGGTGTACAGCACTGAGTATACTATATACTGATGTGCAGCACTGAGTATACTATATACTGATGTACAGCACTGAGTATACTATATACTGATGTACAGCACTGAGTATACTATATACTGATGCCCAGCACTGAGTATACTATATACTGCTGTACAGCACTGAGTATACTATATACTGATGTGCAGCACTGAGTATACTATGTACTGATGCACAACACTGAGTATACTATATACTGATGTACAGCACTGAATATACTATATACTGATGTACAGCACTGAGTATACTATATACTGGTGTATAGGACTGAGTATACTATGTACTGGTGTATAGGACTGAGTATACTATATACTGGCGTACAGCACTGAGTATACTATAAGCTGACAGTTTTCCTTTAAAGTGATAACTGAAGTGCTACAGTGAACAAAATATTGAAAATTTGGGTCAATGGCCAGGAAACACCCCAGATATAATCCAATTGAGAACCTGTTGTGAATCCTCAACAAGTGGATGAAAAATTGTGATGAACTCCAAGCACTGATTAGATAAGAACTTTAGGTCACAACTGTACAGGACTGAGTATATTACAAACTGGTGTACAGGACTGAGTATATGATATACTGGTGTACAGGACTGAGTATATGATATACTGGTATATAGGACTGAGTATATGATATACTGGTGTAAAGGACTGAGTACATGACAAACTGGTCTACAGGACTGAGTATATGATATACTGGTGTACAGGACTGAGTATATGACAAACTGGTGTACAGGACTGAGTATATGACATACTGGTGTACAGGACTGAGTATATGACAAACTGGTGTACAGGACTGAGTATATGATATACTGGTGTACAGGACTGAGGATATGATATATTGGTGTACAGGACTGAGTATATGACATACTGGTGTACAGGACTGAGTATATGACAAACTGGTGTACAGGACTGAGTATATGATATACTGGTGTACAGGACTGAGTATATGACAAACTGGTGTACAGAACTGAGTATATGATATACTGGTGTACAGGACTGAGGATATGATATACTGGTGTACAGGACTGAGTATATGATATACTGGTGTACAGGACTGAGTATATGACAAACTGGTGTACAGGACTGAGTATATGACAAACTGGTGTACAGGACTGAGTATATGACAAACTGGTGTACAGGACTGAGTATATGACAAACTGGTGTACAGGACTGAGTATATGACAAACTGGTGTACAGGACTGAGTATATGATATACTGGTGTACAGGACTGAGTATATGATATACTGGTGTACAGGACTGAGTATATGATATACTGGTGTACAGGACTGAGTATATGATATACTGGTGTATAGGACTGAGTATATGACATATTGGTGTACAGGACTGAGTATATGATATACTGGTGTACAGGACTGAGGATATGACATACTGGTGTACAGGACTGAGTATATGATATACTGGTGTACAGGACTGAGTATATGATATACTGGTGTACAGGACTGAGTGTATGATATACTGGTGTACAGGACTGAGTATATGATATACTGGTGTACAGGACTGAGTATATGACATACTGGTGTACAGGACTGAGGATATGACATACTGGTATATAGGACTGAGTATATGATATACTGGTGTAAAGGACTGAGTACATGACAAACTGGTCTACAGGACTGAGTATATGATATACTGGTGTACAGGACTGAGTACATGACAAACTGGTGTACAGGACTGAGTATATGACATACTGGTGTACAGGACTGAGTATATGACAAACTGGTGTACAGGACTGAGTATATGATATACTGGTGTACAGGACTGAGTATATGACAAACTGGTGTACAGAACTGAGTATATGATATACTGGTGTACAGGACTGAGGATATGATATACTGGTGTACAGGACTGAGTATATGATATACTGGTGTACAGGACTGAGTATATGACAAACTGGTGTACAGGACTGAGTATATGACAAACTGGTGTACAGGACTGAGTATATGACAAACTGGTGTACAGGACTGAGTATATGACAAACTGGTGTACAGGACTGAGTATATGATATACTGGTGTACAGGACTGAGTATATGATATACTGGTGTACAGGAATGAGTATATGATATACTGGTGTACAGCATTGAGTATATGACATACTGGTGTACAGGACTGAGTATATGATATACTGGTGTACAGCATTGAGTATATGATAAACTGGTGTACAGGACTGAGTATATGATATACTGGTGTACAGGACTGAGTATATGATATACTAGTGTACAGGACTGAGTATATGATATACTGGTGTACAGGACTGAGGATATGATATACTGGTGTACAGGACTGAGTATATGATATACTGGTGTACAGGACTGAGTATATGATATACTGGTGTACAGGACTGAGTATATGATATACTGGTGTACAGGACTGAGTGTATGATATACTGGTGTACAGGACTGAGTATATGATATACTGGTGTACAGGACTGAGTATATGATATCCTGGTGTACAGGACTGAGGATATGATATACTGGTGTACAGGACTGAGGATATGATATACTGGTGTACAGCACTGAGTATACTATATACTGATGTACAGCACTGGGTATACTATATACTGGTGTACAGCACTGAGTATACTATATACTGGTGTACAGCACTGAGTATACTATATACTGATGTGCAGCACTGAGTATACTATATACTGATGTACAGCACTGAGTATACTATATACTTATGTACAGCACTGAGTATACTATATACTGATGCCCAGCACTGAGTATACTATATACTGCTGTACAGCACTGAGTATACTATATACTGATGTGCAGCACTGAGTATACTATGTACTGATGCACAACACTGAGTATACTATATACTGATGTACAGCACTGAATATACTATATACTGATGTACAGCACTGAGTATACTATATACTGGTGTATAGGACTGAGTATACTATGTACTGGTGTATAGGACTGAGTATACTATATACTGGCGTACAGCACTGAGTATACTATAAGCTGACAGTTTTCCTTTAAAGTGATAACTGAAGTGCTACAGTGAACAAAATATTGAAAATTTGGGTCAATGGCCAGGAAACACCCCAGATATAATCCAATTGAGAACCTGTTGTGAATCCTCAACAAGTGGATGAAAAATTGTGATGAACTCCAAGCACTGATTAGATAAGAACTTTAGGTCACAACTGTACAGGACTGAGTATATTACAAACTGGTGTACAGGACTGAGTATATGATATACTGGTGTACAGGACTGAGTATATGATATACTGGTATATAGGACTGAGTATATGATATACTGGTGTAAAGGACTGAGTACATGACAAACTGGTCTACAGGACTGAGTATATGATATACTGGTGTACAGGACTGAGTATATGACAAACTGGTGTACAGGACTGAGTATATGACATACTGGTGTACAGGACTGAGTATATGACAAACTGGTGTACAGGACTGAGTATATGATATACTGGTGTACAGGACTGAGGATATGATATATTGGTGTACAGGACTGAGTATATGACATACTGGTGTACAGGACTGAGTATATGACAAACTGGTGTACAGGACTGAGTATATGATATACTGGTGTACAGGACTGAGTATATGACAAACTGGTGTACAGAACTGAGTATATGATATACTGGTGTACAGGACTGAGGATATGATATACTGGTGTACAGGACTGAGTATATGATATACTGGTGTACAGGACTGAGTATATGACAAACTGGTGTACAGGACTGAGTATATGACAAACTGGTGTACAGGACTGAGTATATGACAAACTGGTGTACAGGACTGAGTATATGACAAACTGGTGTACAGGACTGAGTATATGACAAACTGGTGTACAGGACTGAGTATATGATATACTGGTGTACAGGACTGAGTATATGATATACTGGTGTACAGGACTGAGTATATGATATACTGGTGTACAGGACTGAGTATATGATATACTGGTGTATAGGACTGAGTATATGACATATTGGTGTACAGGACTGAGTATATGATATACTGGTGTACAGGACTGAGGATATGACATACTGGTGTACAGGACTGAGTATATGATATACTGGTGTACAGGACTGAGTATATGATATACTGGTGTACAGGACTGAGTGTATGATATACTGGTGTACAGGACTGAGTATATGATATACTGGTGTACAGGACTGAGTATATGACATACTGGTGTACAGGACTGAGGATATGACATACTGGTATATAGGACTGAGTATATGATATACTGGTGTAAAGGACTGAGTACATGACAAACTGGTCTACAGGACTGAGTATATGATATACTGGTGTACAGGACTGAGTACATGACAAACTGGTGTACAGGACTGAGTATATGACATACTGGTGTACAGGACTGAGTATATGACAAACTGGTGTACAGGACTGAGTATATGATATACTGGTGTACAGGACTGAGTATATGACAAACTGGTGTACAGAACTGAGTATATGATATACTGGTGTACAGGACTGAGGATATGATATACTGGTGTACAGGACTGAGTATATGATATACTGGTGTACAGGACTGAGTATATGACAAACTGGTGTACAGGACTGAGTATATGACAAACTGGTGTACAGGACTGAGTATATGACAAACTGGTGTACAGGACTGAGTATATGACAAACTGGTGTACAGGACTGAGTATATGATATACTGGTGTACAGGACTGAGTATATGATATACTGGTGTACAGGAATGAGTATATGATATACTGGTGTACAGCATTGAGTATATGACATACTGGTGTACAGGACTGAGTATATGATATACTGGTGTACAGCATTGAGTATATGATAAACTGGTGTACAGGACTGAGTATATGATATACTGGTGTACAGGACTGAGTATATGATATACTAGTGTACAGGACTGAGTATATGATATACTGGTGTACAGGACTGAGGATATGATATACTGGTGTACAGGACTGAGTATATGATATACTGGTGTACAGGACTGAGTATATGATATACTGGTGTACAGGACTGAGTATATGATATACTGGTGTACAGGACTGAGTGTATGATATACTGGTGTACAGGACTGAGTATATGATATACTGGTGTACAGGACTGAGTATATGATATCCTGGTGTACAGGACTGAGGATATGATATACTGGTGTACAGGACTGAGGATATGATATACTGGTGTACAGGACTGAGTATATGATATACTGGTGTACAGGACTGAGTATATGATATACTGGTGTACAGCACTGAGTATATGATATACTGGTGTACAGCACTGAGGATATGATATACTGGTGTACAGGACTGAGTATATGATATACTGGTGTACAGCATTGAGTATATGATATACTGGTGTACAGGACTGAGTATATGATATACTGGTGTACAGGACTGAGTATATGATATACTGGTGTACAGCATTGAGTATATGATATACTGGTGTACAGGACTGAGTGTATGATATACTGGTGTACAGGACTGAGTATATGATATCCTGGTGTACAGGACTGAGTATATGATATACTGGTGTACAGGACTGAGTATATGATATACTGGTGTACAGGACTGAGTATATGACAAACTGGAGTACAGGACTGAGTATATGATATACTGGTGTACAGCATTGAGTATATGATATACTGGTGTACAGGACTGAGTATATGATATACTGGTGTACAGCATTGAGTATATGATATACTGGTGTACAGCATTGAGTATATGATATACTGGTGTACAGGACTGAGTGTATGATATACTGGTGTACAGCATTGAGTATATGATATACTGGTGTACAGGACTGAGTATATGATATACTGGTGTACAGGACTGAGTGTATGATATACTGGTGTACAGCATTGAGTATATGATATACTGGTGTACAGGACTGAGTATATGATATACTGGTGTACAGGACTGAGTATATGATATCCTGGTGTACAGGACTGAGTATATGATATACTGGTGTACAGCACTGAGTATATATTTTATTATTCCTCTGCCATGTGATCTACGAGTCATAGGAATCTCTGTATTTTTCTGTGTTCCAGGTAAAAGTTTCCGGGAGGAGCAGTGTGAGGCTTTCAATGGCTTCAATCACAGCACAAATCGCCTGACATCCACGGTTGGATGGGTCCCCAAATACTCTGGGGTGTCACTGAGGGATAAATGTAAGCTGATCTGCAGGGCAAACGGCACCGGTTACTTCTATGTGCTGGCACCAAAGGTTAGTGCAGCTGCGTTTGAGCTCTGTACAACACTGAGTACTCGGAGTAATTAGTACTGGGTCCATATATACATGTTGTATCCCTTTATACTATATCCCAATATCTTGTTACTCTATATGCTATATCCCAATATTCTCCGGTATTCTGTATCCTATATCAAACGAGTTGAGGTCAGACCCGTGCCCTGAAGAGGATGGCGCTGCGCTGGGGGAACATTCTGTCACATTAGCACGTTGTTCCTATGCCCTCTCTTCTCTCACTCTACCGTATTTCACATAAATATTTTGCATGTTTTTGGCAGCCTTTGCAGATACCTCATTTTTTTCCCTGCGTCTCGTGGCACGCTCAGCTGGCAGCTCCTGTGTAACCGCTTTAGGATCTTGGATGAGTTTATAACCTTAGCTCAAAGTGACACTGTGATTCATCCACCACACAGGTCGTCGATGGGACCCCATGCGCCCCTGACTCCACCTCTGTCTGTGTGCAAGGAAAGTGCATCAAAGCCGGCTGTGATGGTCAACTGGGGTCCAAGAAGAAGTTTGACAAATGTCGAGTATGTGGTGGGGACAATAAGAGCTGCAAGAAGGTCTCTGGTCTTTTTACTAAACCCATGTGAGTATCCAGAGTCTTACTATTTCCAGCATCCACAAGCTAAGTTTCTACTTGGTTTTTTGGTCCTGTGTTTTTTGTTTTGAAAAAAACGCAAGAAAAAACACTTGAAAAAACGGCAGTGCAATTTCCTGCGTCTGGTGTTTTTTTTCCTGGCGTTTTTTCATTTGTGTGGAATTTTTGGCACAATGTGCATTTTTGGCACCTTGGCAGGTTTTTTTGGTACCCAAAATTTCTTGGGTACAAAAATTTTTTTTTTTTAAATAATGCAGTAGTGATGGAAAAAATTTATTTAACGAAATTAAAAAATGTTATAACTAAATTTTCATTATTATTTTTTATAAACTGTGTATGTGTTTCACTTTTTTTCTCTATTTATTTATTTTTTTAGGTAGTACTACTACTCCCAGCATGGAACAGACTGTTCCATGATGGGAGTAGTAGTACCTGTACTAATAGACATATCGCCCGATGTGATCGTCCATAATAAAGCAGAGATGCGGAGCGGCTCTATACAGCGCTCGCATCTCTGCACTATACTCCGGCCAGTGATGTGAATAGAACATCAATCATTGATATTTTCCACCCAGAGTGGTGATTGGCCGGATAATGGCAGCCAATCACCGCTCTCAGAGGGAAATATGAATAAGTGGCCGACCGGAGTATAGTGCAGAGATGTGAGTGCTGTATAGAGCCGCTCCACATCTCTGCTATAGACAGGACGATCGCAGCGAATGTCAGTAGTGATACCCGCTGTGATCTGTTCTTACCTGCAGGTACTACTACTCCCAACATGGAGCACACTCTGCTCGATGCTGGGAGCTGTAGTACCTGCATTAATAGACAGATCGCAGCAAGTGTAACTTCTGACACCTGTTGCAATCTGTCTATTAATGCAGGTACTACAGCTCCCAGAATGAAGCAGAGTGTGCTCCATGTTGGGAGTAGTAGTACCTTCAGTTAAGGAAAGATCACAGCAGATGTCACTCCTGACACCCACTGTGATCCTCCTGTATAATGTATAGATGCGGCCTCCCGCATCTATACATTATACAGGAGGATCGCAACGGGCGATCTGTCAATTAGTACAGGTACTACTACTCCCATCATGGAACAGTGTGTTCCATGCTGGGAGTAGTAGTAGTACTACCTAAAAAAATGTAAAAAAATGAAAAAAAAGTGAAAAACACACACACACTACATTTTTATTATTGCCGGCTATATAAATTGATCCCTGTTTAAAAATTTATAAAAAATTTGTAATAAAAAAGAAAAATTTTGTTAGATACAATTTTTTCCATCACTACTGTATCTTTTTTTTATAATTTTTTTTAAATGGTACCTTACAGAATATTATTAAAAAAAGGTATCTCCATCACTTTTTTGGATCGCTAAAGTCCAAAAGAGAATAAAAACCGCCTGAAAAAATGCCAAAGTTAAAACCCACATGGCGTTTTTCTTGGCGTTTGTTTACTCCCATAGACTCCAAAAAAAAAAACAAGTAGAAACTTTGCCTCAGAGTATTTCTAATGGGCATTTAGTGCAGTGGAAGGGTACTGAGGCAAAAAACAAAATGGGTCCCCCTCTTGGTGTCTCGCCCATGTCAGCTGCACCAAAATCCTCTTCCTCACCTCTTGTGTTAAGAAATGGATCTTGGATACATTGAGAACTGCTCCATGCTATTGCCCACCACCTTTCGGTTGGGCTCAGAATCCATTTGTTCCTGCAGTTCTTTTCACATTTTCTTCTTTTATGTATTTTATAGCCTGGAGCTTGTCCTTAGCAACTCACATATTATCTTTTCTTTGTAGACACGGGTATAATTTTGTGGTCACAGTTCCTGCCGGCGCCAGTAACTTGGACGTGAGACAACGTGGGTATAAAGGTCTCATCAGCGACGATAATTACCTTGCAGTGAAAAATGGACAAGGCCGATACCTGCTAAATGGGAATTACATTGTTTCCGCGGTGGAGAGGGACATCCTGGTACGTGGGAGCCTCCTGAAGTATACGGGCACGGGCACTGCAGTGGAAGCCTTACAGGCTGTTGGTGCAATTCATGAACCCCTGACTATAGAAGTCTTATGTGTTGGGAAGATGACCCCTCCACGGCTGAGATACTCATTTTACATTTCAAGGGAGAAGAAAGACAGTAAAACCATACAAGTAATAAGCAATAGTCTTGCTGCTCTTGCACCTCCACCTCCCCGGCCAAGACCTCAGTCTCACTGGACAGCAGGTAGCTGGGGGTCATGCTCCGTTTCATGTGGTGATGGACAGCAGACTCGAAAAGTCGAATGCCGAGACCCCTGGGAGCAGCTGGCATCTGACTGCCAAGCCTCACTGCGTCCATCTGAAATAAGGACCTGTGGTGACCCATGCCCAGTGTGGGAGGCTGGAGAATGGACAATGTGCTCAAAGACCTGCGGTCGGGGATTTAAGAGACGGCAATTGCGTTGTAGCGCTGGAGGTGGAGTTACATTACCAAGAGAGCACTGCACACTGAAACGAAAACCTCAGGAACTAGACTTCTGTATTATGGGTCCATGTTAGCCCAAAGGACTGAAAGGGGCAAATAACTCTGATAAATGTAGAGCTGTGCTTCGCACAGGATAATGGTGAATGTGTTGCGCTCCAGCCCAAGCTGGTGGAGACCCACATTTCATGACCAAAGGGACTACTTTTACATTGAGACGTCAGAGTGGAGAACATTGTGGACATCTGAAGGTTAATGCTTTGCACTTTTATTAGTTGCGTCTTGTGTTGATTATGTTTATGGATAATCCTGCAATGTGTGTGTCACACTCGCCAACATTGGCTTTCACCTCATAGCTCTTGTTGTGGAGTCAATGGATGAGTTTGCACAGAAGTTTTGTCACTATGTGATCAGTCACGTCTCTAAGTTCTACCAATCTAGAATCTGGCCAAATGCTTGAAAAGGAGGCAGACATACTCCGAAAAGTTCCTGTCTATGTGCTTCTCCTTCCCTAATGGGAAGTGGATGCAACAGTGAAATCTATGCAGGAAGACATAGGGAGAGCCAAGTGTGTCCTCCATTCTGTGTCTAATATGGGGTTACTGGAACTACAGACCCATCTTCCTTTTGGTGACATGCTTCACTCATAGATCATTGGATGATCAGTACATTTTTTTTTTTTTTACTTGAAGGATTTGAAGACCCCAAGGTGTTTCCTCTAGCACTATTAAAAATGGGGATTTATCCCAATGGTCATAGTCATGGCTATAAGAAGACAAATGACCAATGTACTATCGATTGGACATAGGATTATGATTGGGTAATGACCACAAGGTGAAGACTCTGTTTTTAATTTCAGTCCTGTACACCCTTGGAAAGAGCATCAAAACCAAATTCAGTATCTCGTAGACACGTGACTGTCACAGCAGTGTCCAGTGTTATATGAAGGACAGACATATAGTTGGGTCAGGCCCAGTGCAGCTATTTACGATCATGTTTTCCCATCAGATATTGGGTCATGGTGAAAACAATATTGGCCTTTAGACATGAAATAGGGGGAAGTTCTTAGAATTATTGATTTTAAGGAGAATGGGAACAAAGAAAAGACATGGACCTCTCACCACTGTGAGACATCACACATGGACTAAAATTGCACATATTAGTTCAACCAAGTTCTTTACGACTGTTACACGTGAGTGACATTGTGCTTTACGACTCCAGATCCACGTCAGTGATAGTGAACAACAGGACAAGTATGGGGTTAAACAAACCTCCAGATAAATCTACCTCTACGTATCACCTGTACGGGATGATGGAGCAGACGAGAGGCTATAGATATGAGTGATATGAATGATCATTCATTCCTGTCCTCAAATTGGGTTCTTAGCTTTTGTCATTCACACTCTGCAGCAATGAGCCCTCATCACCTGACGCTTTTCATTGAACTTACGAAGACTGCAAGTAGCCAAATAATTTTACTCCTTTAGATGATGAACTCTGTTAAACAGGTGCTAAGACTTGGGTGTCCATCCCTGGTCATCTATACGGCAGCCATAGGGAGCCCAGTCACCAGTTGTTTTGCCGGGACTACCTGGTCTATAGAATGGGGCATTACATTTCACGAGTCTATGAACAAAGTACAAGCACCAGAATTTCTGAATTTTCCTAGAAGATCGGAATTTTCGTGTCACTACATAGCATAAGGTTATTAGAGGCTCTGATGAGTATTTGGTCAGCCCCTAATACACAGGCTCTGGTAGTTATTTGGTCAGCCTTTAATATAGAAAGCAGCGATTATGTGGTCATTCCCTGATATAAAACCGTAGTGACTATTTGGTCTTATTTCTAATATGTAGGGTAGTGATTTCCTGTTTTTTTTCCCCCCCTATTATAAAGGGGGAGTGATTATCTGGTCCTTCTGTGAAATATAAGGGGTAGTGATTATCTGGTCCTTCCCTTATATATAACATAGTGATGATCTGCTCTTTCCTTTATATAGAGAGTAGAAATGATGTGGTCCTTCCCTTTTATAGATGGAAGTGATTACCAGGTTCTTTCCTAATATAAAAACTAGCAACTGTCTGGTCCTAATATAGAGGGTAGTGATTATCTGTTGCCTCCCTGATATAAAAGATGGTGATTATCTGGCCATTCTTATCTGGTTAATCTAAAGAACCTTGTTATACCAAGCTGTTCATGTTCTTATCTCTGCAAAGTACAACCAATGTGGGAATCCTGAGCTCCTGACACCGGAGATCTCACCTCCAATCCTGCCCTTTAAGGACCGGTGTTACTGGGATGTAATGATGTTGTGACGGACAAGGCTGATAATACCCATGTGGGAGATCTCAGTTCTGTGTATGTTTCTTTTTGTACATTTACTTTACAATATTTTTTATAAAACAGAAGACAAGCCAAAGTAGCGGCTGCTAAAATCTGTATACTGTGTATACTCTGTATGGGCATGAGTGATAAAGAATAAACACTTACTGAAACCACTGGCTGTTTATTACTTCTCTAGTGACTAATGTCTGTCACTGCAGTATTGTTATACACAGAGAACAAACCATATGACACCTCTGATCCCATATAGAAGAAATCTTTATAAACAGCAGATTCATTGTATAGATACATTACCTATCCTCTACCTATCCTGTATTATATTCCAGAGCTGCACTCACTATTCTGCTGGTGAAGTCACTGTGTACATACATTACATTACTTATCCTGTACTGATCCTGAGTTATATCCTGTATTATGCTCCAGAGCTGCACTCACTATTCTGCTGGTGGGGTCACTGTGTACATACATTACATTACTAATCCTGTACTGATCCTGAGTTATATCCTGTATTATGCTCCAGAGCTGCACTCACTATTCTGCTGGTGGGGTCACTGTGTACATACATTACATTACTTATTCTGTACTGATCCTGAGTTATATCCTGTAAATCTTTTATTAGAAAAATATAAATCATAACAAAACATAAACCAGCACAACTTTGCCATAACGGAAAACAACAACATGAAATAACATAAACCCAAACTTTACATTCAAATAAAAGAACAAAAATCCTGCCTAACCGGCCAGCCCAGCTTTCCTACTAGGACTAGAAATATTAAAATTACACCTTTCATAGCCAAACAACACACTCATAAGAAACATAAAAATAGCACTATTTCGCTTTAACTCAAAACACCCAAACTCGGGAAAAATCATACATAGAAAACACAACAAGCACTCACACTGCACACCATGTTTTTTTTTTTTTTTTTTTTTTTTTTTTATAATAATATTAATAATAATAATAATAATAATAACACTATACCACACTCACACATGCACACATATATATATATCCATATATTAACTACATTTAACCAAGAAACCAAAAATAAATAAATAAATAAATTAAATTCAACTCAAAATACCCAAACTCGGGAAAATATCTCAGAAAACACAATACACACATGGGACACACATCTTTACTACATACTACATATATAAACCAAAGAAAATAAATCCACAACGGGATACTAAAGAAACATTACTACAAAAACAAAACTGGTTCGACTGCCATGTCTATCTCTACTATAAATACTATATACTTAAAAAACATACATTATACATACTATATACATAACTAACTATATACACTACTATGTACAATACTATACACAAACTATATACACCTATAAATAAATAGAAAACACACCTACAAATATAAAAGAACATTCTACACTAAACTGACCCTTCACCCACACCACCCGCCCTCCTGTACATGGGTCAGAGTTTTTTCCATACAGTTCATAGTCCTCAATGTCCAGTCCACAACTGACCCATGCCAGGTCCACCAAAAGAAAAGACCACCACCACCCACAAATATACCCTCCCAACCTAGAACTCCTCCCAACCAACTTAACCATAACCAGCTTTAACATACATAAGCAAACAATACAACCCACTTTAGGCCCAAGTTCGGTGCCTGTAAGCCCTTCATAACCATAGCATCTGAAAACAAAACAAAAAGCTAGGGTGCACATGCATTAGCCCACCACCAGGAAGAAGGATGGCAATCCTGATACATACAAAATGTATATTCTTTCCCTAACTGCACCCTACCTCTCACCCTACCATTATCCCTAAAGATAAACTGACCCTACTATCACCCTAACCCTGTCCCTGCATCACTGTCCCTAACAAAAACAAGGGTACTCTACCCAAAAGGTCTAGCTAGTACCTAGGGCACATCAAAAGAAAACCCTCTCCATAGGAGAGAAGCCCTACTGGTACCAAGACTGCCATACTCCAAAGACCTGATCTTCCCGAGGTCACCGGTGATGTTCCTACAGACCTCCACCTCGGAGAGGACTTTGCGCTGATTAGACACTAAACACCGTGCATTCCACGTGTAGTACCTAACCACTAAGCTGACTAAAAACAAAGTGCCCCGATCTCGGCCACCCAGGTTCCTGAATGCCCCATAAGCCCACTCTGGATAGGTAAGGCCGGCAAGTTGACTCCAGCAGATGGAAGCGCCCACCCGGTTGTAGACCCTTATATTAAAGGGACAATGAAGCAGGAAATGGTCCATGCTTTCTAGCATGTCCCCGCACTCTTCTCGGGGACATCCCCGGTCATCAGATCTCCTGCACTTCAAATTGTCCCTCACATATAACTTCCCCTGAAAGCAGCGCCAGGCCAAGTCCCAAAACTTCTGAGGGATCCTTTTCATATTTAAGAGATACAACCCCACCCTCAGATCCCGACCTGGGCAGTCCCTGAGCGCCAGAGGCTTCTGGAAGTGGGTCAACAGAACCCGTTTGTCAAGGAACTGCCTTGACTGGGTCCTGATCTCCCACACTCCCAGACCCCACCGACGTATCACCTTCAGAGTCGGGGTAGCGTAAGCCGGAAGATATCCATGGGGCGTACGGAGGTCCTTCACTTGCCCTCCTGTCTCCCATTCCTGGAAGAAAGGCCGAAACCACTCCCTGCAGGAGAGTACCCATGGAGGAGCCCTCTCTGACCAGAGGTTCGAGATGTTAGCTTTCAAGAAGGTGTTTGTTAAGAACACCACAGGGTTTACCATAGATAAATCCCCTAGTCTCCTCGTCCGGTACGTAACCTCCCTCTTGACTAGGTTCATCCTGTTCCCCCATAACAGTTGGAAAAACAGGCTGTAGATCCTAGTATAGTAAGCCTCTGGCAAGATACATACGCTGCCCAGATAGATAAACAAGGGGAGCAGGTACGATTTGATCAGGTGTACCCTTTCCCTGAGGGTCATAGACCAACCCTTCCACTGGTCCACCTTCTGAGTGGCATCCTGGAGCTTACCATCCCAGTTTTTGGTGGGATAATCATCCTGGCCAAATGTGATGCCCAGAATTTTTGCTGACTCTTGGGGCCCTGGAAGGGTGTCCGGGAGATCGAACGTGGGATCTCCCCCTCCCAGCCAAAGACTTTCACACTTATCCCGGTTGATCTTAGACCCGGATGCCTCTGAGTAGCATTCCACCTCCGACATCACCACATCAACCTCCTCTCTCGAGGACACGAAAATGGTGACATCATCAGCGTACGCCACTACTCTCTGGGCAACATCCAGCTCCGCCAGACTCATCCCGACTCCCGCCAACGGCCCACAATCTACCCTCCGGACGAAGGGGTCGATTGCGAACACGTATAAAAGCGGGCTCAAAGGACAACCCTGACGGACTCCGGACCCCACCTCAAAAGAGTGGCCAGACCAACCGTTCACCAGCGGGAAACTCTCTGCCCCTGTATACAAGATCTTAAGCCAATTAACAAAAGTACACGGTAAGCCATATCTCAGTAGGACGGACCAGAGGTAGTCATGGTTCACCCGATCAAATGCTTTGGCCTGATCCAGGGACAGCAGGTACCCCTTCCAGAGACCCGCACTACTCCGCTCCACTGCCTCCCTGACACTAAGGACCGCACTTAAGGTGCTTCGGCCTGGAACAGAGCAGTGCTGAGCCCCCGAAAGGAGTCGGGGTGCAAACTTCACCAGCCGATTAAACAGTATCTTGGCCAGAAGCTTCCTGTCCGTATTGAGAAGAGCTATGGGCCTCCAATTCTCAATACGGCTGGGATCTTTACCCTTTGAGAGAAGAATCAGGGCTGACCTCCTCATTGACTTCGGCAGAGTGCCCGAGGAGAGACACTCATTGAATACCTCAGTCAAGAGGGGAGCTAAAGACTCCTTAAAGGCCCTGTACCACTCGGATGTTAAGCCATCCGGACCTGGTGACTTCTTGGGGGCAAGCCCCTCGATCGCCAGTCTCACTTCCTCTTCCCTGATTTCTTCTGCCAAAACATCAAGAGAGGGGTCTATCCCTGGCTCAGAAATGGTTTCAGCCAGGAAAGCCGACATCCAGTCTCGATCTAGATCCTTCCTTCCCAAGAGGTGCGAGTAGAAGGATCTGACGACCTCCAGGATCCCTGATCTGGACCAATTCAGAGATCCTGTACTATCGATCAGTCCTGAAATGACTTTACTACTCACTGACATCTTACAGTTTCTGTAAGGGTCGGGCGAGCGGTATTTCCTGAAATCCCTCTCAAAAACCAAAGATGCGTGCCTATCGTACTGACACCTCATCAGCAAGGATTTCACTCTGGAGATATCCTCTCGGCTACCTCCAGTCGAAACAAGAAGCTCGAGTTTCCTCCTCAGTCCCTGATACAGGCGATACCTGTTCAGGGACCTGAGGCTCGAGAGCTGGCGGAAGAACCCCGCAACCCTCTTCTTGAATATCTCCCACCACTCTGACTTACTACTACAAAGGTCCAGTAAAGGTACCTGACTCTGAAGAAAATCCTCAAAGGACTGTCTTACCTCAGCTTCCTCCAGGAGGGACGAATTCAGCTTCCAATAACCTTTACCCATCCGGGGGGTCTCTGAAACATTCAAGGAAAAAGAAATCATACAGTGATCGGAGAACTCCACCTCAACCACGGACACTGCGGAAGAGACGGCTTCCTCCTTCAAATAAAACCTGTCTATTCTAGACCTGCAGCTACCTCGATGATAGGTGAAACCCGCGTGGCCTGAGGGGCTCCGAATGTGGGCATCCTCTAGGCGAGCTTCCCTAACTATACTATTGAGAGCTATGCTATCATAAGCCAACCGATCATTGGAGCCTCTCCTATCTTGGGATCTCGTGACAGTATTGAAATCCCCTCCAAAGATCACCTGTCGGCTTGTAAAAAGAAAGGGCTTAATCCTCATAAAGAGATCTTTACGGTCCCACTTGGTTTGTGGGGCGTAGATGTTAATGAGCCGGAGCTCTTGTCCCTTCATGAGGACATCTAAGATCAGGCACCTCCCCATTTCTAACTCAATAACCCGTCTGCATTCAACAGGAGCGGTAAAAAGGACCGCCACCCCACTATACGGCTCAGCCGCAAGAGACCAGTGGGAGGGGCCGCGCCTCCACTCTCTCCTGGCTTTTACCAGGGATACTAGATCTGACAACCTGGTCTCTTGTAAAAAGAAAATGTCGGCATCAACACGGCCGAGAAAATCAAAGGCTGCGAATCTAGCCGTATCAGACTTTATGCTGGCACAGTTAATAGATGCCAGCGTCAATGGGGTGAGTGCCGCCATCATGGGTGATCGAGTTAGACGGCCCTAACCCCATCATTTCTGTCTTTTCTTCACCCCCTCATCCCCAGACGAGGAGGCTTCCTTCTCTTTGGACCGTTTTTTTGATTCTGACAGGTCCATTTTTGAATCCCCATCTCCACCTGGCTCCGGTTTGGCCCCATCCCCTGAGGATATTGCCTCATCAGGACAGGGCCCAGTTCCCCCTGGAGGCTTCCCCACTTCAGGCACCCCATCCTCGACCCCCTCCTCCAAGGAAGGGGAGGAGATGTCTTCAAGGACAGAGTACCGATTAGACTGATCAATCAGAGGGGGGGCAGGTAAGCTTCCGCTTGGGACCTGGTCCGTAGCACGGGGACTAGAGCGCTCCGACCTCTTCTTTCCCCTTTTATTGCCCTTCTTTTTTGGCCGCTCTTCACCCTCCTCATCCACACTTTCATAGTGGGAGGAATCGGAAAGATCGGCCTTGCTGCCATCTTCTCTACAGATTCTCCTCATTTCCTCATCCAGCACATTCTCCTCCAGGGCCTCAGCAGTTTCAGGACTAACCTCTGGAGCAGGGCCAGAAGCTACCCCTGCCACATGGGAACTCTCCAGCTCCCTGCTCCTTCTGCGATTAGCCTCCCGCCTTAGCTTGGCGGGACTTTTCCTCTTCACTGACCCTGTTGCACCTTCACCCGCACTCGTGCCCTCCCCAGCTGAAGCAACATTACTGCCGTCTCCAGCCAAGGTGACCGTCGCACGGGCAAAGGCGCTAGGACAACGGCTGAAAGGGTGTCCTAAGACACCACACAGATGACACCGGATCTGCCTACAGGATGCGGCAAAATGACCTACCCCACCGCACAGTGCACAGACCTGCACGGTACAGGCTGCGCTAAAGTGAGTGGGGCTGCCACACCTGTGACAGACCTTGGGCTGCCCCTGGTAGAAAACTTGGATTCTGTCTCTCCCAAGGAAAGCAGCTGATGGGATGTGGGCAACAGTGCTCCCCGAACGCTTCAGTTTGACGGAAAACGTCCAGGCCCGAGACCAGATCCCATGTTCATCATAGTTCTTTTTTGGCATGTCCGTCACATCCCCATATCGGCTGAGCCAGGTCATGATGTCATAGCAAGAAAGTGACTCGTTACGTGTCAAAACGGTCACTTTCTTGACCAAATTCTGACGGGATATCGCCTTTACGGCAAAATCCCGCCAGCCGGGCTCGCTTTTCACCACCTCATAGTTCGACCAGAAAAGTTCCAAACCCTCTGGCCGAGCGAAGCTGATGTCAAACTCGGAAGTACCGTAGGGGTGGATCAGGGCAAAAATGTCACTTGCCCTGAATTCCATTCATAGGAGGAGCTCAACCACCTTTCCCCGAGGCGGACACGCATCTTCGCCCCTCCACACTAAACGGACCACATTCCTACGGCCACTTTCCTGCCCGGATGTCGGGAGGGACCAGACCACCTCCCCATTTTGTTCTCGGAAGGTGCCTAAGCCGTGTCTTTCTATCCAAAAAGACAGGTCAACCTCACCCCTCCCCTCTACCTGGATCGACCTGTCTCCCCTACGTAGAGCCTCCAGGAGGCGCTGTTGCAAGTGACCCCCAGAGCCAGATGGAGATGGGGATCCCCCGGCAGTGACGCTGGCATAGCTTCTGGGAGAAGCAGCCACTACCGGGGGGGCAGTCGAACCAGAAACCAAACCAGGACCATTATTCTTGACAGAAATATCAGCCATAACACCTCTCTCTCCCATTCCACTACCGCTCCTCACCTGCATTTCACTAGCACCCCTCTCTTGCACCCCACTTACACCCCTCTCTTGCACCCCACTTGCACCCCTCTCCTGCACTCCACTTGCACTCCTCTCTTGCACCCCTCTTGCACCCCTCTCTTGTACCCCACTTGCACCCCTCTCTTTCACTCCACTTGCACCCCTCTCTTGCACCCCACTTGCACCCCTCTCTTGCACCCCACTTGCACCGCTCTCTTGTACTCCACTTGCACCCCTCTCTTGCACCCCACTTGCACCCCTCTCTTTCACTCCACTTGCACCCCTCTCTTGCCAACCACTTGCACCCCTCTTTTGCACTCCACAAGTTCCCCCCTCATCCATACTGCTACCACAACTCCTCCCATGCACACCACCATAATTCACATTTTGCACATTACCATTTTTGCTCTCACTTTCACTCTTGCCTACACTCTCCCTTGGTGTGTTACAGACTGGGCTGGCTGGGTCTTTTGCATGTTTAATGGCTGCCGGTTTCAGAATTGGCGCTGCATAGTTCTTTCTTCCCGTCTCTTGGGGTGCAGACACACGCTCCGCCTCTGACATAGGTGGCCACGCCCCCTCGCAAAATGACTGTCCCTCCGGACTCACTCCCGCTACAGCCGACGCACAGGGAACCTCCCCCTTTACAGCGGAGTGCCCCCTGGCGCCAGAACCGGTACCAACCACATCACCTAGGGGACCGCCCCCTGAACCAACAAGGTCCGGTACCCGGACACTCCCCCCCCTCACAGGAGAGTGCCCTGCAGCGCCAGGACCTGTACCGCCCACTTCAACTGAACGGGTGAATCTGCCGCCATTTTCTGGTGACTGGACACCCTCCCCCCTCACAGGAGGGTGCCCTTTTTTTTCTATAGCACCCACGGCCATTTTGGGTGCACTACTGTATCCCCTATGCTGGCCCCGCTCCACTACAGAAGCGGGGTCTGGCAGATTGGGGGACCCAGCACCCTGAACCGACTTTTCAGCCAACTCAGACTGCTGGAAGGGAGAGAAGACAAACTTCACTTGTCCCTCAGTTTTCTTTCTTTTCTTGCCCTTTTTTTATTCCTCCTCTTCTCTTCTGGGCCCAAATCGTCTCCAAAAGAAAAAATTTCTAGACGGGTGGGTGACTCCTGCATTACAATCGCCCGCAGTAGACCCCCGTCTGCCAAGCCGCTGCCTTCACCGCAGTCACTGCCATCATCATCCTCACTGGAGGGAGGTAAGGCCACCTGAGCCGAGTTTATATAGTCTGCACTCAGGGTAAGTGGGGGGTCAGGGGTAGCAATGGTGGCACATACCGAAACAGTGTCCATATCCCCCTCACTCACATTGCCCTCCTCACCTCCTTCACCTTCCTCCATCTCCTCCTCCTCACTGCGGCAATCCTCATCTTGCGAACTTTCACAACCTCTGGAGGCCCTCATGCTGGAGAACCTCTCTTCATGAATTAGCTTCTCACCAAGAAACCCAGCACCCTCCACAATGTCCGACCTCCTCCTCACAAGCTCCTCCACCTCTTTCCTCAGAGACCTCACCTTGGTGTTGAATGCTGATCTCTTTGCCTTAGGTGCCTGATCCGCTTGATAGATGGCAAACTTTAGATCTTCTCTAAGGCCACGAAGCTGCTTTCCAAGCTGTTCATATTCAGCCATCTTCGCCTTGATTCTTGATCCAAAGGTCGCCAGGGATTCTCTGTTCCCCTTTTCCCCCCATTGCTGGGGTTGTGAGGGTCCAGACACAGCTGCCTTCACTGCACTCCTCTGCCTGGAAGAGCTTCTTTTCCTTGCAGGGCTTTTGCTGGAGGCTTTGCAGCTCCCAGCTGAGGACGGGGGAGGGGGCACCACATTACTGTGAGCCCTGGTTGTTCTCCTAATTCCGTCCGGATTGTTGGCCGTGGCATTTTCCTTGGCACTTCCCGCCGGCCGGGTACGGGGAGTGCAAGATGAAGCTCCAGATCCCCTGGGCTCCATAGCAGGAGAACCTACCCAGGTGTCTGCCACACACCTGGGGAGGGGCGGATGGAAATCACTGCTTCTGTGGAAGTCTCAGGAGCTCAGCAGAACACAACCTCTCTCCAGAGCTGTACTCACTATTCTGCTGGTGGGGTCATTGTGTACATACATTACATTACTTATCCTGTACTGATCCTGAGTTATATCCTGTATTATATTTCCGAGCTGTACTCACTATTCTGCTGGTGAAGTCACTGTGTACATACATTAATTATCCTGTACTGATCCTGAGTAATATCCTGTATTATACTTCAGAGCTGTACTCACTATTCTGCTGGTGAGGTCACTGTATACATACATTACATTACTTATCCTGTACTGATCCTGAGTTATATCCTGTATTATACTTCAGACTTGCATTCACTGTTCATCTGGTAGAGTTTGCTCTCTCGGAGCTGGCCCTCCAGCGGTACATGACATGTTCATGTCCCTTTAATTACTAGGACCTATTATTTCAGAACCCCTGGTGTCCCAGTCTAACCCTATCTCAATTCCTTGCTACATGACCCTATTGTCTTGGATATGACCCTCTACATAGCTGTATGCCTGCAGATGACATCTTGTTAACCTCTCCATGAAATCTCCAGTGAAATGAAATAGAACTTCATTAATCAGATAGAATTAGTTTGTTTTCCTCCAGTTATTCCTGGTCCAAACCTCAGGGGACCAGAGATGAAAACGCGCCAATGTGATACAACGCAGAGCGGCGACATAACTGATGTTATGTGAAAGTTTAAATAAGGGAAGATCCAGAGAGAAGTGAGATCAGCATTACTCATTACTGCCCCATCCTGACCCTAACTCCTCTCATCTTTTCACTCTATGCCCCCGGTCCCCCCAACAGAGCTTAATACGCTAAATATTTAGGTCTGAAATAGACTATAATGTGTTTTTTGTTATCTGAGTAATACCACATGGTATCATGGTATCTCCATGTCACTAAATGTCCCAACTCATGATAAAACATATAATACTGCCCCCTGTGTACAAGTTTATAACTACTTTAATACTGTTCCTACAGTCATGGCCAAAAATTTTCAGAATAAGGCTAGGTTTCCACACAGGTTTTTTTTTTCAGTTTTTTGTTTTAACTGCCACTGCAGTTTTTGAGCCATAGCCGGACGTGTATCCAAATGGAATGGGATATATAAAGGAAGGATTTATACTGCTGAATATTGATTCGGTGAAAAAGACTGTTGAGACCCAATTAGCTCCTAGCAGGCTATAACTACCCCTCCCCCTTATTACAATAATTAATTAAATAATAACTGACACAACAACAATTTAACTTTTCCGTGGGTGGGAATCGGCCACAGCTTTATTTATAAAATTACTTATATAAATAACAATTTAACTGTAACAAAGACACCGATTAGCTTCTTACCAACCCGAGAGGTGCTGCCACACTGTCCTGTGTGGAGGTCTACCCCGGGTTGACCCCGCTTTCACCGTCTTCTTACCGCCACGGAGGAGACCAGTTAGCCCTACACTGGGCTCCGACCCCCACCCAAGAGAAACTGGATAGCCAACACCTGGGGCCACCTCAGCCCCCCGGCACACCCAAAACATTTCCTCTCCAGGAAATCCGCCCAACACATTTCCTCTCCAGGAAATCCGCCCAACACATTTCCTCTCCAGGAAATCCGCTCAACACATTTCCTCTCCAGGAAATCCGCTCAACACATTTCCTCTCCAGGAAATCCGAGGTACCTGCCACCAGGACCATTTTTTTAATTTAATTTTTTAATTTTTTTAATTTTTTTAATTTTAAATAACCCGTGTGAACTTCTCTCTCAGACTCGCCCATACACCGAAGAGTGCTGCAGCACTCGCACCACCTTGCGGAAAGCCGCTCTTAAAATAAAAACACACATGGGAAACATCAAACTGGGCGAAAATAGCAACATAACATGCAGATCGCCCGCGCCCCACGTGCAGCGCTACCCTCTCCGGAAACCCCATCCACCTCCGCCGGCCCCGATACAAAAAGAGAGCAAATCCCGAGCTCACAAAACAGTCATGCACGGACCCTCATGGAGCATGAGCTGTGTCTCCCGGATCGCCTAAACAGTCTCGGACCGACGGGCCTTTTTTATTTTTTTTATTTATTTTTTTAAACTTTTTCCATGAAACGCAAAAAATAGGCACCCAAAAACACGGACACCCAAGTCCCATGGAAGGAGACGAGGAGAAAGAAAAAGTGCCCCATCCACATAGCCCTGAAAAAAGCTAGCGCAAAATCTCGGATCAGAAAAATTACGCAAAACGACAACCAAAACCCCGACCCGCAGCCGCCACCAAGCGACCCAAAATGATAGAAAAAAAAAAACGGTCGCCGATAGCAAGGCCACCCATTCGTGGGCCCAGCCCCTAGGTATACACCACCTGCAAAGCATAAAGAAAATCACCCCCTGCCATGTGCCGTGCGCCAACCGCACCCCACTGGATCGCAGCACAGCGGGAAAGCCAACCAACTTTTTTTTTTTTTTAGGTGATTCACATTAACAGGTGAAGATCCCAGCATCACATACTCAGAATGTTATTTGGATACACTGAGAACACTGCCCAAATCTCGAAACTCCTAGGAGAGGTGACACAGCAGATAACTTCCATTATCACATCCTATTAAAACGAAACAGTAAATCAAACATCAGAGCCTTATAAGGTTACATCAAGGGGCATTCCAGGTATGGAAACCAATATTTTTATTTTTTTACGTTTTTATCCACCATCCACAGACCCTCTGGAACCTCCGGGACCCTCCTCGACTGTAGACATCCCGGCCTCCACACCAACACTAACCACTCGCAAGCGCCGTACCGTGAGTGCGACCAAACCGC
This sequence comes from Hyla sarda, assembly GCF_029499605.1. Classification (NCBI taxonomy): domain Eukaryota; kingdom Metazoa; phylum Chordata; class Amphibia; order Anura; family Hylidae; genus Hyla; species Hyla sarda. The sequence continues at coordinate 110,052,066 of NC_079198.1, read as the reverse complement.
AGGAGCCACCAAAACGGACCAAGAATTACACCACTCTCCCCAAAGACCCACGGGCCGGCCACACAAGCAACCCTCCGGAACTACAGCCAGAGAAAATGGGACAAAACGTCAACACCCAATACCGACCCCAGGGAGCGTAGCCCTGAAAGAAATCGTAACTCCAAACAGCGAAGCACTAGATGCAACAGGCAGAGCACAGGAAAAAAACACACCCCCTGATCACTCAAATCACACACCAGAAAAGAAGAAAAGCATCACAAAAGTAGCGCGCAACCAAGCACAGGGGCCATGCCAACCCACACAGTAACGTTACAAGTCTGAAACATGAGCTGCCGAAGCAAGCACCCAAAGTCCCACAACCAACACCAAAGGAAAAGCTCAAACAAAACCCCAAGCATGGCAGAAACCCACTGCAGCACCACTGGAAAACCAAACACCACACCAACAACCGACCCAACCAGCCACAACAGAGAACAGAGCGAGCTCCCCGTGCGCTGCAATGGGGAACTGAAAGCAGGCCAGTCCATTGCCCAACTCCTGAAAAAACCCCAACCAACCGAAATGTCAGCCCATAGCGTACCAGGGGCACATATGCGGGGGCACAAATACCAGACACCCTCGGTGGCCAGAGACAACCTGCAGGAAAAAACTCCGCCCAGAACCATATTCCATGCGGAACATACAGTAAACCAGCAAGGACCGGAACAGGGGCACCTAGCGAGCCCCGAGGAAACCAAAACAGAGAAAACGCAAACACTCCCCGTTCACAGGAAAACTGCAGACCAACGCCACACGGCATGCGGAAGACTACAACAAACCACACCCCAACAAGCGTAGAGCACAGGAGAATCCCCCTCTGGAAAAACCACCACAAACAGAAGAACCCACAAGGAAAGACAAACTGAAACCCAAGCGAAACCTACCCACCGCCACATCAGCTAAAGCACCCAGCACGACATACAGGAGTCCCATGCCTACCAGAGATCGGGAGCAAAACAGGAGAAAACATCAGACAATACACTAGGACAAACAGAGCAGCGGAGAGGGACTACAACTAGTGACGGAGAGAAACACCAAACCAAGGGGGGAGAAAACCAAAAGAAACCGTAACTGGGTGCCACCGATTCAGGATAAGGAACAAGCCTCAGGAGCTAAGTCCACAAAACCCGGTCATCCAGAGCGTAAGGCCAAAAGACCACTCACCTAAGTGAGCACCGCAGAAAATGATACCACACCAAAGCACCCCGTCAAGAAGAGACGTACCCAACTCACAACCAGAGACCAACATAGACATACACCTATATCCGAGACCTAAACCCACCAAACACACAGGAACAAAAGGCGGATACTACCCTGAACAGCCATAAGCACACTAACCGGGGAAGGAGAGGGCACCAACCCAACCTAGCCAGCTGAAGACAACTGGCCTGCCAAAGCCCCAAGAGCAGGCACGAAAATAGAGCCACCCCTGCCCCCCGCAACAGAACGCTCACTAAGTCCAGAAGATGGAGAAGGCACAAAAGATGGAGGAACCACTTCACCACCGCAGGCGTGGGACAAGGCACGCTGGAGACCACCTGGTTGCGGGTACTCTGCCACCGCCCGGAATGGCGCCGGGAAACCAGCAGCAGAGGAGAGGTGATGGAGGGTTTGGGGTGCAGTGGCTGCAAGAACCATGCGCCGTGATCTGAAGTTTACAGCGGTACCATTGTCGTGTCAATTAGAGTTGTGATTATTTATTCATTTATTTTTTTATTTTTTATTTTTTTATTTTTTTCGTATAAAAAGCGACCAAAATACGCTATATGGGACTGTAGAATATATATATGTAATTATTAATTTGCGCTTACACCGCAAACCGTGCAATCAAATGAGGATATATAACTTGATAGTTCGGACATTGACGCACGTGGCCTTTGATACCACATGCGTATGTGCATTGAAATCTACATAGTTTGTACTTTTTCATATCATTGTAATTTATTATTTATAATTTTTTATTTACGTATTTATAAACTTATTTATTTATTTATTTTTTGTCAATTCATTTATTTATTCATGAATTTTTATTTATTTATTTATTTATTTATTTTTTTGGCGCGTACGCCATTGAAGGAGTACTGCAATCGAAGATATATTTAAATAGTACGGACATGTACGCAAGCAGCGATACCGTATAGGTGTATATGCTTGATGTAATACAGATTTTTATATTTTATTTAATTATTTTATTTTATTTATTCATTTATTTACTAATTTATTTATTTAATTTTTTTATTTTTTTTTTATTATTTTTTTTTTTTATTTTTATTATTTTTTTATTTATTTTTTTATGTATGGGGGGGGGGGAGTAGTGATCCAACGTTAAATGGCAAGGGTTAAATTGATCTTCAGGAATTTTTTTTTTTTTTGTGTGTGTGCAATGCTATAGCTCCCATAGGGAGCCACAACACTGCACACACAGTACCTAACACAGATCACTTGCCATGTGTTAACATGGCAATGATCTGGGTCATCGGTGATTGATTGCTCAAGCCTGAATTTCAGGCTTGGAGCAATCAATCCACGAGCGGACGCGCAGGAGGCAGGTAAGTGACCCTCCTGCTGCGTTCCAGCTGATCGGGACATCGCGATTTAATCGCAATGGTCCCGATCAGCCCGACTGAGCAGCCGGGACGCCCGTACATACATTCAGATGCGGCGATCAACTTTGATCGCCGCATCCAAAAAGGTAATGCCGGACATCTGCCCCATTGGCGATGTCCGGCATTAGCATGGGTCCTGGTTGCTAATAGCAACCGGGACCCAGCGGCTATGATGCGCGCTCAACTTGTGAGCGCGCATAATAGCTAGGGACACGCAAATGGACGTTAATAAACGTCCATTTGTGCAAGCCTGAAAAAACAGCAGCAGCCACCCAGGGGGCCGCCACCGCAGCGGAGGGGACAGTAACGGGGGAAAGAGGCAAAGCGCGCTCAAAAGGAGCACGCATGAGAAAGGGGCTCGGGCCAGGGAAGAGGATTGAAGGAACGGGCAGAGAAAAGGATGAAAGGAAGGGGCAGGAGATTAAAGGAACGGGCAGGAGATTAACGGAACGGGCAGGAGATGAAAGGAACGGGACAGGGAAGGGGATTAAAGGAACGGGCAGGACAGGGGGAAGGAGAGCGGGACTGTGAGAGGTCCGCCAGCCTCCCGAACCCAACGACAGGGTGCAACAGGAGGGGAGGCCAGCTCAGCCACAAGCGAGCATGCCAGCCCCCACCCTCCTGCTCCATCCGGGCCATAATATAAGGAGCAGATACATACCAACCGGCAGACAAAACTCCGGGTCCTGGGCAGATTGAGGGGGGAAGGGAGGCACCACAGCTATAAATACCCAGGGGAGGGCCTCTGAAAGCCCGGGAAACTATTAAACCCCTGATTGGTGCACTCCTTCCCCCCTACCCATGGGACATACCACTGTAGCCACTGGCAAGTTTTACAGGCGGGGGAGGGGGCTAAAAAACCTTGCCTGTACATTTCTTCACCCCTTAACTGCTCACCAGTCAGGGGGCAAGCTAGTTATGCACAGCTTGCCCCTCCAAACATTGAAATTTTGGGTTCATGGTCAGGAAACTCCTCAGATCTCAAACCTGTGGTTAATCCATAAAAAGTGGGTGGAAAAATAAAACACTCTGAATAGTTAAGAATGGGTAATCCCCAGTCAAGGTCTGGCTCCGAAGCTGGTATCATGCCAGGGTAAATTGCAGAAGTCTTGACAAAGAAGGGTCAACACTGTTAATGTCACGATTCGGCTGGCTGGAGGTGGATCCTCTGTGCCAGAGAGGGATTGGCATGGACCGTGTTGGTGGACCGGTTCTAAGTTGCTACTGGTATTCACCAGAGCCCGCCGCAAAGCGGGATGGTCTTGCAGCGGCAGTAGCAACCAGGTCGTATCCACCAGCAACGGCTCAACCTCTCTGACTGCTGAAGATAAGCGCGGTACAAGGGAGTAGACAAGAGCAAGGTCGGACGTAGCAGAAGGTCAGGGCAGGCAGCAAGGATCGTAGTCAGGGGCAACGGCAGGAGGTCTGGAACACAGGCTAGGAACACACAAGGGAACGCTTTCACTGGCACAATGGCAACAAGATCCGGCGAGGGAGTGCAGGGGAAGTGAGGTATAAGTAGGGAGTGCACAGGTGAACATACTGATTAAGCCTGCTGCGCCAATCAGTGGCGCAGTGGCCCTTTAAATTGTAGAGACCCGGCGCGCGCACGCCCTAAGGAGCGGGGCCGCGCGCGCCGGGACAAGACAGACGGGGAACGGGTCAGGTACGGGAGCCGGGATGCGCATCGCGAGCGGGCGCCTCCCGCATCGCGAATCGCATCCCGGCTGGGAGTGATATTGCAGCGCACCCGGTCAGCAGGTCTGACCGGGGCGCTGCGAATGAGAGGATGCTGCGAGCGCTCCGGGGAGGAGCGGGGACCCGGAGTGCTCGGCGTAACAGTTAACATTGAGTCTTTGCATAAGCTTCATGTATTTGTGTAAAATAACTTCTGCAACCATGGAAACATCTGACTAGAAGATCTAAAATCACAGAAGCAGTAAACTTTGTAAAAACCAAAACTTGTGTTGGTCTCAAAAGAATTTGACATGCCACGACTATATGTACACGAATATACCAACTATAATACTTCCTCCTATGTAGAATATAACTACTATACTACTGCCTCCTATAGACAAGAATATCATTACTATAATACTGCCTCCTATGTAGAATATGACTACTATAATACTGCCCCTATAGACAAGAATATAACTACTATAATACTGCTCCTATATACAAGAATATAACTACTATAATACTGCTCCTATATACAAGAATATAACTACTATAATACTGCTCCTATATACAAGAATATAACTACTATAATACTGCCCCTATATACAAGAATATAGCTACTACAATACTGTCTCCTATAAGCAATAATATAACTACTATAATACTGCTCCTATATACAAGAATATAACTACTATAATACTGCTCCTATATACAAGAATATAACTACTACAATACTGTCTCCTATATACAAGAATATAACTACTATAATACTGCTCCTATATACAACAATATAACTACTATAATACTGCTCCTATATACAAGAATATAACTACTATAATACTGCCCCCTATATACAAGAATATAACTACTATAATACTGCCCCCTATATACAAGAATATAACTACTATAATACCGCCCCCTATATACAAGAATATAACTACTATAATACTGCTCCTATATACAAGAATATAACTACTATAATACTGCTCCTATATACAAGAATATAACTACTATAATACTGCTCCTATATACAAGAATATAACTACTATAATACTGCTCCTATATACAAGAATATAACTACTATAATACTGCCTCCTAGCTGTGAGGTTGTGTGTGTGTAGCTCTCCTGATGTCTGGAGAAAGCCCAGGGCGGGGCCACCCTGGGCGGGGAAGCTCCCCAAGCAAGGCCCAGGCTTCTCGGCCTACACTGGGGGAAAACTCTCAGACTGTTTCTGATGTGGATGGAAATCCTAAAGTTCTTTTTGTACAAAGATGTACTCAGCATGGAAGCACTACAAGTGCAAAGAAAGATGATAAAGACATGAATGTAAGTAAAGCAAAGAAGACAACAGCAGCAAGTGTATGTGAGACACGTGATGTTTTACAGTCGGCCGGCCAAGGCTCACAGTGTGTGGAACAACCAAGCGACTCCCAGAGAGATACCTCTGTAAGAGACCACAGGTCTGCAGTTCAAGGCCATGTTGGTGCACAGGAGGTGAGTGGATCACATTCAGCAGGTGTGCAGCTCCACTCTCCAGCACAGAGACACAGGAGGACATCTCTGGAGAGACAGACCTTACAGGAGAACCTGCAGAAACAAGAGGTGGTCTCCAGCATGGCCCGCTCAGGCCGCACAAGATCCCAGGCCGGAGGTAACACTGGTGAGGGGTCTATGGAGTTGACACCAGGAAAAGCTGTGGTGAAGTCTGCTGGTGTTTCTAAAGTTGTTCCTGCTCCAGTCCCTGATACAGCAGCTCATGGGTCTGATTTATTCAAGGAGCCTCAGAGAGTGTCCAGACCCCAACAACAAGGCAAAGAGACCACCCGGGCACCAGAGCTATAGCTGGCGGAGGAGATCCCTGCTCTGGTGAGGAGGATGGAGGAGCTCAAACACCTGAAGGGTATGCTGCAGATGCAGATAGACTCTGTATGCATGCTGAAGACCGCTAATCCCCAGTATAAGGCTCTCCATGATAAGAGACTGTACACACTGAGCATAGAGTTGGCTGACATTGTGAAGGAGATGGACTGTATCCTGGAAAAGATGGGACCACTGGCAGAGACCTATAAGAACCAGGAACGATTTTCTCACTACCATCTGAACTTTGATGCAGACCCCAAACCTGATGTGGAACCAGATATCACCCCGGATGAGCCCCAGCAGGTGACAAGACCCCTCATACAGCCCGCACGGTTCTCTTTCCAGGATGGGGACATATGCAAGCATGGCGAGGACCAACAGCCACAGGAACCTGAAGCTGGGCTTGAGCAGGAGCTGGGAACTCTGAGACCAACAGAGGCACCACAAGTCCCAGAAGTCCCAGTTCATCAAGAGGACACTGGACATTTTGAAGGTGATGGGGTAATGGAGCAGAGCTCTAATGTTGGGGCACGCACTGGGGGTGAGGACTGTGATGATGTTGGGGCACGGACTGGGGGTGCGGACTGTGATGTTCCTGAGGGGTCGGTGGCTGGAGGGGGTGCACAATCTGTGTGGGGTGTAATGTCTGATGATGATATAGAGGTGGATGGGACAGGTGTTATTGTACAAAATAATGTGCAAGATTTCCCCCCTTTACCCACAAGTACAGCAGATGTGGCAGGGTCCCCTAGAGTAGACCCCGACCCTGTAAGACAGGCCGCAGGTACCCGCCAGGTTCCTCCCAGAAATGCCTGGAGCCGTGGTGCTCCATCCTTCGCCTCCAGCGCCAATTACACTGGCCAGGCATTTAAAAGGAGGAACGTGGTGAGATTTCGGCACAGAGGTGCCAAGGAGGAGCTACCAGATAGGAGGTTTGTGGTGAGGGAGCTCCTGTGTCACCAGATGGGGTTTGTGCCAGCGGACATCTTGGCTGTAATAAACCTTCCAGATAGACAGGGCTATGATGTCAGCTTTAAGCTCATGTCTAATCTGGATAGGTTCTGGTCCAACTTCCCCAGGTTCAGAGACACAGAGGGATGGAGTAAATTTAGTTTTATTCCCATATCCAAGCCAGATACCGTCATCATAAACATCATCTTCTGGAATGAAGCTGTTCCCCCCCAGGACATTGTGGTGTGGCTCCGCAGACATTGTGACCTGGTGTCTGATCTCACCAAGAACAGAGATGATGACGGTATCTGGACTGGAGGGTGGAAGGTCCTGGTGAAGCTGCGCCAACATGGGAACATCACCCAACATCTGCCCAACTCCTTCTTTATTGGCAGAGAGAAGGGCGTTTGCGTTTGTGGTAAAATGTAACCTGTGTGGTGAGACTGGTCATCTAAGTGCTGACTGCCAGAACATCAGGTGTAATCTCTGTGGTGAGATCGGTCACCCTCACCGGGACTGTCCCAATGCCTGGCACAACATCTGCCGGGAGCTTCCTGATGAGGACCTAGTGGCGGGGGCAGAGGCTGTAGAGGAGGAGGCTTTAATATCAGGCCCTATACTGACCAGACAGGAGGTTCAGCCAGATTTGCGTGACACTGCACCAACACCTCAGCAGTTAGGAAGCACACAGGGGGACATGGAGGTTGTCACACGAGACCAACAGCAGCCGGGGGTATCCACTTCCATATCTCCTTCTGTATCTGAAGAAAATAAAACCCAGCAAATAAAAAGAAGAAAAAAAGACAAGTCCTCCCGCAGGCCTGAGAGTGAGTATAGCACTGGCCAAAGTGTAAAGAAAAAGGTTAATAATGGGGCAGGAGTGATGGTGGTGTCCAACAGATTTGAGGTTTTATCAGAGTCTGATGGTGATTTGGACACTGAGTTTAAAAGAATAGAGAATGACTGTGATGGTGACCCAAGGGACCAACCCCCAATAAAAAGGAAACCTCAGACTGTAAAAGATAATGTAGAGTCAGACATGGAGACAGGTGGTGGACAGAGGGACTCAGACTCTGACTTGTAATGATGGGGATCAGGTCTCTGCTCTTCTCCTTGTGCTATGTTATCATGGCTGGGTTTACTTTAAAACTTGCTTCAAGTAATGTTAACAGCATTAAAGTGAGGAGGACGCGGCACATAGTTTATGATCATCTCAGATATCTGGACAGGGATGTCATCTTCTTACAGGAGACGCGCCTGACTACAATGGGGTATTTACGTGAGGCTGAGAGGGAATGGACGTATGGTCCCTCTTTCTGGTCACTGGCTGTGGAGCCTTATGCCGGGGTGGCCATACTGTTCACCACCAGGGAAGTGACAGTACATAGGATGACAGAGGTCGTCATGGGAAGGTGTCTGATCCTGGAGGTCACTATACGTGGTAGAAGGCTCCGGCTGATAAATATATATGGCCCACAGACAGTGACAGAAAGGGTCCAGCTATTTAATGAGGTAAAACCATTTCTATTTACATCTGTTCCTGTAGTCATGGCCGGAGATTTTAATGTCACTAGGACATCAGGTGACAGGTCCTCAGGTAGAGCGGTGGCCAGGGACTCCAGGGTCCTTAATAACATCATCATGCAGGCCGGTCTGAGTGACGTCTTCACGCAGGGTGGAAGGAAACCAAAACTAACATATTCTTGTTCTGACAGGAGCAGTAGGATTGACATGGCATTCGTGAGTCCTGCAGAAATGGTTAGTGACAGAAATGAGAAAACTGTCCCTTATTCAGACCATATGGCATTATCTTTCTGTCTTGGTGCCACCAAGCGCCCAGACATTGGTAGAGGACTCTGGAAGCTTAATTCTAGTCTTCTGGAGGATATTCATGTTCAGGGCGGTATTCATTCCCTTTTTACAGAATCAGCTAGAGCGGGTGGACTTCTATGATGATATGGCCGCCTGGTGGGAGGATGTCAAGGATGAGATCAGAACCCTCTTAAAGAGACTGTCCTTTATAAAGGGGAGGAGTAAGTATGGCCAGTATCTCAAGCTGCGGAAAGAATTGGAGTCACTATATTCGGCGGGTGGGGACCAACAAAGGATAGACCGGCTGAAATCTGAGATAAGGCAGTATCAGTACAGCAGGTATACCTCCCTGGTTCTTGAACGGGATTATGGGTCCTTAGGGTCTCCTGATCCCTTTGAGAATTGCCGGGAGCGGGTGGCAAATAAATCTGTCACCGGTCTCACTGACTCCCAGGGTGTTTTGCAGGAATCTCGGGAGGGTATCCTGGGGGTGGTGAGATCGTACTATGCTGACTTGTTTCAGAGGAAGGTTTTGGATAGAGACAAGATGACCCAATTCTTGGAGACAACTCCGCTCCCTGATACTAATGATTTGGACTTTGACAGCAGAATTGACGGTGGCGGAGGTCAAAGAGGCCATTGATAAGTTACATCTGAAGAAGGCACCAGGTCCAGATGGGATAACAGCAGAATTCTATAAGACATTCAGAGACCTCTTGGCCCCAATCCTCGTGGATGTTTATACAAATTGTCTAGAAAGTCACCTGATGCCTCCATCCATGAGAGTGTCCTTGCTGATTCTGATGTCTAAAGGTAAAGAGCCAAGTGACATCAAGAACTGGAGGCCAATTGCTCTCTTGAATGTCGACAGGAAGATTCTGGCAAAAATCCTGTTTTCTAGGTTAGTTTGTTTGTCCCCGGCACTGTTGGCAGGCTGTCAGTATGGCACAGTAAAAGGGCGGAACATCTCTGGGGCAGTGATCTCCATAAGGGAGATGTTTGAGAGATGTAAAGCCCTGAGGTGTGGGAGATATGTTGTGAGTCTTGACCAGGCTAAAGCCTTTGACAGAGTAGATCATGAGTATCTATGGGCCACTTTGTCAAAGTACGGTATTCCGGGACAATTCATCGATTGGCTGAAGACTTTGTATTGTGAGGCCGAGAGCTTTCCTCTGATCAATGGTTGGCAGAGTGACACCTTCAGGGTTGAGGCGGGGGTGAGACAAGGTTGCCCACTGAGTCCGCTGCTGTATGTATTTGCCTTAGACCCATTTCTGAGGTCACTGCAGGAGTGTGGTTTTCAGGGAGTGCTGGTCCCCCACTGCCTGCCCCTGAGTGTTGTTGCCTACGCGGATGATGTGACTGTAGTGATATCTGAGCCTCGTGAGGTGGAGATGTTGTCTGCGGCCATCAGAAGTTACTCGGAGGCCTCAGGGTCTCTGGTCAACCTTGAGAAGAGTCAAGCTCTCTGGATATCAGATACTGATCCAGACTTTGATCTTCCCCTATTTGTGAGAGCCTCCACCTATATTAAAATCCTAGGGGTCAAATTCGGGAGGGACGATAACGCCAGACTAAATTGGGAAGAGAAGTTGGAAATCGGAAATGCAAAGGTTCAGCGATGGAAGAACTGGAGGCTGACCTATAGAGAAAGGGTTAAAATGTTGAAGACTTACCTGGTCCCCGTCTTCTTATATGTCTCTGTCATTTTTCCTTTGCCAGAATCTTTCTCCGCTCGGCTCTTTAGTCTGTTCTTCCAAATGTTTTGGGGGAACAGGTTGAACCCAATAAAAAGAAGGATCACTTACCTACAGAGGAGAGAGGGTGGGTTGGATATGCTGAATCCAAGGGTGTTCTTTGACTCCATGTTTCTAAAAGTTAATTTTGGTTGCCTGGACTCAAACAACAGCTCCCTGTGGGCGAATAGTATCAGGGACTGGATATTGCCTTTTGCAGAGTCTTGGGTGCGAGGCGGCAGTCTCAAGAGGGGGAGATGGACGCGTGACTACCTCCCCCCGTACCTGGAATACGGGCTGAGATGTCTGAAAAGATGGTGCATTGAGAAGTCTTATATAGAGAGCAAGTCCCGTAAAGACCTTTGTCTGTGGGTGTAGGACATTCTTTTGTTTACAGCCAGCTCTGAAGGATTGCACGACCGCCATCCTACAGGACAGTCTGAGGCTCCTGAATAGTGTGAGGCTACCCATAAAGTTTCATGACATCGCCTGGCTATCCTTACATGGTAAATTGTTTGTGAAGGGCAATTTAAAATACCTGAGTGTGTCTGATCGCCAGTGTCCCCTGGGGTGTCAGGAGGAGGAGACAATGGTGCATTTTATATCAGAGTGCTGGGGAGGGCGACATATATGGCAGACAATATCCAGGAAGCTGAAGATCCCGAGACTAACATCTCTAAAATACCCAGAAATCATCTACGGTGTAACATCTAATGTAAGTGACATTGACCGGGAGACCTTATATTTGATCATTACCATCATTAAGTATTATCATTGGCACACCAGAACCCGCGTCTCCATGTATAGTGAACCATTTCATGATAGAAGAGCAGTAGACCTGATCCTGATGGAACTGAGGTGGATAAAATGTTTGGAGGTCAGGAGGGATAGGCAGGACCTTAAATTATGGAGGAATGTGTATATAGATTAAGTTTTACCTTTATGATGCTTTTGTGTTGTTATTTATTTTTCTTCACCTTTATAGACAATAGTGTATCCCTAAGTTATCATTATTAAGTTTCTTTTGTAAAGAAGAGTATGATGTTTAATACCTGATTATTGTTGTTTTGGTCGGAAGTACTGTAATTTCTCTGTTTTGTTTTTTACTAATAAAAATTGCCTCCTATAAACAAGAATATAACTACTATAATACTGCTCCTATATACAAGAATATAACTACTATAATACTGCTCCTATATACAAGAATATAACTACTATAATACTGCTCCTATATACAAGAATATAACTACTATAATACTGCCCCTATATACAAGAATATAACTACTACAATACTGTCTCCTATAAGCAATAATATAACTACTATAATACTGCTCCTATATACAAGAATATAACTACTATAATACTGCTCCTATATACAAGAATATAACTACTATAATACTGCCTCCTATATACAAGAATATAACTACTATAATACTGCCTCCTATAAAAAAGAATATAACTACTATAATACTGCTCCTATATACAAGAATATAACTACTATAATACTGCCTCCTATATACAAGAATATAACTACTATAATACTGCCTCCTATAAACAAGAATATAACTACTATAATACTGCTCCTATATACAAGAATATAACTACTACAATACTGCCCCTATATACAAGAATATAACTACTATAATACTCCTATATACAAGAATATAACTACTATAATACTGCCTCCTATAAACAAGAATATAACTACTATAATACTGCTCCTATATACAAGAATATAACTACTATAATACTGCTCCTATATACAAGAATATAACTACTATAATACTGCTCCTATATACAAGAATATAACTACTATAATACTGCCCCTATATACAAGAATATAACTACTACAATACTGTCTCCTATAAGCAATAATATAACTACAATATCACTAGAGTATAACTATACTATAGTACCACCCTTATGTGCACGGTTATGAAGAGTAATGGGAAGAATCTTTGTATATGTCTGGAGCACTGAGTTTCTTGTAGCACACGTTCTCCTTATTGTTCTGTTATTGATCATGTAACAGTGATTGGATTTGATGGTTCTCGATCACTTACACTCTGTGATATTCCGCTAGAAGAGAACCAGTTACAAGCTGCGATATCCTGGGTCACATGTGCAGCGGGGCACTGAGGGCCACAGAACTTACATCTTTGGAACGTTTAATAGACGGTGTCACGTTCATTTTGACTGATGGGATTATCAATCATTCAAGAGATTATGAAAATTTCAGGACAGACAGGGTCACATCTGGCAGAGAGGCCACAGATAATTTGCTGAATACCTCATATGACTGATATGCTGTTAAATTAAAGACTCCTCAACCTACTTAATAATGTACAACACATGTGAGAGACATTAGGTTATTGGCTGACACGTCTCATAATGCAGGGTAATGCCCTCCCCTCCGATGTAACCACATCCAGGTGGTCCTTGGCACGTCCATTGCTTGGCCTATCGGTAATACTATTTTGTTATTCCGAGGACTTCACTCCTAGTGTCCTCAATGATGGAAGCATTAACACACAGCCCAGGGGATAATAATAATCAGCAGCAGAATAATTTGGAACCCAATCCCTGGTCTCTAGTTTTCTACAGTTTGTGCTCAGGGGGGGAGATTTATCAAAACCTGTGCAGAGGAAGAGTGGTGCAGTTGCCCATAGCAACCAATCAGATTGCTTCTTTCATTTTCCACAGGCCTCTAAAGAGGCCTGTGGAAAATGAAAGAAGCAATCTGATTGGTTGCTATGGGCAACTGCACTACTCTTCCTCTGCACAGGTTTTGATAAATCTCCCCCAGGGTCCTTATGTTTGGTGGTTAAATGCCCATGTTCATAGTTTGTATTTCCTCAGCACAGTCTGTGGTCTCCTGAGGTTGGTGCTCCTGTCTCTGGTGTCCATTAAAGGGGTGCTCTGCTGCTTAGCGTTTGGAACAAACCCCTGAGGAAGTCACAAACGGCGACGGTACGCGTGGGGCTTAGGGGTCCCGTCTCGCCACTCGTCATTCTGGCTCTTCTGTTCTGTGGTCGCTATGCACTGGTGATATGAATTCATGGGATAGGCCACCACGGCCAATCAGCTAACAGTGAGGATCTGCCCAGCAACACGCCGGCCCTATGGAAAAACTCAACATTAAGTTAGAAATATAATTAACCCTATATCCACTACTCTTAGTCCTATAACTATTAAACCAACCAACAGGGGGCAGGGGAAAGGGGGCCCACCCCATGAGGCCCCTCCGTTATCCTACTGGGCCTTTTCATTTTACTCTCTTGCACACTGCTTATTTCCATATTATTTGGTGTTAGCCTATATTGATTGTACGGTGTAGAGGTTGATACTTTGTATGTGTATTATTCTTTAACCCCTTAAGGACTCAGGGTTTTTCCGTTTTTGCACTTTCGTTTTTTCCTCCTTACCTTTTAAAAATCATAACCCTTTCAATTTTCCACCTAAAAATCCATATAATGGCGGTCCCGAACAGCCCGACTGAGCAGCCGGGTCACTTTCACTTTAGAAGCGGAGGTCAGCTTTGACCGCCGCTTCTAAAGGGTTAATACCGCACATCGCCGCGATCGGCGATGTGTGGTATTAGCCGCGGGTCCCGGCCGTTGATGAGCGCCGGGACCGGCGCGATATGATGCAGGATCGCGGCGCGATCCTGCTTCATATCGCGGGAGCCGGCGCAGGACGTAAATATACGTCCTGCGTCGTTAAGGGGTTAATTAGCACCACTACTTAGTAGCCACATTATTTACTTATAGAGGGACGGGACTTTGGTGAGAAGGGGGTTCATGGCCCCTCTCCCATGTTGTAGAGGTTTGCTCGGTTTAGAGCTTTTTAATTGATTTTAGCCCTTTTTGTCTTCTATTCTTAATGTGATACGCAATAAAAACTTGTTATATATTCATTAACTTTGTGGTGTGCACTTTTTACAGTAATTCTGCTTTTTTGTGTAGCAGAAATGAACAACTCTATTTCAGCAGCTTATAATTATTGGAAGGATTAAGATTTTTTTTTAATAGAAGTAATTTACAAATCTGTTTAAAGGGGTTATCCACCATTAGGTGATTTTAGTACGTACCTAGCAGGCAGTAATGGACATGATTAGGAAGGATCTGCGCTTGTCTTAAGGCTAAATGGCTATGTTGTGAGATTAGCATAACACTGTGGCTAGCTTTTTGTGAACTTATATTTCCTGTTTGACTTTTCTTTTTTTGACTACAAATCCCACAATTCCATTTTCCTCCCTTCCACACATCAGCCACCCAACCCATTGAAACATAAATGAGCGGTATTCATTCAAAAGACCTGTGGTTTTCAATCAGGGTGCCTACAGCTGTTGCATTAGTTGCAGATTGATCTCTCTCCCACCAAGCGATCTCTCCACCCATTGAAGCAGACAGGCTCCGTGTCATCAGCTGACTAGTGAGTCAGGTCTCGGCCGCATTGCAGCTGGGAAAAATCTGAGACAACAGTCATTTTGTATGCTGGTAAAATAAATATTGGAGTGAAAATCACAGAAGAATTGTGAGAAAACCATCACACACCGGTACAGACACTTTATTATGAACTACACTAACTTTACAGCCCCTGTAGCATAGTCACATAAAAAAATTCCTGGAATACCCCTTTAACTTTCTGGAGCCAGTTGATATATAAAAAAAAGTTTTTTCCTGGAATACCCCTTTAAGATTTTTAAATAGAAGTAATTTACAAATCTGTTTAACTTTCTGGCATCAGATAAAAAAAAAATAAAAATAAATAAAATTAAAAAAAAGTAACCCTTTAATGTCTGGTTTCTAGAAAGTGGTGGCCCTTGGTGTTTTCTATTTCTCAGATCGGGCACCTAGAGATCACCCTGAGGTACAAGATCCAGGCTCAGCCTCTACTCTTCATCCTGTGAATTGGGGACTATTACTACAGTGATCCCTCAACTTACAATGGCCTCAACATACAATAGTTTCAACATACAGTGGTCTTTTTTGGACCATAGTAACTTGAAACCAGACTCAACATACAATGCTACAGACAGTCCAGATCTGTGATACCTGTCACAACTGGAGGAACTGACCAATCAGAATGGGCATTTTACTGGTAAATCACCTCTATTACTGAAGTGCATGCACTGACTGGCTGTCTGGTAGCGCCCCCTACAGTACAGGGAGGAACTACAAGTTCTGTACTCTTTACCTGTGCCAGGGTTAACTGCTCCTTTTGGACACCAAGTAAGGGCGGCTCCATTTGGGACACTGTGTGTACTGTATAGGACCCTGAAGAAGCTCATGTCCTCTACATAAACCATTGTTTCCCACCAGGGTGCCTCCAGCTGTTGCAAAACTACAACTCCCAGCATGCCCGGACAGCCAACGGCTGTCCGGGCATGCTGGGAGTTGTAGTTTTGCAACAGCTGGAGGCACCCTGGTTGGGAAACACTGATATAGACAGTGATTACAGCTCCCAGCAGATCTTTATTACTTTTATATGTAAGGATTTGCTTTATCTATGTTAATTATCTACTTATTTATCTTTAATCCTCACTTTTTCCTATTTTTTGGATGACATTTCGGTGGCTTCAGAACCAATTACCAGGTTTCCATAGAGTTCTGGTCTCAACATACAATGGTTTCAACATACAATGGTCGTCCTGGAACCAATTAATATTGTAACTTGAGGGACCACTGTATTTGTATCTGGGCTGGGATGTGTTTGGGTTACAAGGAGATGATCACTTTATGTGTTATAAGGAGTGCTGACTATACAGGGGCTGAGCTGCCGCCCCCATCTTAACCTCCTGCCTCCACCTCTGTACTGATTCACAGAGAACTTCAAAAGAATCAGCAAAACCTCCTGAGTCCTGTGATGGGAGACATGTGAGTGTGAGTGTGAGTCAGAGCTCACAAGGCCTAAACCATCCCCGGGAAATGATTCATTACATCACAACACACAAAACGCTGTCATGTCAGTGTGGCCGCCAACCATTGACGGGCATCGTGGCATTGTGGCATTTCATAAACAGATCTCATCCACACTTTACCGAAAGCGGCAATGGGGAGCAAAATGGGGACTTCTGGGAATTTGGATGCTGTAGTTGGGGGGGGGGGGGGGGGGTCTTGGCAGCACTCAATGTTCCTTCATATACTTGGCCTCACAATGCAGGTAGTGCACTAATGGATACAAAGTAGATTCAGTCATGAGTATGTGATGTCCCAGTACAGGATATGGTCCCGTACAGTACTTAGGCCCTGTCAGGTTGAGTCCCTCTGTGTCTCTGTCTCCCCCATAGTGTTATATGTCTTATGTATAAAGGACATTTAAGGACCTTTCAGTTAGTCACATGATAATGTGGTCACATGTTCAATTCACATGTTTGTTACCCAGAGAGCAGCAGCTAACCAGGTGACCTGCAGCTTGACCTATGGGCTCCTTGCTCAGCCCCCTTTATAAGAGGGGAAGGTACTACAATCTCTCTCTTAGAGCCTGAGGTCAAGTTCAGTCCAGACGTCTCAGAGCCAGTGTCCAGCACATCTGGAGGCCTCAAGCCTAAATTACAGCCACAAGGCAGTAAGTGGAGTCATCTCTGTCTGCTGTCACTACCTACAGTCAAGTCTATTATAGTCATCGTGGCTGTCCTAAAGTCTGTCAAAGTCACTACAAGTCCCAGAAAGCTGCGAGGTCCCTTGTGTTACTGGCCACCTCTCTGGGATCCTGGCCTAGCTGTAAAGACTGTTACCATCTGTCTACCTCAGTAAAGCTACCGTTAACCCTGATCTGGTCTTGGACTTTTATTACCCTGCCTAACCTAGGGATAGCGGTGCTACGGTTTGGGTGGTTACCGGGAAAACCACACCCTGGCGTCACGAACAGGGTTTTTTTTTTTATTAGGGGTTAATACTATCTGCCCCTGGGCTACAACATCTGCCCCATACATCTCACATCACACCCCCGTGGCACACGACAAGTATACAACAGCGTTTCCCAACCGGGGTGCCTCCAGCTGTTGCAAAACTACAACTTCCAGCATGCCCGGACAGCCTTCGGCTGTCCGGGCATGCTGGGAGTTGTAGTTTTGTAACAGCTGGAGGCTCCCTGGTTGGGAAACACTGGTATACGATGTAGTAATACAAATATATAAGTAACCTAATGTATTAGTATATATTAGAATGTGAGCGGTTGTGGGGTCGGCTTCTTTGTTTCCTTTTGTTTGGGGTGTCTATTAATAAAATTTATATTCAGGATGACAAATATACAGACTATGTTAGTCAATAAGATGCAGAGCAGGAAAAGAGATCAGAAACAGACCTCAAGCTCAGAAAGATAAATCTCTTAACATAATGTACAGATTATGGGGGGTATTCTTCCTTCAGGAGGGGTGAGGAATTGGGCTGTTGTATAGAATCTATCAATGAGGTGACAGCTCCATGGACAGAACAGTTATGGGCTCCATGGTTCGCTGTAGCATATGGGACACATTACACAGACATGCTGTTCAGACATTGCTCCACTCGCTGCTTTCCTTGGCGGCTGGATATTCTCTGCAGATGTCTTGGTACTGACCCAGCTCAATGTGTAAGACGAAGCTTGATCATAGTCCCGGGGAACTGTATCTGCACAGAGCTGGCGGCAAAGCCCTCCGCCCGGGCAACATATGGTCAGTCAGGGGGACTGTACATGGTAAGGAAGGAGTAACATCAGTCAGAGGATTCTCCAGTGGGGAACAAGGTCCAGTAATGGATCACAACATGAAGCGACCCCATGGACCATCCCTACTGAGGTACTATGGGTATAGACTTCTTTAAATTAAAGGGGTACTCCGGTGGAAAGCTTTTTTTTTTTTTTTTTTAAATCAACTGGTGCCAGAAAGTTAAACAGATTTGTAAATGACTTCTATTAAAAAATCTGAATCCTTCCAGTACGTATTAGCTGCTCTATGCTACAGAGTAAATTATTTTCTTTTTGGAACACAGCGCTCTCTGCTGACATCACGATCACGAGCACAGTGTTCTCTGCTGAATCACGAGCACAGTGCTCTCTGCTGACATCTCTGTCCATTTTAGGAACTGTCCAGAGCAGCATATGTTTTCTATGGGGATTTTCTCCTACTCTGGACAGTTCTTAAAATGGACAGAGGTGTCAGCAGAGAGCACTGTGGTCATGATGTCAGCAGAGAGCTCTGTGTTCCAAAAAGAAAAGAATTTCCTCTGTAGTATTTCAGCAGCTAATAAG
This sequence comes from Hyla sarda, assembly GCF_029499605.1. Lineage (NCBI taxonomy): Eukaryota > Metazoa > Chordata > Amphibia > Anura > Hylidae > Hyla > Hyla sarda. The sequence goes on along the minus strand of NC_079198.1, from coordinate 110,033,152 downwards.
TACTGGAAAGATTAAGATTTTTTTTTTTTTTTATAGAAGTAATTAACAAATCTGTACAAAAAAGAAAGTTTCAACAGCACTCTAGGTCAAAAAATGGAGGCTCTTAGCACACTTTTTGATCAAAATGTGTCCCCCCCCCCCATCCACCACGCGGAGGTGGCCTCATATCGGATGGGACCCTAACATGATAACTCACCTCTGCTGTGCATATAGCCTCTGACTGTGTGACATGTTGGATCAGCCATTGACTAAACCACCTCCAGTCTGAGAGGGGTGGGGTGCACGGCTAAAGAGGGTGCCATACCCCCCAACTTACAAAGTAAAAACAAAAGGAAAAATAGCCAGCACAACAACCTAATACACAGGTGCACGTTGGGGGGTGTGGCACCCTCTTTAGCCGTGCACCCCACCCCTCTCAGACTGGAGGTGGTTTAGTCAATGGCTGATCCAACATGTCACACAGTCAGAGGCTATATGCACAGCAGAGTTATCATGTTAGGGTCCCATCCGATATGAGGCCATCTCCGCGTGGTGGATGGGGGGACACATTTTGATCAAAAAGTGCGCTAAGAGCCTCAATTTTTTGACCTAGAATGCTGTTGCAACTTTCTTTTTTATACATTTTGTATTTGCCACAGCAGCGGGCACCTGTGTATTAGGTTGTTGTGCTGGCTATTATTCCTTTTGTTTTTACTAATTAACAAATCTGTTTAACTTTCCGGCACCAGTTGATTTAAAAAAAAAAAAAAAAGTTTTCCACCGGAGTACCTCTTTAATTGACAACATCAGTGTCTGTTGACCTCTGACGTATGTGTATGTAATGCCCTTGGCTGGTCCAAAGTTCAGTGTAAGGCTGGGCTCACATCATGTTTTATGCAATACGGGACCGCATATGGCTGGGGGGGGGAGCTAAAACTGGGCGTTCCCGTATCCCAGCCGTATGTGGTCCACTACGGTTTTAGGTCCGGTGGGAAAAGCTCATACGGGACAAAAATGAGCCAGCGCTTCACTCTGGTCGGCTCATTGAAATACATTACATATGGGCCGCATTCAGCTGGGTTACGGGAGCGCCCGGTTTTAGCTCCCCCCCAGCCATATCCGGTCCCGTATTGCATAAAACGTGATGTGAACCCAGCATGATATTGTTTGCTAATCAGGTTGTGTAGCTAAGGGTGGGTTCTCATCACGGTTTGTCCCCACAGTTTTTTATCAGTTTTTTTTTTTTTTGTCAAAACCTTATTGCTCAAAACTGGACCAAACTGTAAGTATCTTTCCATAGACCCTGATCCATATAAATTAGATGTCATGGTTCATACTCTGCAATAAATCTCTGCTATACTTTCTACTGCATCTCACACCTCTGAGGGAACATTGTGCTGTGAGGGGGCACTACGTAGGTGGAGGGTCCTGTGCCACCAACCTACTGTGACACTTTACAGTCATCGCTGGCTGCCGAAGTGCAAGGTTTGGAGCTGGAACTCTCCAAGATTGGTTTGCTCCCAGAGGAGGATTCAGCAGGAAAATACTTAGAATTAAGTGTTTGGTTCTTAACGGTTCTTAACCTGGTAAGAGAAGCTGCTAAGGTTACAATTACATAAAAAAGACACAACGTAACAACACATCAGATGAACATCATCACATCATCCCTGGAGTTAGGATAATGTCACATTACAGTGATATCTCCCTTAGTTGACACCTCCCAATAGTGGACACCTCCCAATAGTGGACACCTCCCAATAGTGGACACCTCCCAATAGGGGACACCTACCAATAGGGGACACCTCCCAATAGGGGGCACCTCCCAATAGGGGACACCTACCAATAGGGGACACCTCCCAATATTGGACACCTCCCAATAGGGGACACCTCCCAATAGGGGACACCTCCCAATAGGGGACACCTCCCAATAGGGGACACCTCCCAATATTGGACACCTCCCAATAGTGGACACCTCCCAATAGTGGACACCTCCCAATAGTGGACACCTCCCAATAGGGGACACCTCCCAATAGGGGACACCTACCAATAGGGGACACCTCCCAATAGCAGACAGTTTTTCCCGCTATTGCCCAGCAGAGTCCCATAAGACATAATGTATTTGCACCCTCCTAATAGGGGGACACTCCCAATAGTGGACGCGGACACACCCAATTGGGGACAAAACACTCCCAATAGTGGGCACAGACACACCCAGTAGGGGACAATAGGGGACAAAAAAACTCCCAATAGTTGCCAAAATACTCCCAATGGGGAACAAACAGGCTCATGTGCTGGCCCTACCTTGTACACAGGGTCGCTGTCAGGGGGTACAACCAATACCTCATTAAGGGGCCCAGGCCCCCACTGCAGCCCCCTGCAGCCCCAGCACAGAAGTAGAAGACCTCAGTGGTCTCCTGCTTATATACATCCGCCAGCCACATCATTCACCCCCCTCCTTCTCTGATCCCCCCCGTTCCACTTTATTCCCCCTGTGTGAAATCATCCTCCCCTTATTACCCCCTGTGCCACATCATTTCCTCTTGATCCCCCCCTGTGCTATTTCATTTCCACTTTATCCCCCTTTGCCACTTCATAAAGAGGGGGTGATAACTTTACATAGAGGGGAATAATGGGGATATGAAATGGCACAGGGGGATCAAGGAGAAATGATGTGGAACAGGGGGTAAGGGGGGATAATTTGGCACAGTGCATAAGGTGGCACAGGGTATAAAGGGTGGATGGAATGATGGGGGATAAGGGGTGATTAAACGTCAATCGGAGATTGTACTGTAATATTGTCGTGTTTTATAGCTAATTACACTGTGGAGTGAGTACAGAACAGTATTCAGACATTTAGAAATATTTTTGAGCTTTTTTTCCCAATAAGGGACATCTCTCAATAGTGGACACTTTTTTATTCCCCGTGAGTGTCCGCTATTGGAAGATTCTACTGTATTATAGTATGGTGGCCCAGTACAGGAGGTGTTACCCCATGCTCCTGCTGTCCTGTCAGACAGCCTCCTTCAGTGTCCCCAAGGCCCCCTGCACTTGAAAATATATATCACAGAATAATAGACTTATTAAAATATAACTTTTATTACAAGCCCATAAAACAAGGGGCCTGAAGAAGCTGAAGAAGCTGTGCATGCGCAGCGAAACGCGTTGCATTTAATAAATCTCCTGATTTTACTCTGCTCCCTGACGGTTCCTTTCTGCGCCGGACAAACTCCTGACTCTACGGTCATCTTATCCTTGTTTCATAAAACAAGGGGTACCACAAATCAATATGCAAACTCAAAGTAATATATTAGAGTGGATGAGCACCTCGATAGCTCTTCTGATACACCTGATAAAGCACATAACACAGTCCATACCAGTCCACCTCAAAAACAAACATATAAAAATGTTGCCACAAGATAATGATCAAATACAGACGATAAACATAGGTGTAGTATACATAAAGATGTATCTATCATACCCTAACCCCAGATGGCTCAGGAGGGGATAAGGGAGGGACAACTGGGGGGCCAAGGCCAGGAGCCTATCACTCCCTGCAGTTAACACTGTACTAGGCCCTATTCCTTGGCGGAATTGTCGTCCTAATAAGGATGGTCCTGCACTAGAACCTAGCTACCACTCACTGTCCTTGCCCTATGGTACACTGACTTACTTACTAAGATAGATACTAACTAACTAGCCAGGCCAATCCCTATGGCTATGTGTTCATAAATAATACAAAATATCCTACTACAGTTAGGGCAGGGCAATCTAGGCCATTGCCCAGGGCCCCCATCGCCCAGGGGGCCCCCTGCGGGCTGCTCAGTGGCGAATCCAGGGGGGGATCTGCCTTTGAGCAGCCCGCAGGGGGCCCCGTCACATTTGGGACATCCCTGTGTCCCGACAGATCTTTTCGGGACACAAGGATGTCCCGGTTACCTTTCTGCGGCCCCGCGTTAAAGTTAAAAATGCAGGGGCCGCCGGGAGGTAGCGCATGCAGGGACGTCACTTACGTCCCGTTCATGCGCCCATAGGAATGGAGGAGCAGAGCATCAAGGAGGAGGACACGCGCGCACATGGTAAGTTACCTGCACGTCATCTTCAGTGCTCCGACCATCGCTCCTCCAGTCCGGTGGATGGAGCATTGAAGTGGGGCAGTACACAGACATACAGCCTCCAGCCATACACTGTATATGGCTGAAGGCTGTATGTCTGTGGGGGAACTATACTCCACCTAATGTGGGGAACTATACTGCATCTAATGTGGGGAACTATACTGCACCTAATGTGGGGAACTATACTGCACCTATTGTGGAGAGAACTATACTGCACCTAATGTGGGGGAACTATACTGCACCTAATGTGGGAAACTATACTGCACCTAATGTGGGGAAACTATACTGCACCTAATGTGGGGCAACTGTACTGCACCTAATGTGGGGAACTATACTGCACCTAATGTGGGGAACTATACTGCACCTTATGTGGGGAACTATACTGCACCTAATGTGGGGCAACTGTACTGCACCTAATGTGGGGGAACTTTACTGCACCTAATGTGGGGGAACTATACTGCACCTGGAACTATACTATACTGTGGGGGAACTATACTGCACCTAATGTGGGGGAACTATACTGCACCTAATGTGGGGGAACTATACTGCACCTAATGTGGGGAACTATACTGCACCTAATGTGGGGAACTATGCTGCACCTAATGTGGGGGAACTATACTGCACCTAATGTGGGGGAACTGTACTGCACCTAATGTGGGGGAACTTTACTGCACCTAATGTGGGGGAACTATACTGCACCTAATGTGGGGAACTATACTGCACCTAATGTGGGGAACTATACTGCATCTAATGTGGGGAACTATACTGCACCTAATGTGGGGAAATATACTGCACCTAATGTGGGGGAACTATACTGCACCTAATGTGGGGGACTATACTGCTCCTAATGTGGGGTAACTATACTGCACCTAATGTGGGGAGAACTATACTGCACCTAATGTGGGGAGAACTATACTGCACCTAATGTGGGGGACTATACTGCACCTAATGTGGGGGACTATACTGCAGCTAATGTGGAGAACTATACTGCACCTAATGTGGGGAACTATACTACACCTAATGTGGGGAGAACCATACTGCACCTAATGTGGGGAACTATACTGCACCTAATGTGGGGAGAACTATACTGCTCCTAATGTGGGGGAACTATACTGCACCTAATGTGGGGGAACTGTACTGCACCTAATGTGGGGGAACTATACTGCACCTAATGTGGGGGACTATACTGCTCCTAATGTGGGGTAACTATACTGCACCTAATGTGGGAAACTATACTGCACCTAATGTGGGGAGAACTATACTGCACCTAATGTGGGGGAACTATACTGCACCTAATGTGGGGGAATTGTACTGCACCTAATGTGGGGGAACTGTACTGCACCTAATGTGGGGGAACTGTACTGCACCTAATGTGGGGGAACTGTACTGCACTTAATGTGGGGGAACTGTACTGCACTAATGTGGGGGAACTGTACTGCACCTAATTTGGGGACTATACTGCACCTAATGTGGGGGAACTATACAAAAATATAAAATTGTACTATTCTGATCCCTATAACTCTCTTTTTTTTCTCTGTATATGGGGATGTATGAGGGTAATTTTTTGCGCTGTGATTTGTAGTTTTTATCGGTACCATTTTTGTTTTGATGGGACACTTCAATAGCTTTTTAAGATATTTTTTTATGGTATTTAAAGTGACCAAAAATGTGCAAATCTGGTTAGTGCACTATTACGACTTTTGGGGCCCCACTTTTGATTTTGCCCACGCTAAGCCTAAAACTGGCCCTGCTCCGGTGTACCACGGGTCTATACTGATTCCTGAGAGATGTACAGAGGATTAATGCTGACGGATAACTCACACAGCTGTATATAATTCCTATATACTGGCATAGTGTCTAAAGATAAAGATGACACTACATACGTTTATGGTCACTTAGTATATAGCATACGGCTGTGGGGAACTAGTAATGGGATCTTTATATAATACACATTACAGATATGTATAATTATGTTTTCTGTTTATCGCACAGAGAAGAGAAAAGAAAAAGCAAACAAACTGTCTGCTGCAAAATGTCAGCATTATATAGATCACAATATGCATCGATATATCAATCCCAGATACCAACCAGGTGCCAGACAAAACAAGGTATATAGCGGCAGACATTGAAGCCACAAAAGACATGCTAGCAGAACAGAAATGCAGACAAATAGTGCAGGTCACACATATGCAACATATATGCTGTAGGCAAATGACACTAAAGCCATAGAAATCATATTGGCAACTGTAATATGCAGAGAATGATGTAAACAAACAAATAGTGTAAACCATATATCTGTAGAAAATAACAGCAAAAGGCACAAAAGTTATAAACATCTCCCATTGTAAATATGTTTTACCATGTAAAGCGTTATTATATGTAATGTTTCTCTAAGACTTATACCATGTGATATGTCATGTGATTGTTACCCAGGAGGTACCAGTGACCAGGTGATCCCAAGAGTGACCTATGGGCTCCGTGCTAGTCTCCCCCATATAAGCCCTGGGTGGAGCTTCTCTCTCTTCTGCTGAGGTCCAGTGCAGTCGCCTAGTGTGTGTATCCAGAGTGTTGGAGACCTCAAAGTCAAGTCCTGCGGCCACCATCAAGTCAAGTAAGATAAAGTCACAGCTTTATGAGTCAAGTCAGTCCCTGTCATCTGTCAACTCAGCGTGGTCTGCATTCAATTGTCCAGTCCTACTACAAGTCCCAGCAAGCCCATAAGGTCTCTGCATCACTGGTCGCCCAATTGGGCCCTGGCTGAACTGTATAGACTTTACCATCTGTCTACCCTCAGTAAAGCGACCGTTGTCCGTAACTTAGTGTTGGAGTCTTTATTTGCCCCCGTGCCTAGCCCAGGATCCAGCGGTATACCTTCAGGTGGTTATAGGTTAAACCACACCCTGGCATCACAAATACAAGTGGTTAATGTCATCTGCCCCTAGGGTAACAACATCTGCTCTGCACCACACACCCCACCACAATAGTTTATTCCTGATGCTGGCAGCCATCATGATACACAGATGACCTCCACAGGGGCTGTCAAACAAGATGTCCATACATCACCCACAGAGACCATACAGTGAACTAGCCGCCAGCTCAGCCATGTATCAGAGATGGTGTCTGGGTTATGTCTTATACCATGTTGTACTGTACAGACTGATGTCCCTATACATGGGACTGACCTGCTCTACTTCATAACCCCCAACCTCTTTCTTTTTAACACTGCGTACGTTTTCTTCATGTCTCTTAAGTGTGACAGCTGTTCCCGCCAGAAGCAGAGGAATTATCTACAGATGACTCATAAGGCAACAATGAATTGCATTCTTATCTGACAGACAGGACTGTTCCAACCATCCGATGCCTCCTGGAGCCGGGCATGGGCACAGGTCTATCGCTGTCTGCATCGCTTATGGCACTACTCACGGTAAGGACACTTGCCACATTGTGTTTGCTTTCACCTGCCTCTTTTCCCCCTGGGTGTTGGAGATTTCCATTAACTTGTTTTCTATATTAACAAGAAGAATAAATCATCTATTGTCATAAGTGTTTGTGTAATAAAATTAACCCCTAGTGGATGCAGGGTGTACAGGTACGTCCTGTTCCGCACTGAGAAGAATGCTCACGAGCAGAATGAACTTCCTACCCGGTGGGTCCCGGTTGCTATCAGCAGCCAGGACCCCTGGTTAATGCAAGAAATCATTGATCGGACCAATCTCTGGCATTAACCCTTTAGACGCAGTGATTAAAGTTGATTGTGGCATCTAAATGCGGGAAATAGCGTTGCTGGTTAGCTCAGTGGGCTGATCGGGACCACCGTGATGAAATCGTGGTGTCCTGAACAGTTGAGAGGACGGCGAGAAAGCCCTTACCTGCCTCCTTGAAATCCGATCAGCGCTCCTATACTTCAGTCAGCCACGGCAGGCTGGAGCAATGGAGCACCGATAACACTGATCAATGTTGTTCTATGGAGCAACATCATTTGGTGTATGCAATCCAGAGATTGCATGTAATAGTCCCCTATTTTATTTGTATAAATGTGAATAGGCCCCTTCCCTAATAAATGTTTGAATCACCCCCCTATTTTGGACTATGCACAGTTGCAAGACTCTGGAGGACTCTACACCTTGATGTCCACGGGACTACAGAGGCACCAGCTGCTTCAAATCTCGGTTTGCTGCTATGTAATGGTATTTTAGCAGCTTCTCTCTTGATCCGATGCATGGATCTGGCAGAAATCTTCCTTAACCGGATGCCGACCAAGGACGAGCCGGCTCGTCCTGAGACGGCAAGCGGTGTATGACGTGAGCTCACGATTTGAGCCCGCGTCATACCAGCTGGCCCCTAGCTGATTCCTGTAGCTGGGGGGCCGACGTTAATAGCCGACATGCGGCGATTGCTGTGGCCGGTTATTAACTCTTTAAATCGCCGCTGCCAAGTTGACAGCGACATCTAAAGGGACATTTAAGCCATCCCTGGTGGTTCTGTAGGATGGATCACCCCCCTGCAGCACGGGGGGGGGGGGGGGTTCGATCCACTTCTGAGGTAGCCTGGAGGGCTTACCTCTCCTTCCGTGCTGCCTGCTGTGTTGTGAATGATAAAGCCTGGCAGGACCAGGCTTTATCAATCGAGCGCAGAGCACACAGATCAATGTGGTTCTATGAAACCACATTGCTCTGTATGAGGAATCTAATGATTCCTCCTAAAAGTCCCCTAAGGGGACTAAAAGTGTAAAAAAAAAAAAAAGAAAAGTTGAATAAGAAGTAAAAAAAATAAATAAATAAACAATTAACCCTTTCCTTATTATGGGACTTTTTCATCGTTTTTCATAATTTTTTTTAGGGTATACAAAGTGACCAAAAACACACAATTTTGGACTTTGGAATTTTTTTTACGTGTATGCCATTGACCGAGCAATTTAATTAACATTATATTTTTATAGTTCAGACATTTACGCACGTGGAGATACCACAAATGTTTATTTTTATTATGGTTACATATTTTTTATATGGAATTTGGGAGAAGGGGGTGATTTAAACTTTTAATAAGGAAGGGGTTAATGGGTGTTTTTTTTTAAACTTTTTATTCAACTTTTTTTTTTTACACTTTTAGTCCCCTTAGGGGACTTTTAGGAGGAATCATTAGATTCCTCATACAGAGCAATGTGGTTTCATAGAACCACATTGATCTGTGTGCTCTGCGCTCGATTGATAAAGCCTGGTCCTGCCAGACTTTATCATTCACAGTGCAGCAGGCAGCACAGAAGGAGAGGTAAGCCCTCCGGCTACCTCAGTAGTGGATGCCCCCCTCCCCCTGCGCGCGATCACGCTGCAGGGGGGTGATCCACCCTACTGGACCACCAGGGATGGTTTAAATGTTCCTTTAGAAATCGCCGTTGTCAACTTTGACTGCGGCGATCTAAAGGGTTAATAGCTGCCCGTGGCAATCACCACATGTCGGCTATTAACGCTGGCCCCCAGCTACACGAATCAGCTGGGGGCGGCCAGTATGATCCGGGCTCGAGTCGGGAGCTTGCGTCATACACCGCTTGCCGTCTAAGGATGAGCCAGCTCATACTTAGTCAGCAACCCGTTAAGGAAGATTTCTGCCAGATCCATGCATCGGATCAAGAGAGCAGCTGCTAAAATACCATTACAGCAAACAGAGATTTGAAGCTGCTGGTGCCTCTGTAGTCCAACGGACATCAAGGTGTAGAGTCCTCCAGAGTCTTGCAACTGTGCATAAACCTTCTATTTGGCCACCATTAACAAATGCTCACAAGCAGAAACAGCAGCATTGGGCAGAAAAATACAAGAATACTAATTTTCAAACAGTCCTGTTCACTGATGAGTGCCATGCAACCCTGGATGCTCCAGATGGATGGAGTAGTGGATGGTTGGTGGACGGCCACCGTTTCAACAAGGCTGTGACGTCAGCAAGGCGGTGGAATCATGTTTTGGGCCGGAATCATGGGAAGAGAGCTAGTTGGCCCCTTTAGGGTTACCTAAGGTGTAAAGATGACCTCGGTAAAGTATGTGGAGTTTCTGACTGAACACTTTCTTCCCTGGTACAGAAGGAAGAATTTTGCTTTCCATAATAAAATCCTCTTCATGGATGACAATGCATCATCTCATGCTGCAAAGAATACCTCTGCATCAATGGCTGCTATGGGGATGAAAGGAGAGTAAGTCATGGTATGGCCTCCATCCTCCCCTGACCTCAATCCTATTGCAAAAGATCTATGAGGGTGGGAGGCAGTTTACATCCAAGCAGCAGCTCTGGGAGGCTATTATGACATCTGCAAACAAGCAGAAACTGTCCAAAAACTCACAAGTTCAATGAATGCAAGACTTGTGAAGCTGCCATCAAATAAGGGGTCCTATGTTAAAATGTTACATGACCTATTAAAATGTTTAAAAAGTTAAAATGTTGTTAAAAGTGTGATTGGAATCGCTTTTGATGTCAGTAAATGCTGCAAACACAACAAATGACACTTTTCAGTTCTTTACAACCTATAAAGTGTTTTGAAACTTAATGGCCCTGATTTACTAAAACTCAAGTGTTTAACTCCTTAACGACGCAGGACATATATTTACGTCCTACGCCAGCTCCCGCAATATAATAACGGTCCCGGCGGCCATCAGTGGCAGCGATCCGTGGCTAAGACCGGACATCACCGATCGCGGTGATGCCCGGTATTAACCCTTCAGACGCGGCGATCAAAGTTGACCGCTGCATCTGAAGTGAAACTGAAAGCATCCCGGCAGCTCAGTCTGGCTGTTCGGGACCGCCGCGGTGAAATTGTGGCGTCCCAAACAGCTTGCAGGACACCAGGAGCATCCCTATCGGCCTCCTGCGTGTCCGATCGCCGAATGACTGCTCCGTGCCTGAGATCCAGGCAAGAGCAATCAAGCGCCAATAACATTGATCAATGCCATGCTATTGCATGGCAGTGAACAGTGTAAGAGATCAGTGTGTGTAATGTTATAGCCCCCTATGGGGGCTATAACATTGCAAAAGAAAAAGCGAAAAAAAAGTGCTAATAAATGTGATTTAACCCCTTCCCTAATAAAAGTCAGAATCTCCCCCTTTTCCCATAAAAAAAAAATGTAAATTAAATAAACATATGTGGTATCATTTTTGGTCATTTTTTTATACCATTAAAAAATGAATAAAAAGCGATCAAAAACTCTGATCAAAACAAAAATGGTACCGATAAAAACTTCAGATCTCATACATCCCCATATGTGGAAAAATAATAAAGTTACAGGGGTCAGAAGATGACATTTTTAAACATATACATTTTCGTGCATGAAGTTATGGTTTTTTCCAGAAGTACGACAAAATCAAACCTATATAAGTAGGATATCATTTTAACTGTATGGACCTACAGAATAATAATAAGGTGTCATTGTTACCGGAAAATGTACTGCGTAGAAACGGAAGCCCCCAAAATTTACAAAATGGCGCCTTTTCTTCAATTTTGTCGCACAATGATTTTTTTCCCGTTTTGCTGTGGATTTTTGGGTAAAATGACTAATGTCAGTGCTAAGTATAATTGGTGGTGCAAATAAAAAGCCATAATATGGATTTTTAGGTGGAAAATTGAAAGGGTTATGACTTTTAAAATGTAAGGAGGAAAAAACAAAATGCAAAACCTGAAAAATGCTGAGTCCTTAAAGAGTTTGTGTTAAGTGTTTTTCTTTTTACTCAGTTTATTTTCCCCTGATTTACTAATCTGTCATCCATCTCTGTTTTTTTTTTATGTCGCACAGGTTTAAATCTGTCGCACAAAGTTTATTCTGCCCTGACAGGCAGTATTGCCAAGATGATTAGAAACATCCAATTAAAGATAGGAAAGTGAGAAGCAAACACACAGAACAGATTAAGATCATGGAACCCCATCAGGGTACAGGGGCTGAGGGATTAAACACACCGTGTCTCACTTCTGAGACCCGATCCGATCAGAAGTTATTAAGCAGGGGAGCGGGCAGCATGCTCCTCCTGAGCGATGTACAGTGTACTTTTATTTTTAAACTCCCCACCGGGAGCCCTAAATGGCCAGTACTGTGGAGCCATTCAGGGCTCCCGGCGGGGTTTTCAAATAGAAGCGCTATGTTGGAGAAAAATATTTAGAATCGCTGGGGGTGGCAGTTATATGTCTGACCACCCCCCCTCCCGCAGCGCTTCTATATATCTTGCACCCTGCTGCGCTGTATAAGTCTTTCCCCCGCAGCGCATTTATATAGCTATTGTCCACCACAGTGCATGTGTATATATATCCCCCCCCTGCAGCGCTATCATAAGCCCTTGGCAGCTCTATGAATGAAAAGTATTCTATTAGCAGCGCTTCGGGTCGGGAAGCTGGCCCGATGCACTGCTGAAAGAATACTTGTCATTCATAGCGCTGCGGTGGCTTATGTACATAGAAGCTCTGTAGGTGCCAGACAATGCTATATGTCTGGCCCCCACAGCGCTTCTATAATCATATGCCTCCACAGTGCTATGAATGAAAAGTATTCGAACAGCAGCGCATCTGGCTGGGAAGCCGGCCGGCCCGATGCGTGGCTGAAAGAATGCTTTTCATTCACAGCGCTGTGGAGGCATATGATTATAGAAGAGCTGTGGGGGCCAGACATATGGATATATGTCTGACCCCCACAGTGAATCTATATACAGATGCTGCCGCAGCGCTATGAATGACAAGTATTCTTTCAGCAGCGCATCCAGACGGCTTTGGGGGGAAAATATATATACATATGCGCTGCAGGGGGCATATGATTGCGCTGCGGGGGACAATACCTATATTAATGCACTGCAGGGAGCAAGACTTATATAGCTCAGCAGGGGGCAAGATATATAGAAGCGCTGCGGGGTACCAGACCTATCCCCCCACCCAGCTATTCTATTTATCTTTCCCCATCACAGCGCTTCTATTTGAAAACCCCACCGGGAGTCCTGAATGGCTCATTAGTACCGGCCATTCAGGGATCCTGGCGGGGAATTAAAAATGAAAGTAAATGTACACTGTACATCGCTGGGGAGCAGAGCATGCCACCCGCTCTACTGCTCAATAACTTCTGATCGGATAGGGTCTCAGAAGTGAGACCCGGTGCGATCAAACCCTCAGCGCATTTACTACTGCCCCCAACATGGAAAAGACCCTGTTCCATGATGGGGGTAGGGCTCACTCGGTTTTGAGTAATTTCTCGACAGCTCAGAGCTTTCGGGTTTTGGTGAAGCAAAATTCACACGTTTTCCTGTGTTTTTCATCATACTCAGAGTATTTTTTTCATTTTTGTCGGGAACATGCCCCTTTTTCAGCTAACCACGCCCATTTTGACGGGGTTTTTTGATGGTATTTTGTGTCGGGAAATTGTGTCGCACAAAGTGTCGCATGGGCTATGCGACACAAATTTGGTCGCACAACCTGATAAAAAGAGTCAGGTTGTCAATTGTAAATCAGGGCTAGTGTACGTAATAATTTGTAACAGTGCATTGTAAGCATTGTAAGTAGTGTTGGGCGCGAATATTTGCATTTCGATTTTAATTGCGAATATCTCTAATTTAATTGCAAATTGAATTGCGAATATCGCAAATTCACGAACTCGCGAATATATTCCCTATATATTCGAAATTGCGAATATTCGCTTTTTCCCCGCATATGCGCATATGTGAATATTTGTATATGCGCATATTCGCATATTTGAATATCCGCATATTCCTTCTTTTTATTTGTGGGCCAATTAGAATGATGCAAATACACTCGTCAGAGGTTATCAACAACAAGTTGCCCACCCCCACACTGTTTTCTTCCTCGAATATGTGAATATAACGAATACATGAAATTTGCGAATATAGGATGAATATTCGTCTATATATTCACGAAATATCGCAAATTCGAATATGGGCAATGCTGCTCATCACTAATTGCACGTTTTTTATGTTTGAAAAAAATCCTGTTATCATTAGGAGGTTTGTTCAATAAAATTTGAATAGTACTTTTAATAGTTGATAACATGAGAATTATGCTGACTGTTATTTACATTAATTGAGAAAAATATCATTTGCATAATAATTTGGAGCAGGGTGTATATTGAGAGCCTCAAAAGGGACAGGGACTAATTTGGGGGATGATAAGCTATGTACTACAATGCAGCATATGTTGGTGCTATGTAAAGAAATTATTAACAGAGTTAGCGTTGCATTGTGGTTAATAAAGTGTTCATTTGGACGATCCCGTGTCCCGCTGTCATTATCCTGGTCAGCACCCACTAGTTCCTGAACCATTCTGTAGTCCTGTTCCACTCTTTGATAAAAGCCGATATGGTCATATTCTCCTCCAGTTTTTTAAGCACAAGTACAAGTATGAAAAGCTTTAACAGAATTTGCAACAACTTGTGAGATGGTGCTGATCCTGGGGGTAATATTTACCGTATTTTTCGCTGTATAAGACGCACTTTTTCTTCCCCAAAAGTGTGGGGGGGGGGGGGGGGGAGTTGGTGCGTCTTATACGGCAAATACACACCTATAGGGTCGGTCCCTGCGGCCATCAACGGCCGGGACCTGCGGCTAATACAGGACATCACCGATCGCGGTGATGCCCTGTATTAACCCTTCAGAAGCGGCAATCAAAGCTGACCGCCGCATCTGAAGCGAAAGTGACAGTAACTCGGCTGCTCAGTTGGGCTGTTCAGGACTGCCGCGGTGAAATCGCGGCGTCCCGAACAGCTTACCTGCCTCCTCAGTGTCTGCTCCGTGCCGGGATCCCCTGCATGGCCGGCGCTCTCCTTCGACATCATCACGTGGTCACGCACGCTGTCCCGTCATCCAATAGGAGTGGCGTACGTAGCGACGTGATGACAGCGACGTGATGACGGCGACAGAGAGCGTGGATCCCGGGGAAGAAGACATCCGGAGAGCCGGGGACGCGGTGACAGCGATGGAGCAACATCCAGGGCAGCGGTGACGGGTCCGGAGCGGCGGGGACACATGAGTATTACCTCCTATCCAGTGGTCTTAAACCTGCGAACCTCCAGATGTTGCAGAACTACAACTCCCAGCATGCCCGGACAGCTGTTGGCTGTCCGGGCATGCTGGGAGTTGTAGTTTTGCAACATCTGGAGGTCCGCAGGTTGAAGATCACTGTTGGGTGCAGAATCTTTTTTTTTCTAGATTTTGCACCTTTAAAATTGGGTGCGTCTTATATACCGGTGCGTCCTATAGGGCGAAAAATACGGTATTCACAATTTACAGATTTTAGGATTATTTGCTCTTGTTGTGGGGCCACCATGATCTCTGTCCTCACATCCGCCACTCTCTTACTTACTCATCTAGGTGACAGATGAGATTTTCAAGCTCTTCTCAGTGCTGATCGCTTTAAGATAAATGGTAATGGAAACCTTATCTCCCAGGGATGTGCACGAGCTGCTGCTGATGAAATATCAGTGACCTAATAACTCAATTATTCTTCTTGCTTGTTTGGAAATCATTCCCGTTAGACTGTTAGTTAGCTGATTCATAGTATTCAATACAGGGGAGATAACGCACCCAGCCTTCCTACCGCCTTTATATTTCCAGCTGTTTTAGTCATATGGTGGTGTGGTGGTGGTGGGGGGGGGGGGGGAATAACAAAAACTTTCTCCCAAATCGTGAACTTTCCCAGAGCCAAAAAAACCTTGCAGTGGATCCATTTTGTGGTGGCCCAGTACGGGATGGTGTGTCCCCGTACATTTCCTGGCAGAGTCCCTCCATGTCCCCAGGGCCCCCCTACAGTGTAAACCCTATTGTATATATGTTTGTATTACTAGTGTACTGTTGCTTTAAATATTATACCATGTGATTGTTACCCAGGAGGCACTAGTGACCAGGTGACCTCCCAAGTGACCTATGGGCTCCTTGCTAAGCTCCCCTATAAAACCAGGGGAGGGGCTGCATTCTCTCTCTTCCAGCATTCTTGCTCCTGCTGAGGTCCAGTGCAGTTGTCTCAGTGTGTCCAGAGCATTGGAGGCCTCAAGCCTAAAGTCTGCAGCCACAAGTCAGCTCAAGTAAGATCAAAGTCATCTTCATGTCAATTGTCAAGTCAGTCAAGTCAAGTCTTCTATATAGTCACCGTGGCCTGCACTAAAGTGTCTTTACATGCTGCAAGTCCCAGCAAGCCTGCGAGGTCCCCCTGTGTCACTGGTCACCTCCTTGGGATATTGGCTGTACTGCATAGACTGCTACCGTTGTCTGTAACTTGGCGTCGGTGTCTTCATTACGGCTAAACCACGCCCTGGCGTCATGACAAGAAGGGGTTAACAACATCTGCCCCCAGGGTTACAACATCTGCCCTACATTGAATCACACCTGCTGACACCACAATTTCATCTGCTCTACACTCGTTCTTCTGATGTTTGCAGTCACAGGGGCTCTGTGGTGTCCCGGTACCGCATCTTATAAGGTACCTATGTATGTGTGGGTCCCCATAGCCAGAGTCCCTAGGACGTAGGGATTCCTGTGATGTAGTCTACACCTTGTCGCCTCTATTCCAGCTCATAGACCAGTAATTTATGTAAAGGTGATGTAAATACAGTAATATATATGTAAATAGATGGTTAGTTACCGGTTCCATAGCGTTGCAGGACCTGCGGGTCACATGACTTGGTAAACTCTATGGTATTAAGCTTAGGGACCTTTGGAGGCCCTGTGACGTAAGCAATCCCATTACTCTCTGTAATGGTGAGTGACGGATGTTCGGACCAATCAGATTCGCCACGCCCCCTGCCCATATAAGGGAGCGGCGGCCATCTTCTCTCTCTCTCTCTTGCTCCTGTACTCCTGACGTGGAAAGACCTGTACAGCAACTAACGCAGTGAGTTAGGCCTGAGCCTTGCGGCAACGGCTTAGTAATCCAGAATATAGAGTGTATCAATCCCCAGACACTCTGCAGCATCACCGGACCTAATATAACCCCTAAATCCGGACGGATCTGCATAAATCTACCCTAAATTCAGAGACTGTCTAAATAGCAAGGTAAGTTCATCATCTTGTATTTACAGCAAAGAGTCAAGTTCATCATCTTCTATGTACAGTAAAGAGTCAAGTTCTTCATTTTCTACAGATCGTCGAGAGTCAAGTCCTGCTCAAGTTCAAGAAAGCAAGCCCAAATTGCGGGCACCAAAGACCGTACCTAGGCCCTCTCGGAGCAATGAGAGTTTGCCTCCTGCACAGGTACCAGCGTATGTACCAAGGCCCTCTTCTGACATGGAGAGTTTGCCTGCTTCCAGGGTACCAGCAAAAGGGTCATGGGTTGCTCCTAATTTGGAGATGGTGCTCAAGCCCTATTGCCCCACTGTGATCCCGGCTAGTAAGCCTATAACCCCTTTTCAAGTTGCCTTCCACAACTCCATCCTCACCAATGTGGTGTGGCAAAGCTATGTTAAGTCTAATCCTGCCCCTGACGTTGGCAGATATAGAGGAACCAGAAGAGGCACTACAAGAGTAAAGAAGAACATCTTCTAAAGAGACTCTAAAGTAATGTCATGTTGTTTTTCTGTCTAACCATTTTTGTCTTACAGTAACCAAGTTCAAGAATTGTGCCTAGCAGGACTGTGCTAAGTTGTTTCAGTTCAAAGTTCAGCAACGTAACCACTAAGCTTGTGCCTGACTATTAAGTCAAGAGACTCCTAGCCTGTAGGAGATTCATTAAGGACTGTACCCGGCTGAGTTGTGGTTAAGGCCGTGTTTACCTTTCCCTTCCTATGAACTCCTAGTGTAGGTGGACTGCTGATACTTACACGCCAATTTGTATATTTTCTTTGGACTCTTAGTGTAGGTGGACTGCTGATCCTTACACGCCAATTTGTATATTTTCTTTGGACTCTTAGTGTAGGTGGACTGCTGATCATTACACATCTACTTTATTTATATACCGGCAGTTTCATAGGAACTCTTATGATAAATGTTGCACTTATCGGATGAATGCATCTGAAACATGTTGGAGTGTTGATGAATGTATAGTAAATATGTATATGGTTCTGTACACAGGAAGGTATCCTCTTATCTGTGTACATAAGTAGTAAGTAAAGGTTGTACATAGGAAAATAGTTTAATGTCTATGTACATAAAAAGTAAGTTAGAGCTGTACACAGAAAATATCAACGTACTGAACGTGTACACTCAACACTAAAAACCTGACTAATTCTTGTACATATAAATGTATAGAATGCTAAAGGTGTTTAGTAGGTAACTTAATAGGGGACACCTGGGCTCCTCCGAGGGTAGTATTCTTGCTGTCGCCCATCGCTAACGCCTGTCTCAACTAAAAATAGTAGGTCGAATTCCCCTTAAACTAGTACTTGTACACATAGTACCCTAGATTACTCACTTAAATGTACTACCTCAAAATTTCTCTAGTACATACATCAAAATAAATATCGCACTTAAAGGAAAACACTTAAGCAATTGTAGCATATTGATACCCAATTCCTGCCACTGTTAGGTACACTTTTTCTTTTCTTTATTCATTGCATCTGTGAGATGCTCTGCCAGTAGGTGCTCTTGCAAATACAAAAATAAACACGTAATTCTAAGAATAACCTAATAGGTTGTTTTGAAAGTGCTCTAGGGATAAGTAGCGTGTAGTTGATAGACCCTAGCAGGCACCCTTACTGTGACTAGCCAGTATACCTTTCGTGTACTAACTAACAGGTAACTTATTGTTGGCAAATAGAATGTGTGAGATAATACAAATGCCTAGTCAGCTTGAAGCTAACTGTATAGAGAGCTGTACTAATGTCTAGTTAGCCTTATGTATAGAAGTATGTGCTAATGTTCAGTTTAGCCTCATAAAAATGTAAAGAGAGCTACTAAAGTGTCTTAGGAGCTAGCAACTACATGTCAGATAGTGGCCTAATTGTCTAGTAAGCTTCAAATGTATAATAAGTTTGATGAAGTTGTATAGAAAGCTAGAAGCTAAATGTCTAAATAGCTTCTTTAAATGTCTAGATAGCATTTAAATGTCTAGATAGATTTCTAATTGCCTAACCCAGATACTAGGTGTCACGATGCCGGCTGGCAGGAGGTGGATGCTCTGTGCCAGAGAGGGATTGGCGTGGACCGTGCTAGTGGACCGGTTCTAAGTCACTACTGGTATTCACCAGAGCCCGCCGCAAAGCGGGATGGTCTTGCTGCGGCGGTAGTGACCAGGTCGTATCCACTAGCAACGGCTCAACCTCTCTGACTGCTGAAGATAGGCGCGGTACAAGGGAGTAGACAGAAGCAAGGTCGGACGTAGCAGAAGGTCGGGGCAGGCAGCAAGGATCGTAGTCAGGGGCAACGGCAGGAGGTCTGGAACACAGGCTAGGAACACACAAGGAAACGCTTTCACTGGCACAATGGCAACAAGATCCGGCGAGGGAGTGCAGGGGAAGTGAGGTATACATAGGGAGTGCACAGGTGAACACACTAATTAGAACCACTTGCGCCAATCAGCGGCGCAGTGGCCCTTTAAATCGCAGAGACCCGGCGCGCGCGCGCCCTAGGGAGCGGGGCCGCGCGCGCCGGGACAGGACCGACGGGGAGCGAGTCAGGTACGGGAGCCGGGGTGCGCATCGCGAGCGGGTGCCACCCGCATCGCGAATCGCATCCCGGCTGGAGGCGGAATCGCAGCGCACCGGGTCAGTGGATCTGACCGGAGCGCTGCAGTAGCGAGAGTGTAGCGAGCGCTCCGGGGAGGAGCGGGGACCCGGAGCGCTCGGCGTAACACTAGGAAAGGTATCAAAAGAATGTAAATGTGTGTAATCTACTTAGGATGTATAGCAAAAGTACAGATCATCCTGTTATATAGCATCCTGTTCTAGTCCTAGTCCCTCTGTCTCAGGGGACAGACGTCGAGGTCGACTTATCTTAAGTAAGGGGGTTTGTGGTGTCCCGGTACCGCATCTTATACGGTACCTATGTATGTGTGGGTCCCCATAGCCAGAGTCCCTAGGACGTAGGGATTCCTGTGATGTAGTGTACCCCTTGTCGCCTCTATTCCAGCTCATAGACCAGTAATTTATGTAAAGGTAATGTAAATACAGTAATATATATGTAAGTAGATGGTTAGTTACTGGTTCCATAGCGTTGCAGGACCTGCGGGTCACATGACTAGGTAAACTCTATGGTATTAAGCTTAAGGACCTTTGGAGGCCCTGTGACGTAAGCAATCCCATTACTCTCTGTAATGGTGAGTGACGGATGTTCGGACCAATCAGATTCGCCACGCCCCCTGCCCATATAAGGGAGCGGCGGCCATCTTCTCTCTCTCTTGCTCCTGTACTCCTGACGTGGAAAGACCTGTACAGCAACTAACGCAGTGAGTTAGGCCCGAGCCTTGTGGCAACGGCTGAGTAATCCAGAATATAGAGTGTATCAATCCCCAGACACTCTGCAGCATCACTGGACCTAATATAACCCCTAAATCCGGACGGATCTGCAAATATCTTCCCTAAATTCAGAGACTGTCTAAATTGCAAGGTCCGCAACAACTGTCAGTCACTAAGTAATATAAGGACTGTTTGTACGAGACTGTTACTGGGCCTTGGATGTATCGCAAGCACTTAAGTAAAGTTGTTCAAGTTCAATCTCCTTGTGGACCTTCAGTCATTTCATGCACCTATCGTTACTGGGAAGGGCGGCGATAGGCCGGAGCATTGCCTCAGCATAACAGCCCTCAGCCTGGCATCACGAACTATAGGGTTAACATTAACCCCTCATATACCGATACTATACCACCACTACCATACACCCCCTCAAGGGCTACCACAGCTCATTTACATGAGTTGAATGATGGAGCTCAGAAGGAGTAATTGGGTTATACTGGGGATTAGGATTGGTGTGATGCACTCCCCTATTTGAGATGGAGCTACAACACTGTTCAGGCTTAACTCTTTATTTTCATAGTAGAATGCTAGGCTTATATTATTGAGGGGAACGTTCAAATGTTGAGCAGTAGGGCAGAGGAATGTAATTTATATGCCATAAAGGATGTGTAAACAACTAGGTGACATTACATATGGTGCATTCCATTAGTGGTTGTCATCCAGCATGGGGAAAGATTATAAGAATCCAGGCAAGAGGACAGTGCTAGGGCTGAGATATTTAGTTAGGTTTCAAACAGCAGGGAATGAATGATGTTATACTACAGAGCTGCACTCACTATTCTGCTGGTGAGGTCCCTGTGTACATACATTACACATCGTGTTTTCCACGTGTAGTACCTAACCCCTAAGCTAAAAACAAAGTGCCCCGATCACGGCCACCCAGGTTCCTGAATGCCCCATAAGCCCACTCTGGATAGGTAAGACCGGCAAGTTGACTCCAGCCGATGGAAGCGCCCACCCAGTTTTAAACCCCTATATTAAAGGGACAATGCAGCAGGAAATGGTCCATGCTTTCCAGCATGTCCACACACTCTTCTCGGGGACATCCCCGGTCATCAGATCTCCTGCACTTCAAATTGTCCCTCACATATAGCTTCCCCTGAAAGCAGCGCCAGGCCAAGTCCCAAAACTTCTGGGGGATCCTTTTCATGTTTAAAAGATACAACCCCACCCTCAGATCCTGACCTGGGCAGTCCCTGAGCGCCAGAGGCTTCTGGAAGTGGGTCAACAGAACCCTTTTGTCAAGAAACTGCCTTAAAGGGGTACTCCGTCCCTGGCATCTTATCCCCTATCCAAAGGATAGGGGACAAGATGTTGGATCCACGGGGTCTCGCTGCTGGGGACCCCGGGGATCGCCGCTGCGACGCCCCGCCATCATTACTTCACAGAGCGAGTTCGCTCTGTGCGTAATGACGGGCGATACAGGGGCCGGAGCAGCGTGACGTCATGGCTCCGCCCCTCATGACATCACGGCCCGTCCCCTTAATGCAAGTCTATGCCCCCTTCCCATAGACTTGTATTGACAGGGGCGGGCCGTGACGTCACGAGGGGCGGAGCCGTGACGTAACCATGCTCCGGCCCCTGTATTGCCCATCATTACGTGCAGAGCGATCTCGCTCTGCGCAGTAATGATAGCGCGGTGCCGCAGCAGCGATCCCCGGGGTCCCCAGCAGCGGGACCCCAGCGATCTGACATCTTATCCCCTATCCTTTGGATAGGGGATAAGATGTCTAGGAGTGGAGTACCCCTTTAACTGGGTCCTGATCTCCCACACTCCCAGACCCCACCGACGTATCGCCTTCAGAGTCGGGATAGCGTAAGCTGGAAGATGACCATGGGGTGTACGGAGGTCCTTCACTTGCCCTCTTTCACTTTCCCTCCTGTTTCCCATTCCTGGAAGAAAGGCCAAAACCATTCCCTGCAGGAGAGTACCCATGGAGGAGCCCTCTTTGACCAGAGGTTTGATATTTTCACTTTCAAGAAGGGGTTTGTTAAGAACACCACAGGGTTTATATAAACCCCCTAGTCTCCTCGTACGGTACGTAACCTCCCTCTTGACTAGGTTCATCCTGTTCCCCCATAGCAGTTGGAAAAAAAGGCTGTAGATCCTAGTGTAGTAAGCCTCTGGCAAGATACATACACTGCCCAGATAGATAAACAAGGGGAGCAGGTATGATTTGATCAGGTGTACCCTTTCCCTGAGGGTCATAGACCAACCCTTCCACTGGTCCAGCTTCTGAGTGGCATCCTGGAGCTTACCATCCCAGTTTTTGGTGGGATAATCATCCCAGCCTAATGTGAGGCCCAGAATTTTTGCTGACTCTTGGGGCCTTGGAAGGGTGTCCGGGAGATCAAAAGTGGGATCTCCCCCTCCCAGCCAGAGACTTTCACACTTATCCCGGTTGATCTTAGACCCGGATGCCTCCGAGTAGCATTTCACCTCCGACATCCCCACATCGACCTCTCGAGGCCACGAAAATGGTGACATTATCAGCATACGCCACAACTCTCTGGGCGACATCCAGCTCCGCCAGACTCATCCTGACTCCCGCCAACGGCCCACAATCTATCCTCCAGACCAAGGGATCGATTGCAAACATGTATAAAAGCAAGCTTAAAGGACAACCCTGACGGACTCCGGACCCCACCTCAAAAGAGTGGCCAGACCACCCGTTCACCAGGGGGAAACTCTCTGCCTCTGCATACAAGATCTTAAACCAATTAACAAAAGTACACTGTAAGCCATATCTCAGGAGGACGGACCAGAGGAACTTGTGGTTCACCTGATCAAATGCTTTGGCCTGATCCAGGGTCAGCAAATACCCCTTCCAGAGAACTGCATTACTCTGCTCCACTGCCTCCCGAACACTGAGAACAGCACTTAAGGTGCTGCGGCCTGGAACCGAGCAGTGCTGAGCCCCAGAAAGGAGTCGGGGTGCAAACTTCACCAGCCGATTAAACAGCAACAGCAACATCTGGAAGGCTACAGTTTGGAGACCACTGTACAGTGGTCTCTAAACTGTAGCCCATCAGATGTTGCAAAACTACAACTCCCAGCATGCCCAAACAGCAAACAGCTGTTTCGGCATGCGGGGAGTTGTAGTTGCGTACCTCCAGCTGTTGCATAACTAAATCTCTCCGCATGCCCTTTGGCAATCAGTACATGCTGGGAGTTGAAGTTTTGCAACAGCTGGAGGCACACTGGTTGGAAAATACTGAGTTAGGTAACAGAACCTAACTAAAGGTTTTCCAACCAGTGTGCCTCCAGCTGTTGCAAAAGTACAACTCCCAGCATGCACGGTATGTCAGTGCATGCTGGGAGTTGTAGTTTTGAAACAGCTGGAGGTTGCCCCCCCCCCCCCCCATGTGTATGTACAGGGTACATTCACACAGGCGGGTTTACAGTGAGTTTCCAGCTTCAAGTTTGATCTGCGGCAAATTTTCCGCCGCAGCGCAAACTCCTAGCAGGAAACTCACCGTAAACCCCAGCCAGTGCGAATGTACCCTAAAAACACTAAACTAACACATTATGAAGGGCAAAACACTACATATACACCCCCTTACACTGTCCCCTCACCAATAAAAATGAAAAACGTATCGTACGGCAGTGTTTCCAAAACGGAGCCTCCAGCTGCTGCAAAACAACAACTCCCAGCATTTCCGGACAGCCACTGACTGTTCAGGCATGCTGGGAGTTTAGCAACAGCTGGAGGCACCCTGTTTGGAAATCACTGGAGTAGAATACCCCTATGTCCACCCCTATGCAATCCCTAATTTAGTCCTCAAATGCTGTCATATTTCAAGGAAACAGGGGTTACAAATTTTGGTGGGCATTTTCTCCTATTACCCCTTGTAAAAAATGTAAAGTTTCGGGAAAAACCCAGGAAAAACCAGCATTTTAGTGATTTTTTTATTTATTTTTATTTACACATCCGAATTTAACAAAAAGTCGTCAAAAACCTGTGGGGTGTTAAGGCTCACTGTACCTCTTGTTGTGTTCCTTAAGGGGTGCAGTTTCCAAAATAGTATGCCATGTATTTTTATTTTTTTATTTGCTGTTCTGGCACCATAGGGGCTTCCTAAATGCGACATGCCCCCGAAAACCATTTCAGCAAAATTCACTCTCCAAAATCCCATTGTCGCTCCTTCCCTTCTGAGCCCTCTACTGCGCCCGCCGAACACTTCACATACACAAATGAGGAATTTCCTTTTTTCTCTCCTATTACCTTGTAAAAATTCAACAACTGGGTCTACAAGAACATAACACCTAAAGGGTTAACAAACTTTCTGAAAGTCATTTTGAATACTTTGAGGGGTACAGTTTTTATAATGGGGTCATTTATGGGGTATTTCTAAAAAGAAGGCCCTTCAAATCCACTTCAAAACTGAACTGATCCCTGAAAAATTCAGATTTTGAAAGTTTCGTGAAAAATTAGAAAATTGCTGCTATACTTTGAAGCCCTCTGATGTCTACCCAAAAGTAAAAACACGTCAACTTTATGATGCAAACATAAACTAGACATATTGTATATGTGAATCAATATAACAATTATTTGGAATGTCAATTTTCCTTACAAGTAGAGAGCTTCAAAGGTAGAAAAATGCTAAATTTTTCATGAAATTTGGGAATTTTTCACCATGAAATGATGCAAGTATCGACAAAAATGTACCACTATGTTAAAGTAGAATATGTTATGAAAAAAACTATCTGGGAATCAAATGCATAAGTAAAAGCATCCCAGAGTTATTAATGCTTAAAGTGACAGTGGTCAGATGTGCAAAAAATGCTCTGGTCCTTAAGGTGAAAATGGCCTTGGTCCTTAAGGGGTTAAGTTAGACGACCCTAACCCCCTCATTTCTGCCTTTTCTTTATCCCCCTCATCCCCAGATGAGGAGGCTTTTTTCCCTTTGGACCATTTTTTTAGATTCTGACTGCTCCATTTTTTAATCCCCATCTCGACCTGGCTCTGGTTTGACCACATTTCCTAAGGAAACTGCCCCATCAGGATAGGACCCAGTTCCCCCCGGTGACTCCCCCTCTTCAGGCACCCCATCCTCGACCCCCCCCCCCCCCCCCTCCAAGGAGGGGGAGGAGATGTCTACAAGGACAGAGTACCGGTTAGACAGATCAGAGGGGGGAGGGGGGGCAGGTAAGCTTCTGTTTGGGACTTGGTCCGTAGCACAGGGACTAGAGGGCACCGACCTCTTCTTTCCCCCTTTACTGCCCTTCTTTTTTGGCCTCTCTTCACCCTCCTCATCCACGCTTTCACAGTGGGAGGAATCGGAAAGATCAGCCTTGCTGCCTTCTTCTCTACAGATTCTCCTCATTTCCTCATCCAGCACATTCTCCTTTAGGGCCTCAGCAGTTTCAGGACTAACCTCTGGAGCAGGGCCAGAAGCTACCCCTGCCACATGGGAACTCTCCAATTCCCTGCTCCTTCTCCGAATAGCCTCCCGTCTCAGCTTGGCGGGACTTTTCCTCCTCACTCGTGCCCTCCCCAGCTAAGGCAACATTACTGCTCTCCCCAGCCAAGGTGACCATTGCACGGGCAAAGGCGCTAGGACAGCGGCTGAAAGGGTGTCCTAAGATACCACACAGATGACACCTGATCTGCCTACAGGATGCGGCAAGAGGACCTACCCCACCACACAGAGCACAGACCTGCATGTTACAGGCTGCGCTAAAGTGAGTGGGGCTGCCGCACCTGTGACAGACCTTAGGCTGCCCCTGGTAGAACATTTGGATGTTGTCTCTCCTAAGAAAAGCTGCTTATGGGATGTGGGCAACAGTGCTCCCGAACGCTTCAGTTTGACGGAAAACGTCCAGGCCCCAGACCAGATCCTATGTTCGTCACAGTTCTTTTATGGTATATCCGTCACATCCCCATATCGGCTGAGCCAGGTCATGATGTCATAGCAAGAGAGTGACTCATTACGTGTCAAAACGGTCACTTTCTTGACCAAATTCTGATGGGATATCGCTTTTATGGCGACATCTTGCCAGCCGGCTTGCTTTTCACCACCTCATAGTTTGACCAGAAAAGTTCCAAACCCTTTGGCCGAGCGAAGCTGATGTCAAACTTGGAAGTACCGTAGGGGTGGATCAGGGCAAAGATGTCACTTGCCCTGAATTCCATCTGGAGGAGGAGCTCAACCACCTTACCCCGAGGTGGACACGCATCTTCGCCCCTCCACACTAAACGGACCACATTACTACGGTCACTTTTCTGCCCGGATGTCGGGAGGGACCAGACCACCTCCCCATTATGTTCTCGGAAGGCACCTAAGCCATGGGGGGGGGGGGGGGCAGTTGAACCAGAACCTGACCCAGACCCCAAACCAGGACCCTTGCTCTTAACATAAGGCATCAGTGGCCAAACCTCTCTCTGCCATTCCACTACCACTCCTCCCCTACATTTTACCCCTCTCATGCACTCCACTTGCACCCCTCTCTTGCACTCCGCTTGCACCCCTCTCTTGCACTCTGCAAGCACTCCATTCATCCACACTGCTACCACAACTGCTCCCATGCACACTACCATAACTCACATCCTGCACATTACCATTACCATTTTTATTCACATTTTTGCTTTCACTTTCACTCTTTGCTGCACTCTCCCTTGGTGTTGAACAGCCCGGGCTGGCTAGGTCTATTGCATTGTGTAAAAGCGTTGCCAGTATAAAGATTGGCGCTGCATGGTTCTTCTTTCCAGTCTCCTGGTGCACAGACACAGGCCCCACCTTCGACATGGGTGGCCCCGCCCCCTCGCACAATGCCATGAATCTTGGCAGGAGCTGTCCCTCCGGACGCACTCCCACACTGCCTACTGCTGCTGACATGCAGGGAACCTCCCCCTTCACAGGGGAGTTCCCCGGAGCACCAGAACCCATACTGAATGCATCATCTAGAGGACGGTGCCCAGACATTCCCCCCCCCCCCCCCACCACCACCACAGGGAGTGCCCTACAGCGAAAGGGGCTGTACCGCCCACTTCAACCGGGGGGATCGCCTTCTGAATGGGGAAACTGACACCTTTTTCATGTGCCTGGACACCCTCCCCCCTCACAGGAGGGTGCCTATTTTTTTTCTATAGCACCCGTGGCCATTTTAGGTGCACTACTGTATCCCCCATGCTGGCCCCACTCCACTACAGAAACGAGATCTGGCAGATTGGGGGACCCAGTGCCCTGGTTGCTGGAAAGAAGAAAATACAAATTTTACTCCTTGTGTTTTCTTCCTCTTCTTGCCCTTTGATTTTTCTTCTTTTTCTCTTCTGGGCCCAAATCTTCACCAAAAGAGAAGTTTTCCAGACGGCTGGGGGACTCCTGCATAACAATTGCCCACGAACTGCCAAGCTGCGGCCTCCTTTGCTACAGTCACTGCTATCATCATCATCCTCACTGGAGGGAGGTAAGGCCACCTGAGCCGGGTTTACATGGTCTTCACTCAGGATGAGTGGGGGGTCAGGGGTAACAGTGGCGGCACACACAGATCCAGTATCCATATCCCCCTAACTCACATCACCCTCCTCACCTCCATCACCTTCCTCCATCTCTTCCTCCTTGCTCTGGCAGTCATCTTGGTGGCTTTCTTTTTCACCACCTCTGGAGACCCGCATGCTGGAGAAACAGTCATCATTAACAAGCTTCTCGCTGAAGATGCCTGCTCCAGCCACAATGTCTGATCACATAGTTGTTTGCCAAGCTGCTCATATTGGGCCATCTTCGCCTGGATTCTAGAACCAAAAGTCGCCAGGGATTCCCTTGGCCCTTTTACCCCCCATTGCTGGGGTTCTGAGGAACCAGAGGTAGATGCCTTCACTCCATTCCTCTGCCTCGATGTGCTTCTTTTCCTGGAGGAGCTTTTGCTGGAAGCTTTGCATCTTCCAGCAGGGGACTGGGGGCCCACATTGCTGTGTGCCCTGGTGGATCTCCCCACCCCGTCCTCACTACTGGCCTTTGCATGGTCCCTCACACCCCCCGCTGGCCGAGTATGGGGAGGGGAAGATGAAGCCCTGGATTCCCGGGGCTCCATAGCAGGAAAACCTGCCCAGGTGTCTGCCACACACCTGGGGAGGGGCTGATGGATTCTCTGCTTCTCTGGAAGTCTGCTGGAAACAACAGGAGCACAGACACACCCAACCTCACTCCAGGGCTGTACGCACTATTCTGCTGGTGGAGTCACTGTGTACAGACATTACATTACTTATCCACTACTGACCCTGAATTATATCCTGTATTATACTCCAGAGCTGTACTCACTATTCTGCTGGTGGGGTCACTGTGTATATACATTACATTACTCATCCTGTACTGACCCTGAATTGTATCCTGTATTATACTCCAGAGCTGTACTCACTATTCTGCTGGTGGGGTCACTGTGTACATATATTACATTACTCATCCTGTACTGATCCTGAGTTTTATCCTGTATTATACTCCAGAGCTGTACTCACTATTCTGCTGGTGAGGTCACTGTGTACATACATTACATTACTTATCCTGTACTGACCCTGAGTTATATCCTGTATTATACTCCAGAGCTGTACTCACTATTCTGCTGATGAGGTCACTGTGTACATACAATACATTACTTATCCTGTACTGATCCTGAGTTATATCCTGTATTATACTCCAGAGCTGCACTCACTATTCAGGCTGGAGGAATGACCTGTATTTGTAAACATGGTCGAGCTATACTTACGAATAGTTACGAATCTTGTAATTCGGTTTGAGTGTAGACAATAACCATTTTTAAATTACCGTATATACTCGAGTATAAGCCGAGTTTTTCAGCACGATTTTTCGTGCTGAAAACACCCCCCTCGGCTTATACTCGAGTGAACTCCCCCACCCGCAGTGGTCTTCAACCTGCGGACCTCCAGAGGTTTCAAAACTACAACTCCCAGCAAGCCCGGGCAGCCATCGGCTGTCCGGGCTTGCTGGGAGTTGTAGTTTTGAAACCTCCGGAGGTCCGCAGGTTGAAGACCACTGCGGCCTTCAACATCATCCAGCCCCCCTCTCACCCCCTTTAGTTCTGAGTACTCACCTCCGCTCGGCGCTGGTCCGGTCCTGCAGGACTGTCCGGTGAGGAGGTGGTCCGGTGGGATAGTGGTTCCGGGCTGCTATCTTCACCGGGGAGGCCTCTTCTAAGCGCTTCGGGCCCGGCCTCAGAATAGTCACGTTGCCGTGACAACGACGCAGAGGTGCGTCATTTGCGTCATTGTCAAGGCAACGCATCTATTCCGGGCCGGAAGCGCGGAGAAGAGGCGCCCCCGGTGAAGATAGCAGCCCGGAACCACTATCCCACCGGACCACCTCCTCTCCGGACCACCTCCTCACCGGACAGCCCTGCAGGACCGGACCAGCGCCGAGCGGAGGTGAGTACTCAGAACTAAAGGGGGTGAGAGGGGGGCTGGATGATGTTGAAGGCCGCAGTGGTCTTCAACCTGCGGACCTCCGGAGGTTTCAAAACTACAACTCCCAGCAAGCCCGGACAGCCGATGGCTGCCCGGGCTTGCTGGGAGTTGTAGTTTTGAAACCTCTGGAGGTCCGCAGGTTGAAGACCACTGAGGGCGAATGATGAGAAGAGGATGATGAAGGGGGGGTGTGGGGATGATGAAGGGGGGGGGGATGATTACAAGGGGATGATGAAGGGGGGATGTGTGGGATGATAAGGGGATGATGAAGGGGGGATGTGCGGGATGATAAGGGGATGATGAAGGGGGGGGGATGATTACAAGGGGATGATGAAGGGGGGATGTGTGGGATGATAAGGGGATGATGAAGGGGGGATGTGCGGGATGATAAGGGGATGATGAAGGGGGGATGTGTGGGATGATAAGGGGATGATGAAGGGGGGATGTGTGGGATGATAAGGGGATGATGAAGGGGGGATGTGCGGGATGATAAGGGGATGATGAAGGGGGGATGTGTGGGATGATGACAAGGGGATGATGAAGGGGGATGTGTGGGATGATAAGGGGATGATGAAGGGGGGATGTGTGGGATGATGACAAGGGGATGATGATGAGGATGTTAATGACGGGTCTGGATGATGACAGGGGGGGATGAGGTATTTCCCACCCTAGGCTTATACTCGAGTCAATAACTTTTCCTGGGATTTTGGGTTGAAATTAGGGGTCTCGGCTTATACTCGGGTCGGCTTATACTCGAGTATATACGGTACTTAGAATCTCCGCATTGTATGGGAGTTGCAGGGGTTGTGTGTCTTGAGGCTCCCTGGTGGCTGAAGAATGTGTAATCTTAGATTTCTGGGGATTCTCTGGGATTCTTCTGAGATGAGCTACGAAGGTCGGGGTAAGTTCTAAATAGCAGGATTAACAAGTCACTGTCATCCATCAGGAACAAGAGTGTGGTATTAAGATTGACAGGGAGACTCGGGATCCAGCAGTCCTTAAATCGTGCCTGTCATTTCAGGTAACTTTTCAGGTTAACTTATTGTGTTTGTGCACGAAGAGCAGCATCATTTCTGGTCATTATATAACTTGTACAGTGGTCCCTCAACATACGATGGTAATCCATTCCAAATGGACCATCGTATGTTGAGGGATCCGTGCAATGTAAAGTATAGGACAGTGGCCTACAACCTGCGGAGCTCCAGATGTTGCAAAACTACAACACCCAGCATGCCTGGGCATTCTGGGAGTTGTAGTTTTGCAACATCTGGAGCTCCGCAGGTTGAAGACCACTGGTAGAGGAAGTTGTACTCACCTGTCCCCACCGCTCCGGACCGTCACCGCTCGTCATCTCTGCCTGGATGTCGCCCTCCATCTCTGTCGCCACGTCCCCGGGGTGTCCCCGACGCTCTTGCAAGGCCTCTGCTTCCCCGGCATCCTCGCTCTCCGTCGCCGCCATCACAACGCTATGCACGCCGCTCCTATTGGATGACGGGACAGCGTGCGCAGCGACGTGATGACGACGATGGAGAGCGCCGACGATGCAGGGGATCCCGAAGAGGACGCGCCGGGGCCCCGAGGACAGGTAAGTGATCGCCAGCGGACCA
Organism: Hyla sarda; assembly: GCF_029499605.1. Lineage (NCBI taxonomy): Eukaryota > Metazoa > Chordata > Amphibia > Anura > Hylidae > Hyla > Hyla sarda. The sequence goes on along the minus strand of NC_079198.1, from coordinate 110,001,632 downwards.
CACGGGGCATCATAAACGGCTATCCGGTGACAGCTGAAGCAGTCTGCGCTGCCGGATAGCCGTTTATGTGATGGCCCCGACATACAAAAGCCTTGTATGTTGATGCTGCCTTCAACATGTGATGGCCTCTGAGAGGCCATCATATGTTGAAATGATCGTATCTCGGGGCCATCGTAGGTCGGGGGGTCACTGCATATGGTATTTTCCCCTCCATTTATAATAAGTGGGAAGCACCTTTTTGTCCCCCTCATAGAGAGATGCCATGGCAATCTTTGGTGGATACAGTTCCAGAACCTATAAAAGGCTATGAGGGGAGGACTCTATTGTGAAGATGAGCACCTCAGGGTAAAGGCTGGAATTCGTACCAAGGTAGAGGAAGTCAAGAGTTAGCAGGCACTTAGGAAGAAGCTCCAGAGGGCCACACTATGAGAGAGACACAGCGCTCCGGTGCAGACAAAGATGGGATGCCCTCTGTGCCAGTGTGTGTGTGTCCCAAGACCCAGAGCTGCACCAGCAGTGCCCCCAAGTTCCCAAACCAGTGTTTCAGTGCGACGCAGATCCCAGAGGCCACAGGTCCCGAGCCAGAGTGAGCCACATGAGATGGAACTAAGGACGATTCTACCTCCCTCTAACATGAAGCCTGGATAGGGTGATCTCAGCCATAGGAAAGAGTTCACAGTTGTGCCACATATAGTGTTGAGCGGCATAGGCCATATTCGAATTCGCGAATATTCGCGAATATATGGACGAATATTCGTCATATATTCGCGAATATTCGCATATTCGTTATACCCTCGTTTTATTTTCGCACATGCGAATATTCGCGTATGCGAAAATTAACATATGCGAAAATTAGCATGTGCTAATTTTCGCATATGCGAATTTCCGCACGTCAGTCTTACACAGTAGTATTACAGCCTTCTTTACACCACATAAGCTGGAAGCAGAGAGGGGTGATCACTGTGATGTGTACTGTGAAGAAAAAAAAAAAAAAAAAAAAAAAAAAACGAATATTCGTAATTACAAATATATAGCGCTATATTCGCGAAATTCGCGAATTCGCGAATATGCGATATTCGCGAATAATATTCGAATTGCGAATATTCGCGAGCAACACTAGCCACATAACAATTCTTATATTTGCTTATAGTAATGATTTATGCAAAGTTTGTAGACAGTGCGAAGGACCATGTCAGAACCCCCAGAATCTCCTATAGACCTCAGCCCCATCCTATAGTGATGTCTACGGTACATTACGGACTGACGTGTCTGCTCACTGTCAATTGCTGTGTCTAAAGGGAAGATAATCTGCTGCGCTGACAGCCTCCAGTTGGGGTAAAGTGATTGACTTCTTTTTTAACCTGCGAGGGTCCCTGCAGCTGCTGAACTTTTTTCATAAAAATTTTCTATGCACATGTTGGCTGAATCCACTGATTTCAGCGTGAACAGCCAACTACTGAATGTACAGTATATGGAGGCCCCTGACACACATGATGTTGGGGGAAAGAAGGATCAGGTGTGTTGGATTTCAACTGCCCGATCCTTTTAATATTGGCCGTTCCAAACACTTGGCTTGACTTGGCTGAGCGTGCATGTATATTGGGTGTTCAGGAGAAATACCTTTCGGGTATCTTTTTGACCGACAGCTATCATATGTGTTGTGCAGTACAAAACCTGCTACACTAAATAAGATGGTTGCAGGATGACTTAGTGTCATTACTACATGTAATTGCTATTGTATTGCATTGTGCTACATCCAAGGTGCTATTTACATGTGCTAACACTGTAAAACATGTACATACTGACATTTACTGATACAACTATGAATGAGGTGCCTAAAAAGCATTAAACTACAAAATATTCTGATAGAAGAAGCCTCCCTATCCTAACTCACTTCCCTATAGGGAAGAATCCAGTTTAAACCAGTCTAGAGCAGACTAGCTTAAAGGGGTTATCCATCTGGCAGACAGTAATGGACATGCTTAGGAAGGATCTGCGCTTGTCTTGGGGCTAAACGGCTATGTTGTGAGATTACCATAACACTGTGGCTAGCTTTTTGTGAACTGGCATTTCTTGCTTGAGTTTTCTTCTTTTGCCTGCAAATCCCATAATTCCATTTTCCTCCCTCCCACACATCAGCCACCCCACCCATTGAAACATTAATGAGCTGCAACCATTCAAAAGACCTGTGCTTTTCTAATCAGGCTGCCTACAGCTGTTGCATTAGTTGCAGATTGATCTCTCTCCCACCAAGCGATCCCTCTACCCTTTGAAGCAGACAGGCTCCCTGTCATCAGCTGACTAGTGATGTTATGTCTCGGCCGCATTGCAACCTGGGAAAAATCTGAGACAACAGTCATTCTGTATACTGATAAAAATAAATATTGGGGTGAAAATCACAGAAGAATTGTGAGAAAACCGTCACACACAGGTACAGACACTATATTATGAACTACACTAACTTTACAGCCCCTCTAGCATAGTCAAATAAAAATAATTCCTGGAATACCCCTTTAAAGTGAGTAGGTGAGAAGAATACCTAGACTTCTCTTCTTGCATTAGCTAGGCCTCATCACCCAGGACTGCTTGGGGTTATTACTGAGACTACTGCAAAGTGCCTACAAATCCCGGAATCTTGTATAGCCTTATTTAGAGAATGCTAGAAGGATTAAAGAGAATTTTTAGAGACTTTAGGGTAATGTTTATGCAAGTACCTCATAGAGAATCTAGGAACTGCAGGGCTTCAGGTCGGACCTAGAGACATTGTGGCATCACACATGCATTCCAAGACCTGCATCCTACATTGGACATTGCAGCTGAATTATATGGAGAACCTTCATGTTACATCTTTACCCAGTGGGGGTTTTGGAGGTTTCCTCAGTGAAGATATTTAGGACAAGTACTTACATACATTCTACTGCACTCTATGGGGTACCTCCTCATTTCAGCTATCGAACTACTTACTGTATTAATATAGTAGACGGCACCTCCAATTGCTGTGGAAGATCATTTGTCATATTCATTCAGTAAAGGATTGTTCATTATTCCTACATTACTGTATCTGGTTGACTTACTGCACTTCCAACATCAAGGGCACCCCCTTTCCAACCACCAGACATATATATATTTTTTTTTTACTGTTATTACCTGCACACCCCCTATCTGGAAGTGTGTAAGAGAACCAGTGAAACCACTCATGGAACAAATAGTAGAAAAGGTATCCAGCTCCCGGTTTCACCGGGAGCTGGATACCTTTTCTACTATTTGTTCCTGTTGCTACAGGAAGTAACGGCTTCTTGCATCCGTGCCCCCGGAATATCATCAGATGCATCTACATATGGACTGATTGGTGAGCTGATCTTTGCTTTTTGCTCTTTTCTTTGAAACCACTCATATCACTGTAGCATCTGATTTGGTGACCCCCTAGTAGTAGTCACTACATACTCAACGCCCGAGATGACACATATGGAGTAGACCTTTGGTCTACTCCTGATATGAGCCATTTCTGAGATATTGAAGGTCCACAGTAAAAGTAGTCATAACTATTTATTAGTAGTAGGTTGATGGTAAAACAATCTTTAACCTCTTAAGGACCCAGCCAATTTTCACTGTAGGACACGGCCATTTTTTGCACATCTGACCACTGTCACTTTAAGCATTAATAACTCTGGGATGCTTTTACCTTTCATTCTGATTCCGAGATTGTTTTTTCGTGACCTATTCTACTTTATGTTAGTGGTAAAATTTTGTCGATACTTGCATCATTTCTTGGTGAAAAATTCCAAAATTTGATGAAAAAATTTAAAATTTTGCATTTTTTTTTTACTTTGAAGCTCTCTGCTTATAAGGAAAATGAATATTCCAAATAAATTATATATTGATTCACATATACAATATGTCTACTTTATGTTTTCATCATAAAGTTGACATGTTTTTACTTTTGGAAGACATCAGAGGGCTTCAAAGTTCAGCAGCAATTTTCCGATTTTTCACAAAATTTTCAAAATCGAAATTTTTCAGGGACCAGTTCTGTTTTGAAGTGGATTTGAAGGGCCTTCTTATTAGAAATACCCCACAAATAACCCCATTATAAAAACTGCACCCCTCAAAGTATTCAAAATGACATTCAAATGGTTTGTTAACCCTTTAGGTGTTTCACAGGAATAGCAGCAAATTGAAGGAGAAAATTCAAAATCTTCATTTTTTACACTTGCATGTTCTTGAAGACCCAGTTTTTGAATTTTTACAAGGGGTCAAAGGAGAGAAATCTTCCTAAAATGTGTAACCCAATTTCTCTCGAGTAAGAAAATACCTCATATGTGTATGTCAAGTGTTCGGCGGGCGCAGTAGAGGGCTCAAAAGGGAAGGAGCGACAGTGGGATTTTGGAGAGTGAGTTTTTCTAAAATGGTTTTTGGGGGGCACGTCACATTTAGGAAGCCCCTATCGTGCCAGAACAGCAAAAAAAAAAAAAAAAAACACATGGCATAATATTTTGGAAACTACACCCCTCAAGGCACGTAACAAGGGGTCCAGTGAGCCTTAACCCCACAGGTGTTTGACGACTTTTCGTTAAAGTTGCATGTGAAAATGATTTTATTTTATTTTTTTCACTAAAATGCTAGTTTTCCCCAAATTAAATTTTTTTTTACAAGGGATAATAGGACAAAATGACCCCCAAAATGTGTAACCCCATCTCTTCTGAGTATGGAAATACCCCATGTTAGGATGTAAAATGCTTTGCGGGCAGACTACAAAGCTCAGAAGAGAAGGAGTCACATTAAGCTTTTGAAAAGCAAAATTTGCTGAAATGGTTTATGGTGGACATGTCGCATTTAGGAAGCCCCTATGGTGCCATGACAGCAAAAAAAAAAAAAACACAAGGCATACTATTTTGGAAACTACACCCCTCAGGACACGTAACAAGGGGTCCAGTGAGCCTTAACACCCCCAACATGTGTTTTGCCTGTACGTTCGCACAGGCGAAACGTACGTTGGGGTAGGAGGAGGTAGGTGTGTGGCTGCATGGCAGGAGGACTTTATGGTGTCTCATTCATTTCTCCCTTGGCTACTACCTTGGCTACTCTCTGTACTCTTTCCCATTTAGGACATTCCTTGATGTGTCACTGATACATTATTTGTTACACATATGTTTATAGACATTTTTTCAATAATATCCAGTGACCTCTTCCATGTTTACATTTGTACTTTCTATGGTACACCAACTATTCCCTGTACTCCATGTAGGGCCACACCACTTGCCGGCTCCCATCTTCTGTGACTGCTATTGTAGTGCCTTATTTTATCCTCTTCTTATTTGTATTGTATGTATTTTTTGCATATGTGTTAATAAAAGTCATTTTACATGATCTGGTTCTATTTTGTTGGTAGTGTTATGTTATAGCGGACCAGCCGTGGTTTCTTTACTTAGTTGCTGTGTATGTATGAATTATAACTCTGAGCATGTACTGACATACCGTGCATGCTTGGAGTTGAAGTTTTGCAACAGCTGGAGGCACACTGGTTAAAAAACCTTCAGTTAGGTTCTGTTATCTAACTCAGTATTTTCCAACCTGTGTGCCTCCAGCTGTTGCAAAACTACAACTCCCAGCATGTACTGATCACCAAAGGGCATGCTGAGAGTTGTAGTTATGCAACAGCTGGAGGTACACAACTACAACTCCCAGCATGCCGAGACAGCTGTTTGCTGTTTGGGCATGCTGGGATTTGCAGTTTTGCAACATCTGGAGGGCTACAGTTTTGGAGACCACTGCAAAGTGATCTCCAAACTGTGGTCCTCTAGCTGTTGCAAAACTACAAATCCCAGCATGCCCGGACAGCAAACAGCTGTTTGGGCATGCTAGGAGTTGTAGTTCTGCAAGATCTGGAGGGATACAGTTTAGAGACCACTATATAGTGGTCTCAAACTGTAGCCCTTCAGCTGTTGCAAAACTACATATTCCAGCATGCCCAAACAGCGGTCTGGGCATGCTGGGAGTTGTAGTTTTGCAACATTTGGAGGGCTACAGTTAGAGACCACTATCTAGTGGTCTCAGACTGTACCCTCCAGATGTTGCTAGGCAACTCACCGGCTTCCGTATGATCTAGCTGCATGACGTCGCCGCCCGCCGATCTCTGTCGCCCGCAGCCTCCGGATCGGTAAGTGGATCTTCGGTTCCCGGTCCCTGTCGGGTTTCCCCGTCCTGCCCCGCCTATTGTGGGTGGGCAGGACAGGGAAAACAAAAGTTAACCCCCCCGCCCCCGATCTGCTATTGGTGGTCGCGTCTAGACACCCAATAGCAGGGATAGGAGGGGTGGCACCCCTGCCACCTCACTCCTATGCCTTCAGGGGGATTGTGGGTGTCATGGACACTCACGATCCCCCTTCTATTCCGGGGCACCGGGTCGCCATAGACCCGTAATAACCCAGAATCGCGCAAATCGCAAGTGTGAATTCACTTGCAATTTGCCGCGATCGCCGACATGGGGGGGTCTAATGATTTCAGCAGGCATCCCGGTCCGATCCCCGCCCGATGCGCGGCGAGGGCCGGAATTGTCCATGACGTACGCATACGTCATGGGTCCGTAAGTGCCCTGAAGGGGTTAAACAAACAATCATGTGATGAACGATGGTTTTACTGACGCAGCCATACACATTTTACTCCATACTGGCTGATTCTGTTGGTCAATCTGACCATACATGATCAATGACACAATAATTTTTCTGGGACCATTCAGGGAGCACTTTGAGAACATTCTTTTTATTAAAATATATAAGTTCTATTGTTTATCACATACAGATATGAATCACGTCTGCCTTCTTCTCAGATGATTACAGTCTACCATCAGTCAGCTAAAACAATGATTTTGGTTAAAGTTGTCTGTTTACATCTACTTTAAAGGGGTACTCCACCTCTAGACATCTTATCCCCTATCCAAAGGATAGGGGATAAGATGTCTAGTCGCTGGGGTCCTGCTGTTGGGAACCCCCGAAATCTCTCCTGCAGCACCCCCTGTCATTTGATGCACGGAGCCCGCGATCAGACATATTATCCCCTATCCTTTGGAAAGGGGATAAGATATCTAGGGGGTGGAGTACCCCTTTAATGTGTATGGCCAACTTAAGGGGTCCAGACTGCAGACATGAGAGCTGGTTCCCCGTATCTGGAGACCAGGCCTTTAAGCTTCAATAGAGTTCTCACTTGGCAGATCAGCTGGATTCCTTAGACGTGGATCTTGGCTGAGGTGGAGATAGGAGATGTACGAGACCCAGCGCCTCAAATCCATCATATTTGTTACAGTACAACATGTGTCCGTGGGAAAGTGCAGCCCCAGGGCGTTTCCTGAGCACTTGTGTGGTGTAAATAATGGGATCTTTTAACCCTTCCACATGTTCTGTGTAATTGTGGTGGCCCAGTAAGGGAGGTGTTACCTTGTACCCTTGATGCCCTGTCTGGCAGTGTCCCCTGGGCTCCCTTGTACTTGTTTCCTCCCTGTACATATGTTTTGCATTATAAAATGTCTTGTTGCTTTAAGAGTTGTACTATGTCATATGTCATGTGATTGTTACCCAGGAGGTATCAGTGGCCAGGTGACCCGAGGGGTGACCTATGGGCTCCCTGCTAATCTCCCTTATATAAGCCCTGGGTGGAGCTTCTCTCTTTGGAGATAAGTCTTTGCTGAGGTCAGTCGTGCCTCGTGTGTGTGTCCAGAGTCATTGGAGGCCTCAAAGTCAAGTCCTGCAGCCATCATCAAATGCAAGTAAGCTACAGTCATAGTTTTGTCAGTCTTCAGTAACGTCAAGTCAGTCCCTGTCATCTGTCAAGTCAGCGTGGTCTGCAGTAATTTGTCCAGTCCTACTACAAGTCCCAGCAAGCCCTTAAGGTCTCTGCGTCACTGGTCACCCCCTTGGGCCCTGGCTGAACTGTATAGACTTTACCATCTGTCTACCCTTAGTAAAGCTACCGTTGTCCATAACTTGGCGTCGGAGTCATTATTGCCCCCCCCCCCCGTGCCTAGCCCAGGATATAGCTGTATACCTTTGGGCGGTATCGAGGATAAATCATGCCCTGGCATCACGAATACAAGGGGTTAATGCCATCTGCCCCTAGGGTAACAACATCTGCCCTGCGTCACACCCCGTTACCACATAACCAGCACAAGCTCATAATGCGGGATATTGACGTATGTTAAACCACTTTATAACAGGACTGCATTACCTTCAGGAAAGAGGTCGTTGGCAATTTATCTACAGTGTGAACATAAAGACGCCTCCTGGTGATCAGGAATAGTGTTGCTCGCGAATATTCGCAATTCGAATATTATTTGCGAATATCGCATATTCGCGAATTCGCGAATTTCGCAAATATAGCGCTATATATTCGTAATTACGAATATTCGTTTTTTTTTTTTTTTTTTTTTTTTTTTTTTTCTTCACAGTACACATCACAGTGATCATCCCTCTCTGCTTCCAGCTTGTGTGGTGTAAAGAAGGCTGTAATACTACTGTGTGAGACTGGCGCGCGAAAATTCGCATATACGAAAATTAGCATATGCTAATTTTCGCATATGCGAATTTTCGCATATGCTAATTTCCGCTTGCGCGTATTTTCGCATACGCGAAAATAAAACGAGAATATAACGAATATTCGCGAATATATGACGAATATTCGTCCATATATTCGCGAATATTCGCGAATTCGAATATGGCCTATGCCGCTCAACACTAATCAGGAATATGATTCTCAGGGAGGAGGCTGAATGGGAAGACATAGGAAGACAACTTTTGAATCCCTCACCACATTAAAGATCTCTGCATGCTGTCAGTAAAGGGGAGCATTGCTGTTCACATCCAGAAGACAAACAACTGTCCTGAAATAATAATTCTCTCAGCCGATGGATTGCTAAGAACCTATCTACTGTAGGAAATCCTCTGGGAGCCAACCCACAAGAGCACAACTCTCTGTGTCCACAGCGGTTTTCACACAGTCGTGCGCACTCCTCACATGGTGTTAAAGGCTCGCAGAGCGCTTCTTGCGTTCTTCATCCATACAGTCTCATAAAAGTTGATTAACCAGAACATTTTGGCTCATAGAGGAATTGACTGTTCCCCAGAAATGTCCCTGTAACATGAGATGTTCTGCTCCACATTTCATTACACTTGGACAAATCTTACTTTTGGAAACGTCGCCATTCCCATTCTCATTTCTATTCTACCCAACAATAATAGAGCCAATACAACTGGGTGTCTCCACTGATAACATCACCCCAATTGTCAACATGGTTGTCAGTGCCTCCAGTTTCCTATTATAGGGGGTGTTTCCCACTATAGACCTTATTCCCGTCAGACTGCTTTAGTATCTTCCACATTAATGGAGGGTAACTGTGCATGTTCAGCCAAGGCCCTGTTGAGAATGGGATAACGTTGTTGGAGTGAATGAGCTTGTGCTTCCCCGATTCTGACGATAATGGGGCTGCACTGCTTACTAATGCCCCTGAACCCTGTGTGGCCGATATAACACTATTCCGGTGCGAAATCTGAAGCCCTTATTCTTTTGCAAAGAAACCATTTTGACAGGGTATGCTTGCTTTAAGTGAGAGTGTAAATTCAAGTCAGCATCCAAAGACATAGAAACTAAAGTATGAACCTTAAAAAAATAATGTGACCCATTGTTTAAATCATGCTTTTGTTAAACACATTTCTAGAGAATTTTGTGAATTTTCTTTATTTGTATTTTTCTCTACACTACTTTTTTTTTTTTTATAGTAAAATTTTGCAGTTTTCTCAATGGCTACTGAAAACACAGAATACTTCATTGACAATAGGTGAAAGTCAGCGCTCACTTCCTCCTCCTCCCTGCATAGGTCACAGAGCATGCTCACAGCACTCTCCTTCAGAAGTCAATAGGTGTTGTTTATAGCTCCCCTTCTTCCTGCACCCCAAACATTGATCTCTACACAGGTCACAGAGCATGCCCAAAACACTCCTTCATAGAAGTCATAGGTAATGGTCACTGGTCACCTCCAATCTCTCTATGCACAGTGGCCTCCACATAGGTTTCAGACTATGCCACAACATTCTTTCATAGAAGTCTATGATTTCTATAATACATAGCTGACACATTCTTTTTAGGCTGTGATGGGTTTTCAGCCCCTGTAACCGAACAAGGCTGATACATTCACTGACAGCATGTAGTGATCTTGAAATTGAGAGGAAAGCATCAGAAGGTTGTAGAACTTTTCATTGTACAGGAAGTGAACATCATTCCCTTCCCTAGAGGATGAAGGTGAGGGTGAGCCGGCTCCTGCCCTAGCTTTCGGCCTTACCATCCTGTGTATTATACATGTGGTGTCTGGGCAGCACTGCGGCCTCGGCTTTGCTCTCACACTTTAACATTAGAGCTGTTTTTCCACATTCAGCCCTTAGCTTTTCCTGCCAGAACTTCCATTGTAAAATCCCGTAAACCGATACTGCAAGGTCATAAATCTTCGTTGCCGTATTCTGCGTGGCCTCAGGACCTCGTTCTTCTCCAGTATTTGCATTCAATTAATAATCCATGATAAATAATGAGAAAACCATTGCTGAGTCCAACGCCTGCACTCACATAGGGGACTTAAAACTATAGAGTGGCCTGGTAAACCCTCTAATTTCCAGCTACATTATTATTAACAGAACATGCTATGGACCCTGGGGAGCTGGGCGAGGCCATGATATACTGGGAAGGAATCTTATCAGACTATTGGAGTCACCAGTCAAATGTTGAATTTATAGAAAATCACATTGTAACCAGTGTAAAGACGGCTGATACATTGTAACCAGTGTGGAGACGGCTGATCCATTGTAACCAGTGTGGAGACGGCTGATCCATTGTAACCAGTGTGGAGACGGCTGATCCATTGTAACCAGTGTGGAGACGGCTGATACATTATAACCAGTGTGGAGACAGCTGATACATTGTAACCAGTGTGGAGATGGCTGATACATTGTAACCAGTGTGGAGACAGCTGATACATTGTAACCAGTGTAAAGACGGCTGATACACTGTAACCAGTGTGGAGACGGCTGATACATTGTAACCAGTGTAAAGAGGGTTGATACACTGTAACCAGTGTGGAGACGGCTGATACACTGTAACCAGTGTGGAGATGGCTGATGCACTGTAACCAGTGTGGAGACGGCTGATCCATTGTAACCAGTGTGGAGATGGCTGATACATTGTAACCAGTGTGGAGACGGCTGATGCACTGTAACCAGTGTGGAGACGGCTGATGCACTGTAACCAGTGTGGAGACGGCTGATGCACTGTAACCAGTGTGGAGACGGCTGATGCACTGTAACCAGTGTGGAGAAGGCTGATCCATTGTAACCAGTGTGGAGACGGCTGATCCATTGTAACCAGTGTGGAGACGGCTGATCCATTGTAACCAGTGTGGAGACGGCTGATACATTGTAACCAGTGTGGAGACGGCTGATACATTGTAACCAGTGTAAAGACGGCTGATCCATTGTAACCAGTGTGGAGACGGCTGATCCATTGTAACCAGTGTGGAGACGGCTGATACATTGTAACCAGTGTGGAGACGGCTGATACATTGTAACCAGTGTGGAGACGGCTGATACATTGTAAACAGTGTGGAGACGGCTGATACATTGTAACCAATGTGGAGACGGCTGATACATTGTAACCAGTGTGGAGACGGCTGATACATTGTAACCAGTGTGGAGACGGCTGATCCATTGTAACCAGTGTGGAGACGGCTGATCCATTGAAACCAGTGTGGAGGCGGATGATATTTTATTACCAGGATGAAGGCGGTTGATACATTGTTATCAGAGTGGATGTGGTCGATACATTGTGATCTGTCACTGGTTCTTACATTTCTGTTCATTTAAAGGGGTACTCCGGTGGGGGGGGGGGGGAAGGTTTTTAAATAGAAGTAATTTACAAATCTGTTTAACTTTCTGGCACCAGTTGATTAAAAAAAAATTTCCACTGAAGTACTCCTTTAATAAAGACACCGAAAAGAGTCAGTGAATGGAGAGGAGTCCATGAATGGATCCCATGGGTTCTTCGCTCTGATCTGCCTGACATTGTGAGACCTCTAGGACCGTATTAGATTGTCTGACCACTCGCCGCCATCTCTGTGATCCTACCTCCTATGTTCTCCTGTTTTCATTTGTGCTATTGCCTTCCTTCAGTAGTAGTCACAGTCTCTCATTTTATAATTCTGGCATGTTGCCGCCTCTTTAGTTTTGTCGTCTCACATTTTCCTGGAGTTTTCCAGGGACTCCTCTACATTCATGGAAAGTCCCTGATACCTGACTCTACCTCTTGCATTTTCCCAGCATGCTTTATGTGCCAAATGCTCCTGTCCTACATTTAGCTTCATAGAAAAACTGTGTCATTTCACAGTCTTTTCCAGTTCACCTGCCTAGAAATTTAAAGAATGAAGTAAAAGAAAAAGGGCTGTGCAGGCGATTCACAGGAGGAACGAGTGACCTGAGAACTTCACTCCTCTCTGTGTTCAGTGGTAACTATCAGGAGCCTGAAATCTGAACGGCAAACATAAAGATGATAGAAACAAATGACAATGTGACAAAGTGGTAAAGCTACTAAAGCATAAAGGGAAATTCATTTCTTATACATACAGTATTATACTCCAGAGCTGCACTCGCTATTCTGCTGGTGGGAACACTGTGTACATACATTACATTACTTATCCTGTACTGATCCTGAGTTATATCCTGTATTATACTCCAGAGCTGTACTCGCTATTCTGCTGGTGAGGTCACTGTATACATACATTACATTACTTATCCTGTACTGATCCTGAGTTATATCCTATATTATAATCCAGAGCTGTACTCACTATTCTGCTGGTGAGGTCACTGTATACATACATTACATTACTTATCCTGTACTGATCCTGAGTTATATCCTGTATTATACTTCAGAGCTGTACTCACGATTCTGCTGGTGAGGTCACTGTGTACATACATTACATTACTTATCCTGTACTGATCCTGAGTTATATCCTGTATTATACTCCAGAGCTGTACTCACTATTCTGCTGGTGGGGTCACTGTGTACATACGTTACATTGCTCATTCTGTACTGATCCTAAATTACATCCTGTATTATATTCTAGAGCTGTACTCACTATTCTGCCACTGGGGTCACTTTGTACACAAATTACATTACTTATCCCATACTGAGTTGCATCTTATATTATACTCCAGAGCAGCGCCCGTTATTCTGCTGGTGGAGTCACTGGGGAGATTTATCAAAACCTGTCCAGAGGAAAAGTTGCTGAGTTGCCCATAGCAACCAATCAGATCGCTTCTTTCATGTTTAAAAAGGCCTCTGAAAATGAAAGAAACGATCTGATTGGTTGCTATGGGCAACTCAGCAACTTTTCCTCTGAACAGGTTTTGATAAATCTCCCCCACTGTGTTCATATGTTACATTTCGTATTCTCTCTTTATTTCCGAGTTACATCCTGTATTATACTTCAGAGCTGCGCTCAGTTGGATGTTATTGGTCACAGTCAGCAAGGTCAATGTCAGACATCCTCTAACACAGTGTTTCTCAAGCACAGTCCTCAAAACCCCCCAACAGGTCATGTTTTTAGGATTTCCTTAGTCTTTTGCCGGTGATATAATTGTGGTGATGCCTGATGCACTGACCATAATTATATCCCCTGTGAAAGACTAAGGAAATCCTGAAAACATGACCTGTTGGGGGGGGGGGGGGGGGTCTTGAGGACCGCGCTTCAGAAACACTGGTATAATAGCTTCACCGAGCTCCTACAAATACCGGGAGACGTTTAGCTTTTCCATCCTCAGGTGACTGGAGAAGAGAAGAGATCACAGAGCCTTGTGCCTTTTGCAGTAACAGAACATTCTCTGGTTCACTAAAACATCTGTTTTCCCTCTTTATCCCCCGGGATCTTATATATTTTTTTTTATCGTGTCCAGTTTCTCCAGAAAGAGAAGAGGAAAGGGTTAAGGCAGCTGCGCTCAGGTCCATGCACAGGTTGGCGCACATACGCGGCGCAGTACAGGCCAACTCCCTTCCTGGTTGTGTGTGTGAGCTCACACATTATGAGCCCACCAGGGACCCTGGCTCTTGGCTCGCTCCGGCACATGTGCTGCTTTCTTGCAGTAAGATTTTCGGGACTGGAGATAGAGTGTTGGAAAACTCAGCATTAACCCCTGCACCTCCGTAGGCAATAGAACATCTGCTTCCTTGGATGGCGGCTCAGTATAAACGCCTGTGAAGGTGTGGGTCATGCCCGACCGGGCCTCTGTCCTCAGATAACCTTTATCCAAACACTTTACATACTGCCTCTCCATAATGTAGCGTGAAGTGCCCAGTGCCAGACCCACCAAAATGTCTTCCACGGCTCTGGGGTGGTCACAGGGCGATGAGAGATGGATGATCATCTGTGTTCTGGCAGAGGGAGAATTCCAAGACTTAAAGGGCAACTCCATTGGGAACAAGTAGAAAACAAATGTTTTCAAATCAACTGTTGCCTGAAAGTTAAACAGATTTTTAAATAACTTCTATTAAAAAATCTTAATCCTTCCAGTACTTATTAGCTGCTGTATACTACAGAGAAATTTGTGAATCTCTTTTCTGTCCGACAACAGTGCTCTCTGCTGACCCCTCTGTCCATGTCAGGAACTGTCCAAATTATAATCATATCCCTATAGAAAACTTCTCCTGCTCTGGACAGTTCCTGACACGGACTGAGGTGTCAGGAGAGAGCACTGTTGTCAGGCTGGAAAGAACTTCACAAATTTCTCTGTAGAATATCTGTAGTTTGCATAAGTACTAGAAGGGTTAAGATTTTTAAATAGAAGTGATTTACAAATTTGTTTAACTTTCTTGCACCAGTTGATTTGAAAACATTTTTTTTCCACCGGAGTTCCCCTTTAACCATCTGACCCTCTGATCTCAAGAGAAGTAACAAGAAGGATAAAATGTCAGTCCTATGGTATAAGCTCCGTATAGTACCATCATATAGACATCTTTCCTTACACCAAAGCCTCTGTGGGGCCACTCAGAGCCAATTATGGATCTGGGACTGTAAGACACAGTAACAACATATAGAGTGTGCATAAATGTGTCCCCCGAGAGTGACCTTACAGGGTGCACACCTCTCTCTTCTGTCATCTCTGTACACTGTAACGTTTTGTTCACACTACAGAAATTCCACAAAGCCACCCATTGATCACAATAAGATTCTGCTGCTTTGTGCACGCGTGGAACTTCCGACGAGGAATTGGATTCCGCAGAACGCTGAACATCTTCAATCTTCCTGCAGACTCCACCAGTGGTCCAGCAGATTGTGGTCAGCCTCTTGTCCGGAAAGGCCCTGGCCTGGGCTACTCCTCTCTGGGATCGCAGTGACCCGATTACCTCTAATCTCACGGCTTTCTTAACTGAATTCCGCAGCATTTTTGAAAACCCCCCATATGCCTCCATTGCCGAGACGGCTCTTCTCAACCTCAGCCAAGGGACTTCCTCCGTAAGAGACTATGCTTTTCAGTTTCTCACCCTCGCTCCAGAATGTGTATGGAACGTTGAAGCCTTGTGTGCTACATTTAAAAAAGGATTGTCCAGCAGAATAAAAGATGCTCTTGCTGCACGAGATCCTCCGACTAACCTGTGTGAACTAATTAATTTAGCCACACGTATTGATGTGTGCTTTGCAGAGAGGCAGGAAGAACTTTGTGCTGAAAGAGAACCTGTCCAAACAAGGCACTCTCCCTGCTTGGCACCCGTATTCCAACGTCCACCTCTACAGTCTTCTTTGCCTCTTGCCGAAGAGGCTATGCAAGTGGATCGTACTCACTTTACGCAGCTGGAAAGATCCCATCGACGCAATGAGAATTTGTGCCTATACTGTGCCTGTCTGGAGCACTTTGTCAAAGACTGTTCTACACGTCCTCAGCATCCGGGAAATGCTTGCACCTAAGACACATTAGAGAGGCGACCCTAGGTGTGATTACTACCTCTCCTTGCTTGAATATACCTGTTCAAATCCACGTTTCTGCCAAGACTTTATTCTTCGCTTCTGCATTCTTGGACTCCGGTTCCACTGGCAACTTCATTGATGCCCCTCTGGTACATGAATATCGTCTCCCTGTAACCCGGCTTGCCAAGCCTTTGTTCATCTCTTCAATGGACAAAATTTGGACTGTAAGGTGCAATTCCGCACAGAGCCTCTCATCATGCAAGTGGGAGTCCTGCATAAGGAAAAGAGTGAATTCTATGTGCTCCCTCACTGTACTTCTCAGCTACTTCTTGATCTTCCTTGGCTCCAACGTCATTCTCTGCAACTTGACTGGAAATCTGGAGAGATCACTCACTGGGGACAGTGCTGTCAAAATCTTTTTCTTGTGCCAGTCCAGCCTAAACTTGTTTCTTCCTTTCCTCCGATGCCAGGTCTGCCTTCCCCTTATCAAGATTATTCAGATGTTTTCTGCCGAGCAGGCCGAGACGTTACCACCACATCGTCCTTATGACTGCCCCATTGATTTACAGCCTGGGACTATGCCCACATGTGGTAGAATCTGCCCTTTGTCGGTACCGGAGACCCAAGCAATGGAAAAATATATCCAGGAGAACCTCCAAAAAGTATTTATCCAAAAGTCCTCCTCTCCTGCTGGAGCAGGATTCTTCTTTGTGGGCAAGAAGGATGGTTCTCGCCATCCAGGGGTCTCAACAAAATCATGGTCAAAAATAGTCATTCCTTTCTCTGATCTCAGAACTTTTTTATCGTCTCCGTCTCTGATTAGAATCTGTGAGGGAGACAAATGGAAAACGGCCTTTAATACCCGTGATGGACATTTTGAGATGCCTTTCAGCCTTTGCAATGCTCCAGCTGTTTTTAAGGAATTTGTCAATTATATCTTTTCTACACCTGTGTTGTCGTGTATCTTGATGACATCTTGATCTTTTCTTCCAACTTAGAGGAGCATCGTTCACATGTGCGTCTGGTACTTCAGCGCCTCCGGAAGAATAATCTCTACGCCAAACTGGAGAAATGCCTATTCGAGAAATCAAGTCTCCCGTTTCTCGGATACATTGTCTCTCATCAAGGCCTGCAGATGGATCCTGAGAAACTGTCAGCAGTTTTGGATTGGCCCCGTCCTGCTGGTCTTCGGGCTATTCAACGCTTTCTGGTTTTTGCCAACTATTATCGTCAGTTCATCCCACAATTCTTTTCCTTGGTCGCTCCTATTGTAGCTCTGACCAGAAAGTACTCTAACCCTAAGTCATGGCCTCCTGAGGTCGAAGAGGCTTTCTCTTGCCTAAAATCTTCATTTTACTTCAGCTACCGTGCTTTCAAGACCTGATCCGGAAAGACTTTTTGCTTTGGAGGTTGACGTTTCGTCTGTCGAAGCTACCATTCTTACCGAGAAAAACTCCAAGGGTAAGACTGTAACCTGTGGTTTCTTTTCTAAAACCCTCTTGCCAGCTTAGAGGTCTTACTCCATTGGAGATCAAGAAATTCTTGCTATAAAACTAGCCTTAGAGGAGTGGCAACATTTGCTGGAAGGGTCTCTTCATCCGGTCAGTATCTATTCAGACCACAAGAATCTCCTTTACCTACAGTCTGCTCAGCTTTTGAATCCTCGCCAGGCAAGGTGGTCATTGTTTTTTTCCAGAATTAATTTCTTCATTCACTTCCGTCCGGATAGCAAGAATATCAGAGCTGATGCCCTTTCCAGATCCTCTGAGGTTGTGGGTTTGGACTCATATAAGCACATTATTCCACCAGACCGTCTGATTTCGGCAGCTCCTACCGATCTTCTGCAAGTACTTCCTGGTAAATCCTTTGTACTAGCCAGATTGAGATGCAAAGTCCTGAAATGGGGTCATTCTTCTTTATTGGCAGGTCATCCCGGAGTACGTAAGACTTTGCTTCTAATCTCACGGCACTATTGGTGGCGGCATCTGGAATGCGATGTCTCCGAATTTGTCCGTTCCTGTGTCACCTGTGCACATGACAAAATGCAGCAACAAAAATCTGCAGGTCTCTTACAGCCATCGCCCATTCCGGAGACTCCATGGGCTCACATCGCAATGGATTTTATTACCGATTTTCCACCTTCTCATAATAACACGGTCATCTGGGTCGTAGTTGATCGGTTTCCCAAAATGGCTAATTTCATCCCACTTCCCGGTCTTCCATCTGCTACACAGTTGGCGAAGCATTTCTTACAACATATTTTCTGTCTACATTGTCTACCAGAACATATAGTCTTGGACCGCGGAGTTCAGTTGATGTCCAAGTTCTGGCGAGCTCTCTGTACCCATCTTGATATCTATCTGGACTTCTCCTCCTCCTACCACCCTCAATATAACGGTCAAGTGGAGAGTGTAAATCAGATTTTGGAGACTTATCTTCACCATTTTGTTTCTGCTCGTCAGGATGTCTGGGTTGATCTTCTTCCCTGGGCCGAATTTTCCTATAATAATAAGGACTTCGAGTCCATGAGGACCTCTCCGTTTTTTATTGTTTATGGTCATCATCTCCGGTCACCTCTTCCAGTTCCAGTATCTACTGGTGTCCCAGCTGTAGATTAACTTGTCCGTGATTTCTACATTTGGCGACAGACTCTGCATTCTTTGTCCTTGGCCTCCTCTTGCATGAAAACCCATGCTGATAAGAAAAGAAGACCTCCTTTTCTCCCGGTGATAAAGTCTGGTTATCTTCTAAGTACATTAGTTTCTAAATTCCCAGCTACAAGTTAGGTCCTCGATTCTTTGGTCCGTTCGAAGTCTCACAAAAAAAATCAATCCAGCCTCATACAAACTTCGGTTACCCCCTTCTCTCTGCATTCCTAACTCTTCATGTATCACTCCTCAAGCCTCTGGTTGTCAACCGTTACTCTCGAAAGAACACTGTTCCCACGCCCGTCTCAGGTTCCTCTGATGTCTACCAAGTCAAGGAGATCCCTGCCTCCAAAACCATGTGAGGTAAAAAGTTCTTCCTGGTTGACTGGAGGGGATTTGGTCCTGAGGAGAGATCCTGGGAGCCTGAAGAAAATATCTTGGACCATAATCTCTTCAAGAAATTTTTGACCCACAGGAAGAGGAGCAGACCAAAGGGGGGGGGGGGGTACTGTTACACACTGCGCTCTGGCCAGACACGCCTGCCGTTAGCGCATCTCCCCTCTCATGTCTCCTGCCGGCGAGGCTGGGATTCGCATTGCAGGACGCGCCCCCATGCGGGTCCCAGCCCATCACTCACCTCCACCTTCTACCTCCGAATCTCAGCTCCGGTTCCGCGTCCTAGGGCGCGCGCGCACTGAAGCTCTGAAATTTAAAGGCCCAGTATGCCCATAATCATGGGTTTCACCTGTCCCATTATTATAAGTTTATGCACCTCCCACATACCTCTGCCAGATCTTTCTTTGCCACTGTGCCTAAGAGAAAGCATTTCCTGTGTTGTCTTCTCGTGTTCCTGACCTTGCATTCCATGAGCTGACCATGTTCCTTGGCGCCTGCCTATTGACCTTCTGCTACGTTCCTGACTACAATCCTGTGCCGCCTGCTCTGATCTCCTGCTATCCTGTCTATGTCCTGTCTCATCCCTTCTGTGCCTCGCTTCACTTCAGCTGCCTGTGTGGTCATGCCAGGGGTAGCGACCTGGGTGCCACCTGCCGCAGCAAGATCATCCCGCTTTGCGGCGGGCTCTGGTGAAAACCAGTGGCACCTTAGACTCCGCTCCCTGGTACGGTCCGCGTCATCTGCCACACAGGATCAGCGGATCTACTACCTCTTGTGTTCTAGACTACTGCGGTCTAGTGGATCTTCTACCTCCCGAGTTCCAGTCGACTGCAGTGAGTCTAACAGAAACACTTCCTGAGTTTGTTCTCCTGCCATTACAAGCAGGAGACCAAAATCTGAGATTTTCATCAGATGGAATGTGTTCTGGCCAAGAAGGGAGACCCCTGGTGGCCAGAAGTATACAGCAGAAAAACTAACATAAAACGTATATATATATATTTTTTTTTTTAAATGGAAGCTAGTTACAAAAGTTATTTATTTGCCTCAAGGTTTCAAATTGTAAAAATCATGTTTAATGACAGTACCCATTTAAATAACACTGCCCTCCACGTTCTTGTGCTGAAAACACATCACCACTAAAATCATCAATTGGTCGCAGCAGTCAAGTGAATGTATGTGACATCATTGCTGCAGGAAAACAAACAAAGGCAACGTTACAGCTGATGAACGGGTACTTGAGTGGAGGAGAATTAAATAGGTATTTCATATTTTAGAAGATTTCCTGCTGTTTATTTTTAAGCCGTTTGGAAGTGAGAAGTTAAATAGAAAAAACAAACTATACTTACTCCCCTCGCTAACCTGACGCTATCTCTGTGTCAGCCCACTGCCGACCTGCATTTCAGAAGGCTGAGCAGGAAGGTCTTTGTGTGACACAGACACGAGGAAGTGCAGCATGGTGGGAGACCAACATGGAGATAGTGGCTGCGACAGGGGGAGCGTGGAGGGTAAGTATAGTTTATTTTTTTTCTATTTAATTACACCCTGAGCACAGCTTAATAGAAACATTTCTCCGGAATACCCCTTTAAGAAGAGACTCTTTCCTGTTTCCTGTGTGATACAATCCTGTCTTGGCCAATGATGCTCAACATCTTTTATCACAAGATTTCACATACATTCCAGCCTCTTATCAAAGAGACCCCCAGAAGTCTCTAGTACCTGGCACACATTAGATCCCATCGGTCACCAGGGCCCCATTATAATGAGCATTTTAATGAGAACCTAACACCTTCCATGGCATGGAATGTGGTGCTGGCTCCTTCTCTGCTGCGACCTTATGAAACAGCTGGAATCGCAGAACTAAAACCATAAAGTTCTAGGTCAGAAGTTTTCACTCTTTTTTCAGTTTTAACCCTATCACTACAGGATCACTGCATAAATCTTTACACCGAAGAACAAGGAAAACTGTAGAAAGAAACTGTAGGGACTCCATGTGTCAGTGTACAAGGTCCATGTGTGTGGCTTCACCATGAGCATATATCCTTACTCCAAGTTTTGTAAAAGTCAGAGCTATGTGTAGGAGGCTGAACAGTGGCACACGGAGTACCCTGGATCCACCATATGTTGGTGGTGCTCTGGCCTTGAAGCAATGCTATGAATAAGTGGTAAGGGTGTGATGAGGGCAGATGTTGTTACCCTAGGGGCAGATGGCATTAACCCCTTGTATTTGTGATGCCAGGGCATGTTTTAACCTCTGCACCACCCGAAGCTATGCTGCTGGATCCTGGGCTAGGCGCGGGGGCAAATAATGACTCTGATGCCAAGTTACGGAACAACGGCAGCTTTACTGAGGTAGACAGGTGTAACAGTTTTGACAGCTCAGTAAGGTCCAAGAAGGTGACCAGTGACTTCAGAGACTCTAGGGCTCACTGGGACTTATAGTGGATTTGAACAATTTGCTTCAGGCGCATGGTGACTTTATACAGACTGATTTTGACTGACTTGACTAGTCTGACTTCACCGCATATGTAGCTTACCAGGTTTTGATGTTCACCTGTGGGGTACTGGATTAGTGGAAGCGTGGCTGCATGGTAGGCCTTGGGCCTCCTCAGGACACCAGACACTCTCTCAAGACTTGACTTCACTGACATCAGAACTCAAGAGACTGGACTAGCAACTCCCAGGGTTTATATGGGGGATGACTCTGGAGGGGTCCCATAGGTCACCCTATTAGTCACGTGATCACTGGTACCTTCCTTGATTATAACACATGGCAACAGTATTTAAAGGCCCGTAACAGTATTAGACATTATAATGGATAACACCAGGCATAATTAACCATTTATATTTACATATATTAAAGAGGGACTCAGGGGACACCGCAATAGAGTCTGCCTGACAGCACAGCAGGGTACAGCGGTGCAACTCCTGTACTGGGCCACCACAAATATATAGCATCTAATTTTGGCATGATTTGTTTATGGAATCTCTGTATGACAATTAGTACATTAGGGCTCCATACTTGTGGGTTGTAAGGAGTCAGACTGTGTACATGAGGCCTTATATGGAGATTACAGCTGGATGTGAAGTGTAATTTGATTTTTAAGGGTGATTTGACAAGACTGCTTCATAGTTTATGGACTCTCTGCAGCTGTGAGCAGATCCCATGATGACTTGGATCAACACAAGGCTTAGAGCAAAGTAAGAGGAGTGAGAGGCTGGAAGATCTGTGGCTCCTCAGAGGGCATTTGATGCATCTACCTGACCCATCCCTACCAAAAAGTGTACATGGACATAACACTATATGATAAAGTGCCAGCTGGGGAGTCCTTATGAACAAAACCAAATAATGCCTATACAGACTTGGACAAAAATTGTTGGTACCCTTCAGGCAAAGGCAGAAACAACCCCAATGCTCCCTGAAATAACTTAAAACTGAAAAAATAAAAATGAATAAAAGTTACTGAAAATTGCAGTCATGGCCGTAAATGTTGGCACCCCTGATATTTTTCAAGAAAATTAAGTATTTCTCACAGAAAAGGATTGCAGTAACACATGTTTTGCTATACACGTTTATTGCCTTTGTGTGTATTGGAACTAAACCAAAAAAGGGAGAAAAAAAAGCAAATTGGACATAATGTCACCAAACTCCAAAAATGGGATGGACAAAATGATTGGCACCCTTTCAAAACTGTGGAAAAATAAGATTGTTTCAAGCATGTGATGCTCCTTTAAACTCACCTGGGGCAAGTAACAGGTGTGGGCAATATAAATATAACTCCTGAAAGCAGATAAAAAGGAGAGAAGTTCACTTAGTGTTTGCATTGTGTGTATGTGTGTGCCACACTAAGCATGGACAACAGAAAGAGGAGAAGAGAACTGTCTGAGGACTTAGAGAACCAATATTTTGGAAAAATAACAACAATCTCAAGGTTACAAGTCCATCTCTAGATTTGCCTTTGTTCACAGTGCGCAACATTTTCTAGAAGTTTGTAACACATAGCTAATCTCCCTGGGCGTGGACAGAAGAGAAAAATGTATAAAAGTTGTCAACGCAGGATAGTCTGGATGGTGGATAAGCAGCACAGAAAAGAACACAGTACCTACAGTGAAATATGATGGAGGTTCAATTGTGTTTTGGGGTTGTTTTGCTGCCTCTGGCACTGGATGCCTTGAATGTGTACAAGACATCATGAAATCTGGGGATTACCAACAGATTTTGGGTCGCACTGTACAGCCCAGTGTCAGAAAGCTGGGTTTGCGTCCGAGATCTTGGGTCTTCCAGCAGAACAATGACCCCAAACATATGTCAAAAAGCGCTGGAGAGTTCTGAAGTGGTTAGCAATGAGTCCAGATCTAAATCCCATTGATCACCTGTGGAGAGATCTTAAAATTGCTGTTGGGAAAAGGCGCCTTCCAATAAGAGAGACCTGGAGCAGTTTGCAAAGGAAGAGTGGTCCAATATTCCGGCTGAGAGGTGTAAGAAGCTTATTGATGGTTATAGGAAGTGACTGATTTCAGTTATTTTTTCCAAAGGGTGTGCAACCAAATATTAAGTTAAGGGTGACAATAATTTTGTCCCGCCCATTTTTGGAGTTTGGTGACATTTTGTCCAATTTGCATTTTTTCCTCCCTTTTTTGGTTTAGTTCCAATACACACAAAGGGAATAAACGTGTATAGCGAAACATGTGTTACTGCAATCCTTTTCTGTGAGACATACTTCATTTTCTTTAAAAATTTCAGGGGTGACAACATTTATGGCCATGACTGTAACTGATGTAAATAAGACATTGCTTCTGTATTGTGGATCAGGATAATCTTTTTGAAAAACAAAATAATGAAACTGTCCTGGACAAAAATGTTTGTACCCCTAGAAAAGATGACAATCAAATGTCACATTGTAGAAGTCTAAACATTAAGGACAATTGAATTAAGGCTTATTCCCATATTTTTAGTCTATTTCCTTTACTTGGTTCAAAATTTTATAAATTTTAGAGATTGTTGTAGATACAATCACATGTTTTGGTCGTTGTGATGTAACAACTCCTTGATCAATAAATACTATCATTTCAATTGAATTTGAAATTGCACATTTCATCATAATATGTATACATTATATACTGTTCTTGTTTGACTTTTCTTATATTTAAAAACCTAATAAAAACTCAGTTAAAAAGGAAACAATTTAACAATAGGGACATGTTACACTTAGGTGTGTCCTGCAGTTATCGTCGCAGGTGTCACCAAACTTGTGATCAGTCTATTTACGGGGTGAAAAGTAGTCACTGGGCTGTTTGGTATCATGGTGTCTACCACATTAGACATGGACCACAGATAGCCCAGGAGAGAGTTGTCTCCGAAGATAAGAGAGAAAATATTAACAAACATGTTATATAAGACCATCTCCAAGCAGTCAGAATCTTCTGTGACCACAGCTGCACATACACATAATGGATTCCCTTCTGTTAAAAGGGTATTCCACTCTTAGACATATAATCCCCTATCCAAAGGCTGCTCCAGTCTTGGAAACACTGGTTTCCGAAACAGAGATGTGACGTCACGTCATGCCCCCTCCAGACTGGAGCAGCACCCAGCACAGAATGCCGGGTGCTGCACCCAGATCGTGTGGGGTCCAAGTGGCAGTACCTCCGCGATCAGACATCTCATCTCCTATCGTTTGGATAGAGGATAAGATTTCTAAGGGCAGAATACCCCTTTAAAGACAGATAAACCCACAATGCTCCTAATGGAAGATAAGGAGGCAGATATCATCATGATTAGTGTCCTTAGCCCATTCTTTCCCAACCAGTGTGCCTCCAGCTCTTGCAAAACTACACCTCTCAGCCTTTGGCTGTCTAAGCATGCTGGGAGCAGTAGTTTTGCAAGAGCTGGAGGCACACTGGTTGGGAAACACTCCCTTAGCCTGTGCCTAGAAGTATAGTGCTAACCACTATAGGAATAGTGGTAACCAATGCCAATATGAAGAGCAACAGCTTATGGCTATATGAATAGTACCAGCCTGTACCTATGGGAATAATCCCTTAGAGTGAATGTATGAATAGTACCAGCCACTGCTTATATCTATAGTACCTGCCAGTGCTTACAAGAATAGTGCCAGCCAATGCCAAAGTCAACATATGGAAAATCCAGACAATAGTCCATAATGGGGATGAGCAAATCGAATCTGATGAATCAAAATTCGTTACAAATTTCAGGAAAATTTTTATTCGCAACAAATGTGAATATTGCCGCAATTCGATCGCGCAGATCACTTCTTTAAACTTCATTTAGTGCGGTCCAGGCTCCAGGGGCATCTAAAATGGCAGATCCACATGTGAGGACAAGGGGCAAGGAATCCAGGGAAGGCGGGAACAAGGATCGGCGGGATGACCCTGAATGACCTGCAGCATGCAGCCTATGAGCAGCCAGCCACCCCTGTGATGTCACAGTCCTATATAATCGGCAGCCATCTTGCGGCCAGTCACATCAGCATACTATTACAGAGAGAGAGGGACAGAGAGCAGTGTGTGTTTCACAGAAAAGCATTTTTACAGAAGCGATTCACCTCCCTGTCATATCAGCATTCTATTGCAGAGAGAGAGGGACAGAGAGCAGTGTGTTGCACAGATAAGCTTTTTTACAGCACCGATTCACCTCAAGCCCAAATCCAGCCTAGAAGCACTGATAGGGAAGGGAGTGAGATTGAGAGAGAAAGTGCAACTTTGGATGTAGTACACAGCGACTGTTACGCCGAGCGCTCCGGGTTCCCGCTCCTCCCCGGAGCGCTCGCTTCACCTCCTCCGCTGCAGCGCCCCGGTCACGTCCTCTGACCCGGGGCGCTGCGATCCTGCTGCTAGCCGGGATGCGATTCGCGATGCGGGTAGCGCCCGCTCGCGATGCGCACCCCGGCTCTCCTACCTGACTCGCTCCCCGTCTGTTCTGTCCCGGCGCGCGCGGCCCCGCTCCCTAGGGCGCGCGCGCGCCGGGTCTCTGCGATTTAAAGGGCCACTGCGCCGCTGATTGGCGCAGTGGTTCCAATTAGAGTTATCACCTGTGCACTCCCTATATTACCTCACTTCCCTTGCACTCCCTTGCCGGATCTTGTTGCCTTAGTGCCAGTGAAAGCGTTCCTTGTGTGTCCCTTGCCAGTGTTTCCAGACCTTTTGCCGTTGCCCCTGACTACGATCCTTGCTGCCTGCCCCGACCTTCTGCTACGTCCGACCTTGCTTCTGCCTACTCCCTTGTACCGCGCCTATCTTCAGCAGCCAGAGAGGTGAGCCGTTGCTAGTGGATACGACCTGGTCACTACCGCCGCAGCAAGACCATCCCGCTTTGCGGCGGGCTCTGGTGAAAACCAGTAGTGGCTTAGAACCGGTCCACTAGCACGGTCCACGCCAATCCCTCTCTGGCACAGAGGGTCCACTACCTGCCAGCCGGCATCGTGACAGTAGATCCGGCCATGGATCCCGCTGAAGTTCCTCTGCCAGTTGTCGCTGACCTCACCACGGTGGTCGCCCAGCAGTCACAACAGATTGCGCAACAAGGCCAACAGCTGTCTCAACTGACCGTTATGCTACAACAGTTGCTACCACAGCTTCAGCAGTCATCTCCTCCGCCAGCTCCTGCACCTCCTCCGCAGCGAGTGGCCGCTCCTGGGATACGCTTATCCTTGCCGGATAAGTTTGATGGGGACTCTAAGTTTTGCCGTGGCTTCCTTTCCCAATGTTCCCTGCATCTGGAGATGATGTCGGACCTGTTTCCCACTGAAAGGTCTAAGGTGGCTTTCGTAGTCAGTCTTCTGTCCGGAAAAGCCCTGTCATGGGCCACACCGCTCTGGGACCGCAATGACCCCGTCACTGCCTCAGTACACTCCTTCTTCTCGGAAATCCGAAGTGTCTTTGAGGAACCTGCCCGAGCCTCTTCTGCTGAGACTGCCCTGTTGAACCTGGTCCAGGGTAATTCTTCCGTTGGCGAGTATGCCGTACAATTCCGTACACTTGCTTCAGAATTGTCCTGGAATAATGAGGCCCTCTGCGCGACCTTCAAAAAAGGCCTATCCAGCAACATTAAAGATGTTCTGGCCGCACGAGAAATTCCTGCTAATCTACATGAACTTATTCACCTAGCCACTCGCATTGACATGCGTTTTTCTGAAAGGCGTCAGGAACTCCGCCAAGATATGGACTCTGTTCGCACGAGGCGTTTCGTCTCCTCGGCTCCTCTCTCCTCTGGTCCCCTGCAATCTGTTCCTGTGCCTCCCGCCGTGGAGGCTATGCAGGTCGACCGGTCTCGCCTGACACCTCAAGAGAGGACACGACGCCGTATGGAGAACCTCTGCCTGTACTGTGCTAGTACCGAACACTTCCTGAGGGATTGTCCTATCCGTCCTCCCCGCCTGGAAAGACGTACGCTGACTCCGCACAAAGGTGAAACAGTCCTTGATGTCTACTCTGCTTCTCCACGTCTTACTGTGCCTGTGCGGATGTCTGCTTCTGCCTTCTCCTTCTCTACAGTGGCCTTCTTGGACTCTGGTTCTGCAGGAAATTTTATTTTGGCCTCTCTCGTCAACAGGTTCAACATCCCTGTGACCAGTCTCGCCAGACCCCTCTACATCAATTGTGTAAATAATGAAAGATTGGACTGTACCATACGTTTCCGCACGGAGCCCCTTCTTATGAGCATCGGATCTCATCATGAGAGGATTGAACTTTTGGTCCTCCCCAATTGCACCTCGGAGATTCTCCTTGGACTTCCCTGGCTTCAACTTCATTCCCCAACCCTGGATTGGTCCACTGGGGAGATCAAGAGTTGGGGGTCCTCTTGTTCCAAGAACTGTTTAAAACCGGTTCCCAGTAACCCTTGCCGTAACTCTGTGGTTCCTCCTGTAACCGGTCTCCCCAAGGCCTATATGGACTTCGCGGATGTTTTCTGCAAAAAACAAGCTGAGACTCTACCTCCTCACAGGCCTTATGATTGCCCTATCGACCTCCTCCCGGGTACTACTCCACCCCGGGGCAGAATTTATCCTCTCTCTGCCCCAGAGACTCTTGCCATGTCCGAATACGTCCAGGAGAATCTAAAAAGGGGCTTTATCCGTAAATCCTCCTCTCCTGCCGGAGCCGGATTTTTCTTTGTCTCCAAAAAAGATGGCTCCCTACGTCCTTGCATTGACTACCGCGGTCTTAATAAAATCACGGTTAAGAACCGCTACCCCTTACCCCTCATCTCTGAACTCTTTGATCGCCTCCAAGGTGCCCACATCTTCACTAAATTGGACTTAAGAGGCGCCTATAACCTCATCCGCATCAGAGAGGGGGACGAGTGGAAAACGGCATTTAACACCAGAGATGGACACTTTGAGTATCTGGTCATGCCCTTTGGACTGTGCAATGCCCCTGCCGTCTTCCAAGACTTTGTCAATGAAATTTTTCGTGATCTATTATACTCCTGTGTTGTGGTATATCTGGACGATATCCTAATTTTTTCTGCCAATCTAGAGGAACACCGCCGGCATGTCCGTATGGTTCTTCAGAGACTTCGTGACAACCAACTCTATGCCAAAATTGAGAAATGTCTGTTTGAATGCCAATCTCTTCCTTTTCTAGGATATTTGGTCTCTGGCCAGGGACTACAGATGGATCCAGACAAACTCTCTGCCGTCTTAAATTGGCCACGCCCCTCCGGACTCCGTGCTATCCAACGCTTTTTGGGGTTCGCCAATTATTACAGGCAATTTATTCCACATTTTTCTACCATTGTGGCTCCTATCGTGGCTTTAACCAAGAAAAATGCTGATCCCAAGTCCTGGCCTCCTCAAGCAGAAGACTCCTTTAAACAACTCAAGTCTGCCTTTTCTTCGGCTCCCGTGCTCTCCAGACCTGACCCTTCCAAACCCTTCCTATTGGAGGTTGATGCCTCCTCAGTAGGAGCTGGAGCTGTTCTTCTACAAAAAAATCCTTCCGGGCATGCTGTCACTTGTGGTTTTTTCTCTAGGACCTTCTCTCCAGCGGAGAGGAACTACTCCATCGGGGATCGAGAACTTCTAGCCATTAAATTAGCACTTGAGGAATGGAGGCATCTGCTGGAGGGATCAAGATTTCCTGTTATTATCTACACCGACCACAAGAACCTCTCCTACCTCCAGTCGGCCCAACGGCTGAATCCTCGCCAGGCCCGGTGGTCTCTGTTCTTTGCCCGATTTAATTTTGAGATTCACTTTCGTCCTGCCGATAAGAACATTAGAGCCGATGCTCTCTCTCGTTCCTCGGATGCCTCAGAAGTTGATCTCCCTCCGCAACACATCATTCCACCTGACTGCCTGATCTCCACTTCTCCTGCCTCCATCAGACAGACTCCTCCAGGAAAGACCTTTGTTTCTCCACGCCAACGCCTCGGAATCCTCAAATGGGGTCACTCCTCCCATCTCGCAGGTCATGCGGGCATCAAGAAATCTGTGCAACTCATCTCCCGCTTCTATTGGTGGCCAACTCTGGAGACGGATGTTGGGGACTTTGTGCGAGCCTGCACTATCTGTGCCCGGGATAAGACTCCTCGCCAGAAGCCCGCTGGTTTTCTTCATCCTCTGCCTGTCCCCGAACAGCCTTGGTCTCTGATTGGTATGGATTTTATTACTGATTTACCCCCTTCCCGTGGCAACACCGTTATTTGGGTGGTCGTTGATCGATTCTCCAAAATGGCACATTTCATTCCTCTTCCTGGTCTTCCTTCTGCGCCTCAGTTGGCTAAACAATTTTTTGTACACATTTTTCGTCTTCACGGGTTGCCTACGCAGATTGTCTCGGATAGAGGGGTCCAATTCGTGTCTAAATTCTGGAGAGCTCTCTGTAAACAACTCAAGATTAAATTAAATTTTTCCTCTGCATATCATCCCCAGTCCAATGGACAAGTAGAAAGAATTAACCAGATCCTGGGTGATTATTTGCGACATTTTGTTTCCTCCCGCCAGGATGACTGGGCAGATCTCCTTCCATGGGCCGAATTCTCGTATAACTTCAGGGTCTCTGAATCTTCCTCCAAATCCCCATTTTTCGTGGTGTACGGCCGTCACCCTCTTCCCCCCCTCCCTACCCCCTTGCCCTCTGGTCTGCCCGCTGTGGATGAAATTTCTCGTGACCTTTCCATTATATGGAGAGAGACCCAAAATTCTCTCTTACAGGCTTCTTCACGCATGAAGAGGTTCGCGGATAAGAAAAGAAGAGCTCCCCCCGTTTTTTCCCCTGGAGACAAGGTATGGCTCTCCGCTAAATATGTCCGCTTCCGTGTCCCTAGCTACAAGTTGGGACCACGCTATCTTGGTCCTTTCAAAATTCTGTGTCAAATTAATCCTGTCTCTTATAAACTTCTTCTTCCTCCTTCTCTTCGTATCCCTAATGCCTTTCACGTCTCTCTTCTCAAACCACTCATCCTCAACCGTTTTTCTCCCAAATCTGTTCCTCCCACTCCTGTTTCCGGCTCCTCGGACGTCTTCTCGGTCAAGGAGATTTTGGCTGCCAAAAAGGTCAGAGGAAAAAATTTTTTTTTAGTAGACTGGGAGGGTTGTGGTCCTGAAGAGAGATCCTGGGAACCTGAGGACAACATCCTTGACAAAAGTCTGCTCCTCAGGTTCTCAGGCTCCAAGAAGAGGGGGAGACCCAAGGGGGGGGGTACTGTTACGCCGAGCGCTCCGGGTTCCCGCTCCTCCCCGGAGCGCTCGCTTCACCTCCTCCGCTGCAGCGCCCCGGTCACGTCCTCTGACCCGGGGCGCTGCGATCCTGCTGCTAGCCGGGATGCGATTCGCGATGCGGGTAGCGCCCGCTCGCGATGCGCACCCCGGCTCTCCTACCTGACTCGCTCCCCGTCTGTTCTGTCCCGGCGCGCGCGGCCCCGCTCCCTAGGGCGCGCGCGCGCCGGGTCTCTGCGATTTAAAGGGCCACTGCGCCGCTGATTGGCGCAGTGGTTCCAATTAGAGTTATCACCTGTGCACTCCCTATATTACCTCACTTCCCTTGCACTCCCTTGCCGGATCTTGTTGCCTTAGTGCCAGTGAAAGCGTTCCTTGTGTGTCCCTTGCCAGTGTTTCCAGACCTTTTGCCGTTGCCCCTGACTACGATCCTTGCTGCCTGCCCCGACCTTCTGCTACGTCCGACCTTGCTTCTGCCTACTCCCTTGTACCGCGCCTATCTTCAGCAGCCAGAGAGGTGAGCCGTTGCTAGTGGATACGACCTGGTCACTACCGCCGCAGCAAGACCATCCCGCTTTGCGGCGGGCTCTGGTGAAAACCAGTAGTGGCTTAGAACCGGTCCACTAGCACGGTCCACGCCAATCCCTCTCTGGCACAGAGGGTCCACTACCTGCCAGCCGGCATCGTGACAGCGACTATGTGCTGCAGCACTGGTGTGTACAACAACTGAAAAGCTAATAGTAGCCAGCCACTTAGGGTGAGCAGAGCACTAAAAGCGTATTGTCCTCTGTTAAGTGTAACCTGTGCGTACACCTCCAGTAGACAAGTAGTCCCCATGGAATGGTAACAAGGATGCAACATAGGACACTGTTCAAACTGGACACACAAACTGGACACTCCACGCCACTAACACAGTAGCCATTAATAATAAATCCAAATAGACTACTGGCCAGCGGCACACTCCACAGTGTGGTCAGAAGCTGACCCAGTAGGAAAACAGAAATATAAACTTCATATAAATCGATAAAAGAGAAAATACAGTGTGAATAGACACACAGCAAAAAGAACATACCGATCCTAAAACTGACTAAACAAACACAGCTTAAAATCTAAGAGCATGCCCCATAACATTGGTGAAAACCAGAAAATACAAAGTGCATGCTAAAACAGAGATAGTAGATTAAAAGCTCAAACAAAGAGTGTGTCACGAAGAGCTCCATGCAGCATGTCCAGCATCTTAGCAAGTCAGGATATAATGAAGTATCACCAGCACTGAGGCTAGGCTGAGCCTACTTTAAATAGACACACACAAGCAGCTATTGGCTAGCAAGCAAAAGACAATTAACTATTCCCTGATCAGGGAACATAAAACGGTTCACACACAACCAAACCAATAGCTGTGTGTGAACACAGGCCAATACAGACATGACAGCAACTAGCTGAGTTTCTCCTGGAAAAGCTGTCCTGCCCGGACAGTAGTGTGCCATTAGAGCAGGTGTTTAGTGTGGCGGGGGCCACAGTAACCCCAAGGAGAACTTGTCTGTCCACAAAAAATGTGAAGAGACTGACCTTTGTGAAGATGAATCAGGCATGGATCAGCCAGGATTTCCACCCACCAATGCCTGATGCATCAGAGTAGATTGAACATAGTGTCACACCAACACTTCACAAATATGGATAGTGCAAAACATATTTAAGGTGCTGCTCCCCAGTTACAGACATTCCTCCGCATCAGACCACAAGAAAGTATTGAGGATATGCATTAGCTAAAACAAAACTTTTCTTAGGATAAAATATATGTACTCAAAATTTTTTTGAAATCAAACAAAGGGAAAGGTTTGCAAAAAACACCATGTGCCACCTACACCACCAAGTATTGATGTGATGCAAAGACCTCTAAAAGGTGGAAGGGAACAACGTATGGTCCATTGTAACCTGTGGGGGTAAAAACACCTGTAAGGCCCTACTCTCGCATTATTAATTCCCTTCTGGGCAAGTGTTACTTGTCCTAAAAAGGGCAGCCCCACACAGGAACCTCTACCTATTTCTCCCTACAAACACTGCCATTTCACAGGGTTTTTAGGGGGAAATGGGGAGAGTTTCCTGTGTGGGGCCATGCTTTTTAGGGCAAGTAACACTTGCCAAGAAGGGAATTAATAATGCAAGAGTAGGGCCTTACAGGGGAAGTTTTTACCCCCACCGGTTACAATGAGCCATACGTTGTTCCCTTCCACATTTTAGAGGTCTTTGCATCACATTAATACTTGGTGGTGTAGGTGGCACATTTGTTTGATTTAAAAAAAAAAATGTGGGTACATATATTTTATCCTAAGAATATTATTAAAAGTTAAGTTTTACGTAATGCATATCCTCAATACTTACTTGTGCACACTAACACTTTTACAAAAGAGACCGTTCTCTTCTGCCTACCTGCCTCAGCTACTATTCTAATCCTGCCACCCGTCTGATGCCTAGTGTTGCTCGCGAATATTCGCAATTCGAATTTTATTCGCGAATATCACATATTCGCGAATTCGCGAATATTCGCGAATATAGCGCTATATATTCGTAATTACGAATATTCGTGTTTTTTTTTTTTTCATTTTTTTTTTTTTCACAATACACATCACAGTGATCATCCCTCTCTGCTTCCAGCTTGTGTGGTGTAAAGAAGGCTCTAATACTACTGTGTGAGACCGGTGTGCGAATTTTCGCATACGCGAACATTTGCATGTGCTAATGTTCGCATATGCGAATTTTCGCTTATGTTAATTTTGTATATGTAAATTTTCGCATATGTTAATTTTCGCACATGCGAAAATTCACATATGCGAAAATAAAACAAGAATATTACGAATATGCGAATATTCGCGAATATGACGAATATTCGTCCACATATTCGCGAATATTCGCGAATTCGAATATGGTCTATGCCGCTCAACACTACTGATGCCACACATCTGATGCCAAGTTCTCCTTTTCTCACCCACCTTTGTCACCGGGTACTGGTATTGCCACCCACCGCCCCACTATGTCACTGGGTCACTTTCAGGACTCCTGATTGTCACGATTCGGCAGGCTGGAGGTGGATCCTCTGTGCCAGAGAGGAATTGGCGTGGACCGTGTCGGTGGACCGGTTCTAAGTTGCTACTGGTTTTCACCAGAGCCCGCCGCAAAGCGGGATGGTCTTGCAGTGGCGGTAGCAACCATGTCGTATCCACCGGCAACGGCTCAACCTCTCTGACTGCTGAGATAGGAGCGGTACAAGGGAGTAGACAAGAGCAAGGTCGGACGTAGCAGAAGGTCGGGGCAGGCAGCAAGGATCGTAGTCAGGGGCAACGGCAGGAGGTCTGGAACACAGGATAGGAACACACAAGGAAACGCTTTCACTGGCACAATGGCAACAAGATCCGGCAAGGAAGTGCAGGGGAAGTGAGGTATTAATAGGGAAGTGCACAGGTGAAGGTACTGATTAAAACCCATGCGCGCGCGCGCCGGGACAGCACAGACGGGGAACGAGTCTGGTAAGCGGGACGGGATGCGCATCGCGAGCGGGCGCGTCCCGCATCGCGAATCGCATCCCGGCTGGGGACATTATCGCAGCGCACCCGGTCAGCAGGTCTGACCGGGGCGCTGCGAACAGGAGAACGCTGTGAGCGCTCCGGGGATGAGCGGGGACCCGGAGCGTTCGGCGTAACACTGATGCTGCTGATGCCACCTCCAGGCTGTCTCATACTGCCACCATATTCTCTCCTCATGCTGCTGCCACCTCCAGGCTGTCTCATTCAGCAACTATATGGTCTCCTCATGCTTCCGCTACCTCCAGGCGGTGTCATTCAACCACTATATGGTCTCCTCAGGCTGCCGCCAAATAAGGCTATGCCATTCAGCCACTATATGGTCTCCTCATGCTTCCGCCAACTCCAGGCTGTGTCATTCAGCCACCAAATGTTCTCCTCATGCTGCAGCCAACTCCAGGCTGTGTCATTCAGCCACTATATGGTCTCCTCATGCTGCCGCCAACTCCAGGCTGTGTCAATCAGCCACTATATGGTCTCCTCATGCTGCCGCCAACTCCAGGCTGTGTCATTCAGACACTATATGGTCTCCCCATGCTGCCACCAACTCCAGGCTGTGTTATTCAGCCACTATATGTTCTCCTCATGCTGCCGCCAACTCCAGGTTGTGTTAGTTAGCCACTATATGGTCTCCTCATGCTGCCGCCAACTCCAGGCTTTGTCATTCAGCCACCATATGGTCTCCTCATGCTGCCGCCAACTCCAGGCTGTGTCATTCAGCAACTATATGGTCTCCTCATGCTGCCGCCACCTTCACGCTGTGTCATTCAGCCACTAAATGATCTCCTCATGCTTCCGCCAACTCCAGGCTGTGACATTCAGCCACTATATGTTCTCCTCATGCTGCCGCCAACTCCAGGCTGTGTCATTCAGACACTATATGGTCTCCCCATGCTGCCACCAACTCCAGGCTGTGTCATTCAGCCACTATATGGTCTTATCTTGCTGCCGCCAACTCCAGGCTGTGTCATTCAGCCACTATATGGTCTCCTCATGCTGCCGCCAAGTCCAGGCTGTGTCAATCAGCCACTATATGGTCTCCTCATGCTGCTGCCAAGTCCAGGCTGTGTCAATCAGCCACTATATGGTCCCGTCATGCTGCCGCCACCTTCACGCTGTGTCATTCAGTCACTAAATGATCTCCTCATGCTTCTGCAAACTCCAGGCTGTGTCATTCAGCCACTATATGGTCTCCCCATGCTGCCACCAACTCCAGGCTGTGTCATTCAGCCACTATATGGTCTGCTCTTGCTGCCACCAACTCCAGGCTGTGTCATTCAGCCACTATATGGTCTCCTCATGCTGCCGCCAACTCCAGGCTGTGTCATTCAGACATTATTGGTCTCCCCATGCTGCCACCAACTCCAGGCTGTGTCATTCAGCCACTATATGGTCTCCTCATGCTGCCGCCAACTCCAGGCTGTGTCAATCAGCCACTATATGGTCTCCTCATGCTGCCGCCAACTCCAGGCTGTGTCAATCAGCCACTATATGGTCTCCTCATGCTGCCGCCAAGTCCAGGCTGTGTCAATCAGCCACTATATGGTCCCTCATGCTGCCGCCACCTTCACGCTGTGTCATTCGGCCACTAAATGATCTCCTCATGCTTCCGCCAACTCCAGGCTGTGTCATTCAGCCACTATATGGTCTCTTCATGCTGCCGCCAACTCCAGGCTGTGTCATTCAGACACTATATGGTCTCCCCATGCTGCCACCAACTCCAGGCTGTGTCATTCAGCCACTATATGGTCTCCTCATGCTGCCGCCAACTCCAGGTTGTGTTATTTAGCCACTATATGGTCTCCTCATGCTGCCGCCAACTCCAGGCTTTGTCATTCAGCCACCATATTTTCTCATGCTACCGCCAACTCCAGGCTGTGTCATTCAGCCACTATATGGTCTCCTCATGCTGCCGCCAACTCCAGGGTGTGTCATTCAGCAACTATATGGTCTCCTCATGCTGCCGCCACCTTCACGCTGTGTCATTTAGCCACTAAATGATCTCCTCATGCTTCCGCCAACTCCAGGCTGTGACATTCAGCCACTATGTGTTCTCCTCATGCTGCCGCCAACTCAAGGCTGTGTCATTCAGACATTATATGGTCTCCCCATGCTGCCACCAACTCCAGGCTGTGTCATTCAGCCACTATATGGTCTGCTCTTGCTGCCGCCAAGTCCAGGCTGTGTCATTCAGACACTATATGGTCTCCCCATGCTGCCACCAACTCCAGGCTGTGTCATTCAGCATATATGGTCTGCTCTTGCTGTCGCCAACTCCAGGCTGTGTCATTCAGCAACTATATGGTCTCCTCATGCTGCCGCCACCTTCACGCTGTGTCATTTAGCAACTATATGGTCTCCTCATGCTGCCGCCACCTTCACGCTGTGTCATTCAGCCACTAAATGATCTCCTCATGCTGCCGCCAACTCCAGGCTGTGTCATTCAGACACTATATGGTCTCTGCTCTTGCTGCCGCCAACTCCAGGCTGTGTCATTCAGCCATTAAATGGTCTCCTCATGCTGCCGCAAACTACAGGCTCTGTCATTGTGCCACTCTGCGATAGTGATTCTAATAGCGACGCCTCTAATCTGGATGTAATACTGAATAACAGTATTATATCACTAAACCAGCACACACCCTATGCATGTTACAGCAAGGCAAAGTGTTCTACACCCCTATTGAGGCTCTCTGTAGGCCAGAAAGAATCATTTTTAATACAGATTTGCCGCAAATAATTTCAGACAAACCAATTTTTTTTGAAACATTCGGCAAATCGGCCAAATCAAATTTTTCAAAAACTCGCTCATCTTTATAATTACTATGCATTAGGGTTTTTATTTTATATTTCGACAGATTTACTAGCGTCTACTTCTTGGTTAGTGTATTTTGTTGGTTTTTGACATGCCCAGATTTGTGCAATTGGGCACCAGTACCGGCCAACTTGTGACAATTTGCACCTGTGACATCATAAGCAAGGATTTTGTATTCAGGTGGGAAATTGAGGATTACTGTGGGATTATATTTGGCTGTAAGCATGGCTGCACACAACACTCATCAATCACATAAGGCAATCACATTTTTTCATAAGCTTTTCTTCAAGAAGATTAAAGATGGGAAAATCTAAAATCTATTTCTTCTTCTGTGTCTACTTAGTAGTTGCCCCAGCATATACATATTAAGCCTGTAAAGTAAGCATGCTACATATCCGCAAAATACGTTACACTATAAGCATAGTGTGCTTTGCAAGAAGTAGGGACATCTGTTCATACACTTTTGTGTATTTTCCATGCATCTGCAGTGTACTGACAGCAGATAAACATCCTCTGCACTTCAGAAAGCCAACGCTGCTGTACACAGCTTTGACTTGCTGCCAAGTGCCGCCAAAGAAACTGTCTGCTTCTGCCTGGGAAACCCTGCGGCAGTAAGCACAGGGGTCACCATCCAGGAGAGGTAAGTATGGTTTTTATTTTGTCTCATTTTGATTATTATTATTATTATTTATTTATTTTACAGGAAGAAGACCAGACTACACCATATAGAAGATCTCTTCATATAAAATAAAATGGTTAACAAGGTGTCGGGCCAGCCGCAACTTGTCTTTTCACAGTAAGATGGCCACACACAAAGTGTACCTGTCCTATTGACATTTCAAAAGTTATGATCCGTGGGGGTCTGAGTGTTCAAACTTCCGCAGATTAGGAGAATGAGCCGAAAGAAGTCTGTCACCAGGACATGTTAAAAGTTTTTCCTAGAGACAGTACCAATTAAATAATAAAATAAAAATTAATTAAAATAAACAAACCCAGTCCGCCCCCTGTTTTTTTCCCACTTGTCTAGTCTTCTTTCTTCTCCTGTGATAAAAAAAAAATCAGCACTGTGTCCCCGGGTTCAGGAGAACAGAGATGCTCCCAACATCAATCGACCATGACTGAGCCACTGGGAAGAGGCAGACACGACAAGCATCTCATAGAGCCCGGTGAGTTGCTTGACTCACTTATGTTTCCCAGGGTGCCAACAGCTGTATGGGCATGCTGGGAGTTGTAATTTTGCAACAACTGGAGGCACCTTGGCTGGGAAACACTGTGTTATACAGAGAACGTTGCACTAGCAAGCCAGGCTGAGGGAAGGAGAATTACAGGCCGTTTCCTCTTCTCCTTGTGCTCCGTGCAAAAAATGCTTAAAATCCCTGAAAATTAACCACTTTATAGTTGTGTAGCTAAGTGCAAAGCAGCTACACCATTATGAGCCAATATGAGCTTGTAGTAAATATGTCAGGATGTGAGAAAAAAAACAAAGGACACACTCCCTTGTTTGGTTTTGGAGCTGCTTTGTTGTTTCTCAAAACAAAACCTGACCGAAACACTTAGTTTTTTTTGTTGAAAAAACTCAAACACACTCAAAAACCAAAACAAAAACCTACAAAAAGTGTTAGTTTTCTGTTTATGAAATCTGGGACAATGTGCCGGAGTCATTTTTTGGAACTGAATAAATGCCACCCCTCCTGCAGAGGTTAAAGACAAGCCGCAGTTGCTGATGGCACACAATATATTTTTATCCCCCATCACACGCCTGTCACATGCCACAGTTGTGCTGGGAACTGGACCCCAAACGTTTTCCCAGTATCAGAACCTGGTGACACTTCGCCTTTGCAGAGGCTTGCAATTAGTATGGGCCCTGTAATTATGAAAAAGGGGGCTGTTGAGGGGCCCGAGCGCTGCAGGGACCGCAGGGTAGGGAAAGATTTATTGGAAATGTTATAGAATGTACAGCCACATTGAAGTATGGCCTCTGAGCGTGATCACATCTATAGCCATAGCAGCTACTATGGGGCCCAGGGGTGCACTTCGAACATCGGAGGGAATAACAAATTGGCAATGGAAGGGGGTGCTATAAGGTCTCTGATTTATGCTGTTATTATTCATACCTTTATTTTTGCTATTTATGTTACTGTTTTTTGTCATTAGGTGGTTACAGTGGGTTCGGAATTGCAGTGGTCTACAAACTGTGGACCTCCAGATGTTGCAAAACTACAACTCCCAGCATGTCCGGCCAGCCAACGGCTGTCCAGACATGCTGAGAGTTGTAGTTTTACAACATCTGGAGGTCCACAGCTTGGAGACCACTCATTTATTGAATGCATTCAGAGCTGCACTCCCAATTCCGCTCCATCCCTCTTAGATCTCAGAATGCTGCCCCCTGCTGGCTTCTTTTGTTTATGCCATATAAAGTATATTGCACTGTATGGTCTCTTGATGGCGGCGGCGGAACATAACCATACCAGCCCTCACGTTCCTCTTGGCATCTGGAGCCCGGGCTGAATACCTTGGACCTCGTCCCCCTATTGTCATCTTCTGCCAAGTCCCCCTTATATTCTCCATACGTTCAAGCCTGTGCCACGTCGTCCACAATCCGTGTGCTGCTAAACCTATTAGTCTGAAATAGGAGCCGTCCCTGCCGCTCTCGCCATCGCCAATCATCTCATTCTTATAGCAGAGACCTGCGTCCAATAAATGATTATTGAGGATTTATCAGTAGGGGTTAACAGCGCAGCACGAGGTCAGGGGATGGGGAGCTGACCCCAATGATTACATACAGCTCTGTGCGCAGGTGGAGCAGACCAAGGTCTCCTGGG
Source organism: Hyla sarda (assembly GCF_029499605.1). NCBI lineage: Eukaryota > Metazoa > Chordata > Amphibia > Anura > Hylidae > Hyla > Hyla sarda. The sequence goes on along the minus strand of NC_079198.1, from coordinate 109,961,716 downwards.
CCTGGTGATAAGTGGCTGTATTATTGCGGGCAGGCAGACGGGGTTAATGGCAGATGCAGGATACACCTGGCCTCACATCCCTGCGCTCTAGCCCTAGGAAAGTTTTGGGCAGCCCTATTTGTTGCTCAGTTGCTTTAGCAACCGATGGAAACCGTGCCCAAACCCCCTGGAAGTTGGCAACCAGACAGCGGCAGCTGGTACTGAGGGAGGGTGCAGGGGTGCCTTGGGATATCCACCTGATGGGGAGGAGGGGGCTTCTGCATGAGACAAAGTGAGAGATGGCAACAGCAACAACCAATCACAGCACTGCTTCATTCCATGGTCACCAAGAAAGCTGCAACCTGATTGGCTTCCATTAGGTGACGCTACTGGTCTCCCCTGCATTACAGAGCTGCACCCTGCAACAAGATGTCTGCCTGCTTTACTGTTCAGAATGCCTGTGCTGGCACTTGTAGTTCTGAACACAGAACAGCTTGGTGCATGATGCAGGACAAATATAACTCCCCAGGGTGCCTAGTTCTGGAACCTGGTATATGAGGCAGGACAAATATAAGTTCCCCAGGTTTCTTTTTTCTAGAGACTGGTGTATGAGGCAGGACAAATATAACTGTGGTATGGGGTGTGAGATGCAGGGCAGATGGAATTACCCCAGGGGCAGATGGCATTAACCCCTTGTATTCGTGACGCCAGGGTGTGGTTTATCCTCAATACCACCCGAAGGTATACCGCTGGCTCCTGGGCTAGGTACGGGGCAATAATGACTCCTACGCCAAGTTACGGACAACTGTAGCTTTACAGAGTGACATATGGTACAGTCTATACAGTGTAGCCAGGCCCACGGAGGTGACCAGTGACTTCAGAGACCTTAAGGGCTTGCTGGGACTTGCAGTAGATTTGGACAATTTTAGTGCAGGCCCCTCTGACTTGGCAATAGATGACAGTGACTGACTTGACTTGAGACTGGCAATGCTGTGGTTGTAGCTTACTTGTAGAATTGTGGCTGCTGGACTGACTTGAGGCTCCTATGGACTCCAGACACACTCTAGGACTTGACTGCACTGCAACTCAGCAGAAAGAGAGAAGAGAATCCTCCCAGGGCTATTATAGGGGAGACTTTGGTGGGGTCCCATCGGTCCCCCTTAGGGTTGCCACTTTTCCCTCAGAAAAATACCGGTCGTGGGTGTGGCTATGCGGGGGGTGGGGCTAAAAAAGGGGGATGGGCCCGATTGCACAGAGGATGAGGGATCAGGGGTTTAAGAAATGGCATGGGGGATGGGGGGGGGGGTAAAGAAATGGCACAGGGGATGGGATGGATACAATATATATGTGTGGGGAACTTTCCTATATCGCACAAAAAAATTACATTTAGAGAATAAAACTTACAATTGTAAATAACATTTATTTAACAACAGGCAATAAATTTAAGGGGATACCCAGCAAATATAAATATAATATAAATACATTTGACAACCTCACCAAATAGTGCAAATGCAAACATTGTAACAGCTCCTCTGTATACACACTACCAACAACAAAAAATAGGATGAAAAAATCATCAAAACCAAATTGATACCGATAAAGCCCTCATATAGCTCTGTAGGTGGAAAACTGAAAATGTTGTACTAAATAAAACCACTATACAGAGACCAGTATACTATAAAGGATCTGTACACAATTTAAGTGATTATATACAGGACCATATGGCGGTAGATATCAGCTGTACACAGGATGTGTATACCATATAAGTGATTATATACAGGACAATATGGCGGTAGATATCAGCTGTACACAGGATGTGTATACCATATAAGTGATTATATACAGGACCATATGGCGGTAGATATCAGCTGTACACAGGATCTGTACACCATATAAGTGATTATATACAGGACCATATGGCGGTAGATATCAGCTGTACACAGGATGTGTATACCATATAAGTGATTACAGTTACATTTTGGGACTCACAATTACGTCTTTTCTGATCAGCGGCGTCCTCTTTCCTTTTCTTCTCCGTTCGGATCAGACCGCCATGTAGATCTCTTAACATCTGCAGGAAAAGCATGTCAGACTCTGCATATATTCAGTGCCCTCCCCTCCTCTACACAATCTTTCCATCTATAGGCCCACAAACTGTATTAATGCCCTCCTTGGTGTCCTGCACAGTAAAAGGGCAGGTAGGTAGGTAGCCAGGTAAATAGGTAACTAGGTAGGTAGAGCAGGAAGCCAGATATGTAGGTAGGTGACAAGCCAGGTAGGGGGCTAGCTAGGTAGTTAGGCAGCCATGTTTGAAGGCCAGGTACATAGTTAGATAGCCTGGTATGTAGGTAAGTAGTTAGGCATCCAGGTATAAAGTTAGGTAGACCCTCCAATAAGTATAGGCAGGTACAACCCCCCCCCCCCCCGTTCCCTATAGGCAGAGTCACCCCCTCTCTTCCCCATAGGTATAGGCAGTTACCCCCCTCCCTCTCTTCCCCATAGGTATAGGTAGTTACCCCCCCTCTCTTCCCCATAGGTATAGGTATTTACCCCCCTCCCTCTCTTCCCCATAGGTATAGGTAGTTACCCCCCCCTCTTCCCCATAGGTACAGGCAGTTACCCCCCCCCTCTCTCTTCCCTATAGGTATAGGCAGTTACCCCCCCCCCTCTCTTCCCCATAGGTATAGGCAGTTACCCCCCCCCCCACTTCTTCCCCATAGGTATAGGCAGTTACCCCCCTCTCTTCCCCATAGGTATAGGCAGTTACCCCCCCTCTTCCCCATAGGTATAGGCAGTTACCCCCCCCCCCCTCTCTCTTCCCTATAGGTAGTTACCCCCCCCCTCTCTTCCCCATAGGTATAGGCAGTTACCCCCCCCCCTCTTCCCCATAGGTATAGGTAGTTACCCCCCCCCCCCCCTCTTCCCCATAGGTACAGGCAGTTGTTACCCCCCTCCCTCTCTTCCCCATAGGCATAGGCAGTTACCCCACCCCCTCTCTTCCCCATAGGTATAGGTAGTTACCCCCCCCTCTTCCCCATAGGTACAGGCAGTTGTTACCCCCCCCCCTCTCTTCTCCATAGGTATAGGCAGTTACCCCCCCCCCTCTTCCCCATAGGTATAGGCAGTTACCCCCCCCCCCTCTTCCCCATAGGTATAGGCAGTTACCCCCCCCCCCTCTTCCCCATAGGTATAGGCAGTTACCCATCCTCTTCCCCATAGGTATAGGCAGTTACCCCCCCTCTCTTCCCCATAGGTATAGGCAGTTACCCCCCCCCCTCTCTCTTCCCCATAGGTATAGGCAGTAACCCCCGCCCCTCTCTTCCCCATAGGTATAGGCAGTTACCCCCCCCCCCCTCTTCCCCATAGGTATAGGCAGTAACCCCCCCCCCTCTGCCCCATAGGTATAGGCAGTTACTCCCCCCCCCTCTTCCCCATAGGTATATGCAGTTACCCCCCCCCCTCTCTTCACCATAGGTATAGGCAGTTACCCCCCCCCCTCTTCCCCATAGGTATAGGCAGTTACCCCCCCCCATAGGTAAAGGCAGTTACCCCCCCCCCCATAGGTAAAGGCAGTTACCCCCCCCCCCTCCCTCTTCCCCATGGAATTGGGGTGGGGGGGGGGAATTGCCACAGAGGAATTAGGGTGGGTGGAGTGGAATTCAGAGACACAAACACACACTGGCCGACAAACACACAAACACTGACTGACAGACACACAAACACAGACACACACATAGTAACAGACACACACAGACACACTTACCTACTACCGCAGCACCTCTCCAGTCTCCTCTCAGTCTCGGCGAGTGACGTGACATCCTGCGCGGGTCTGCGGAGTGACGTCACTTCCGCAACGTCCCTCCGCAGATCCAGCCGCCCGGCCGCACAGCATTGCACAGTGCCAGGTAAAGTTTTAGACTGGGACTGGTAGACGGGGACAGTCTCAGTGTCAGACAGGGTGCTGTGCTGAGCGGCAGGGTGCTGAGTCACATGGTCACTGATACCTCCTGGGTTACACTCACATGACATCTGGTGATCACATGTTAACCTCTCTTAAAGTAATAACACTTTCTATATGCATTATACAGTATAACACATGGCAAAAAATATATACATAAGGGGACACTGTAAGGAGGCTGCCTGACAGGGCAGCAAGGTTCCGGGGCAAAGCTCCCGTACTGGGCCACCACATAACCTTCCCAGGATTCCTAGTTCTGCAGCCTGGTGTATGAAACAGGACAAATATAACTGCCCCTGGGTTCCTAGTTTTGCAGCCTGGTGTATGAGGCTGGACAAATATAACTCTCCCTGGGTTTAACAGGCTGAAAAGAGGGAAAATACTGGGAAAAAACAAGGTTTATAAACATTCTGTCCTTCTCTGATTGGTGTGAAAATAACAACTTTCATAGGCTAATGTACTGGACATAACTTAAAGGAGAACTCCAGAATAGAAAAATTGTCCAGCGAGAAACTGAGTGGCAGTGTGACGTTTTCGGCCCCGGCAGCAGGTGCCAGGGCCGAAAACGTCACACTGCCGCTCAGCCTATCGCCGGCCGAGTCGGGACTTCGCTGCGGTCGGTGATTGGCTGAGTGCAGTATGACTCGCCGACCACCGGCAACCAGGAAGAGAATCGCAGCGGAGACCGGAGTGGGTTACCGGAGGCACCGGGGGAGTGAAGGAAGGTATGTATCTATTACATTTTTTTCTGCCCGCAGTGTGGAGGACGATTTTTCTATTCTGGAGTTCTCCTTTAATTGGCCAGATTGGCCTGTCAAACATATAAACCGGGTCATGCTAAAGGGGACAAAACCGCTAGAACAGGAGGGGGGAGAAGGGACCGACCACAACAGTCTGTGGCACTTTTCTTCTACAGTTCTAGTGTCTGGCCTGGTGTTTGAAGCAGGGCAAACATAACTGCGCCTGTACTAGTACTTAGTTCTGGAGCCTGGTATATGAGGCAGGACAAATATAAATTCCCCAGGTTTCCTTTTTTAGAGAATGGTGCATGAGGCAGGACAAATATAACCTACCCAGGATTCCTAGTTCTGCAGCCTGGTGTATGAGGCAGGACAAATATAACTCTCCCTGGGTTTCTAGTTCTAGTTTCTAGCCTGGTGTTCGAAGCAGGGCAAACATAACTGAGCCTGGGTGCTTAGTTCTGGAGCCTGGTGTATGAGGCAGGACAAATATAACTTTTCCTGGTTTCTAGTTCTGCAGCCTGGTGTATGAGGCAGGACAAGTATAACATTCCCTGGGTGCCTAGTTCTGGAACCTGGTGTATGATATAGGGTAAATATAAATTCCCCTGTGTTCCTAGTTCTGCAGCCTGGTGTATGAGGCAGGACAAGTGTTTTAGGTAATGTTTTTGGTGTTCTATAGTATATATTGTGTGCTTTTCCTTCAATTTTTAAAGTCCTATGGAGAAGCCTATTAGAAAGATGCTCCTGAAAACACTATCTAATGCATTCGGCCTTTTGAAATAAATAGTCACCAAGATAGCTTTTACATAGTGCATTCTGTATTTCACTATAGTTAATAATTTCCGTCCCAAAAAGAAAAAAAGAACCCAAAAGGTAATTAAAACACACACAAAAAACATTACAAAACTCCTTAAATAGTACCTCTCATGATCTTGTTATATTTTATAATGCTCCCAGTTCACAGCCCCCATCATAATAAACCACTCCCTGCCTTTATTTTTATTTTTTATTATATTTTAGTTTTCTACCTTGATATTGCTCTGTATTTTCTGCTCAGTCTGCTCTGTATTTTCTGCTCAGATTCACAGACTGGGAAGGGGCGTTCCCCATCAGGCGTGACATCATCTGAAGCCATACAGGGGAGAACTTCCTCCCTCACTCTGCTACACACAGCCAAGAGCAGTTCAGTGTGAGATAAGCTATGATTGTTTAAAGGAGTAGTCCAGTGGTGATTCAGTGGTGAGCAACTTATCCCCTATCCTAAGGATAGGGGATAAGTTGCAGATCGCGGGGGGTCCGACCGCTGGGGCCCCCCGCGATCTCCTGTACGGAGCCCCGACAGCCTTCGGCAATCTCCGGCTCTGCCATAGAGATGTATTGAGGGGGCGTGTCGGCCGCCGCCTCGTGCGGGGGTCGACACCCGCTATCTCGGCGTTGAGCCGGGGCCCCGTACAGAGATCGCAGGGGGCCCCAGCGGTCGGACCCCCCGCGATCTCAAACTTATCCCCTATCCTTAGGATAGGGGATAAGTTTTTCACCACTGGACTACCCCTTTAAGGCTGCACACTCCCCCCTCAGCACTCCAGACTGCATTTCCTGATTTGGGACTTCTGCCAGGCCATCAGGAGTCCAAAGTCTGTACAAAAGATGGGGGAAAATATGCTCTGGACAAGTAGGGAGACATCTAGTGGCAGCTTTTTTAAACACAAATAAAACATAGAAAACTTCATTGTTTTTAAAAAAAAGTACATTAGAAAGATTTTTTATTTTCCATGAGGATAGCAATAGCAAAAAATTTATTTTAACCTCTTAAGGACACATGACGTACCGGCACGTCATGTGTCTGCTCCAGATCTATAACTCGGGGCCACGGCGTGGCCCCGCGTCATAGCGGGTCGGGCCCGGCCTCTAACAACGGCCAGGACCCGTGGCTAATAGCGCGCAGCATTGATTGCGGTGCCGCGCACTATTAACCCCTTTAACCCGCGTCTAAAGTGAAAGGGAAAGCATGCCGGTTAGCTCAGGGAGCTGTTCGGGATAGCCGCTGCGAAATCGCGGCATCCCGAACAGCTTACAGGACAGCTGGAGGGTCCCTACCTGCCTCCTCGCTGTCCGATTGCCGAATGACTGCTCAGTGCCTGAGATCCAGGCATGAGCAGTCAAGCGGCAGAATCATCGATCACTGGTTTCCTATGAGAAACCACTGATCAATGTAATAGATCAGTGTGTGCAGTGTTATAGGTCCCTATGGGAGCTATGACACTGCAAAAAAAAGTGCAAAAAAAAGTGAATAAAGATCATTTAACCCCTTCCCTATTAAAAGTTTGAATCACCCCCCTTTTCCCATAAAAAAATAAAAAACACAGTGTAAATAAAAATAAAAATAAACATATATGGTATTGCCGCATGCGGAAATGTCCAAATTATAATTATAATTAAATATATCATTAATTAAACCGCACGGTCAATGGCGTACGCGCAAAAAAATTCCAAAGTCCAAAATAGTGCATTTTTGGTCACTTTTTATATCATGAAAAAATGAATAAAAAGCGATCAATAAGACCTATCAATGCAAAAATGGTACCGCTAAAAACTTCAGAGCACGGCTCAAAAAATGAGCCCTCATACCGCCCCATACATGGAAAAATAAAAAAGTTATAGGGGTTAGAAGATGACAATTTTAAACGTATTAATTTTCCTGCATGTAGTTATGATTTTTTCCAGAAGTACGACAAAATCAAACCTATATAAGTAGGGGATCATTTTAATCGTATGGACCTACAGAATAAACATAAGGTGTCATTTTTACCGAAAAATGCACTACATAGAAACGGAAGCCCCCAAAACTTACAAAACTGCATTTTTTTTTTTCAATTTTGTCTCACAATGATTTTTTTTTCCGTTTCGCCGTAGATTTTTGGGCAAAATGACTGATGTCATTACAAAGTAGAATTGGTGGCGCAACAAATAAGCCATCATATGAAATTGAAAGAGTTATGATTTTTTAAAGGCAAGGAGGAAAAAACGAAAATGCAAAAACGGAAGAACCCTCGGTCCTTAAGGGGTTAATGAGAGTGCCCATGTAATGCTTAATGCTGCTATGGTGTCATTTTAAGGACACAGCTGCCTCCATGATAGTGCCATGACCACCAGAGTGTTCAGACTGCTGGTGCTGCCATCCTCTGTGGGGATCATTGTTGTGATCACTGCAGATGGGGCTGGATTAAGGTAGGGGCTGATAGAGTTGCAGCTCCAGGCCCCTTAATGAAAATAGGCCCAGCCATACAAAAAGAACCCTAAAAAATGGAGACTTGCTAGCCAAGGAATGTAGGACAGTTGTCCCGGATCCGCAGACTTGCAACAGCCGGGAAGCCACTAATGAGAGATTACTGGATAGTTAGATTGGGCTGCAGCCACATAATCCGTCCCTGACTGCAGGGAACATTACCATAAAATTGGAGCACCCTTTGGGGAGTTCTTATGTTGGATGATCTGCAATATTCCAATCTCTCATATGATGGAAGGTTATGGGAAATAGCAGAGTAGTTTTATACGGAAGCATGAAACCATGAGAATTATGGGGGAAATATGGAGGCTTGTGGCTGGCGGATCGGGTCCAGCGTGTGAATGGAAGACTGCGGTGAGTCTGCAGCTGATACATTACATCTCCAAGCCATTGTGGTTGAATGTGGGATGTAAACACTGAGTAAGTGGAAACAAGAGATTATTGAGGTCACAATCCCAAAACCTCCCGATAATATCAGGAAATAATGGGATTTATTAACATTCAGTACAAAGCAGGTGGAAATATCTGCTGAGATTGACGCCCGGCACAGAAATTTCCTTAAAAATCTATCCGATCTAAGAACTAATGCATTTTTCTGTAAATAAGGAAAATTCGGCAACTTTCGTTGTTGTGTCATTGAATGGAAACATCCTTTTTTACATTTGGTGGCTAAAAGTCTGTCCTGACCCATATCTGCAAGGTAAAGCTCTTGTTCCAGCTTGTTACAATGTATCAGTGCAGGTAACATGTGTCACACTAGAGTTAAAGGGATATTCCAGGCAAAAACTTTTTTATATATATCAACTGGCTCCAGAAAGTTAAACAGATTTGTAAATTACTTCTATTAAAAAAAATCTTAATACTTTCAGTACTTATGAGCTTCTCAAGTTAAGGTTGTTCTTTTCTGTCTAAGTCCTCTCTGATGACACGTGTCTCGGGAACCGCCCAGTTTAGAAGCAAATCCCCATAGCAAACCTCTCCTAAACTGGGCGGTTCCTGAGACACGTGTCATCAGAGAGCACTTAGACTGAAAAGAACAACCTTAACTTCAGAAGCTCATAAGTACTGAAAGGATTAAGATTTTTTAATAGAATTAATTTACAAATCTGGTAACTTTCTGGAGCCAGTTGATATATATGAAAAAGTTTTTTCCTGGAATACCCCTTTAAAGATTTCCAATCTATCTGATCCAAGAACTTTCGTTGCTGTGTGTCAGTGAATGGAAACATCCTTTTTTACATTTGGTGGCTAAAAGCCTGTCCCGACCCGTTTCTACAAGGTAAAGCTCTTGTTCCAGTCTGTTACAATGGATCAGTGCAGGTAACACGTGTCACACTAGAATTAAATTTATATTTTCTCATTGAACGCTATAACAAACATGGCGGGTAGAGGGTGTTCAGGTGTGGACGGGTCTCTCCTGTCTCAATACGACAGCTGGGAGTCCAGGCGGATTATTAGTCATTGTAGCCGGTAACACTTGGAGTCAGATTTCATTGACGGGTTATTGATCCCATGTGTTCGCATCCCGCTCTGAGCGCACTGTGCCACTCCCCAGCTTTGTGAGATTTCCCCGTCTCTTATCCTTATACATATGAGGTCATGTGTACTGCACATATGTGCTCAGAAAACCTCCGCCCGAACTGTATGTAACCATTTATATGAGAGGTAACAAATTCTCAATTGTTGTCTGCCCTAATGGAACATCTTGGTTATATCCTAGCCTGTAATGGCAGCCATAATGGTTGTAACTAGAGATGAGCAAACTTACAGTAAATTCGATTCGTCACGAACTTCTCGGCTCGGCGGTCGTTGACTTTTCCTGCATAAATTAGTTCAGCTTTCAGGTGCTCCGGTGGGCTGGAAAAGGTGGATACAGTCCTAGGAGACTCTTTCCTAGGAATGTATCCACCTTTTCCAGCCCACCGGAGCACCGGAAAGCTGAACTAATTTATGCAGGAAAAGTCATCAACTGCCGAGCCGAGAAGTTCGTGACGAATCGAATTTACTGTAAGTTCGCTCATCTCTAGTGACAACCATTATGGCTGCCATTACAGCCTCCGTCTATCTGCCTGGTTACCCTGAATGTAAAGTGTTTCTACTTAGTAGGGATGATGGGGATTATATAGGGATTATTAATGGGAGCAAGATAACAGAAGATGCTGAAAGGCCTCAAGCCTCAGGTGCCAGAGCCCAGTCACCTCTATAACTATGATCCAGGTCTCCTGATACATGGTACAGTGGTCCCTCAAGTTACAATATTAATTGGTTCCAGGATGACCATTGTATGTTGAATCCATTGTATGTTGAGACCATAACTCTATGGAAACCTCGTAATTGGTTCTGAAGGCACCAAAATGTCATCAAAAATAGGAAAAAGTGAGGATTAAAGAAAAATAAGTAGATAACTAATAGAGATGAAGCAATTCCTTATATATAAAGATAAGAAAGATCTGCTGGGAGCTGTAAATCACTGTCTATATCAGTGTTTCCCAACCAGGGAGCCTCCAGCTGTTGCAAAACTACAACTCCCAGCATGCCCGGACAGCCAAAGGCTGTCCGGGCATGCTGGGAGTTGTAGTTTTGCAACAGCTGGGGGCACCCTGCTTGGGAAACACTGGTCTATGTAGAGGACAGGAGCTTCTTCAGGGTCCTGTACAGTACACGCAGTGTCCTAAAAAAGTAAAATGTAGTCGCCCTCACCTGGTGTCCAAAGGAGCAGGTAACCCTGGTACAGGTAAAGAGTACAGAACATGTAATACCACCCTGAACTGTAGGGGGCGCTACCAGACACCAGTCAGTGCATACACTTCAGTAATACAGGGGTTTTACCAGTAAAATGTCCATTCTGATTGGTCCGTTCTTCCGGCCATTGACATGTTTCACAGATCTGGACTGTCCGTACATTGTATGTTGGGTCTGGTTTCAACTTACGATGGTCCAGAAAAGACCGTTGTATGTTGAAACTGTTGTATGTTGAGACCATTGTAGCTTGAGGGATCGCTGTAATTAATGCAGCCTCCGTTAAGGGCAGATATTCTAACCAAATCCTTGCTCTTGACTTATGACCCCTTGATGGGCCCCAGAGGAGCCCGAGACTTCAGTTAATAAGGAAAATGAGTAAAGTAATTGGGAAACTCAGATCTGGAGAATGCATCGGGGGGAGGGGGACAAGGTTCTGCAGGTGCTGCTCTCCAGAACACCCCTGGATATATGTATTAGAGAACAGTATAGGGGCCCCTGCAGGAAGGATGTGGGGGGGAGATATTTGGACAGAGCCTGGGTCTAAACAAGAAATTACCAGTAAAGAGGAATGGAGATGCTTTTGTCCAGGATGGAAGACCTAACCAGGCTAGGAAAAGATGGGGGCCTGTATATAAAATGTGCATACATTGAGTTGAACCATGGGATGATATAAGACATGGATGTAGGGAAGGCCTTTAGGCTATGTTCACACAATGATATTCGCAGCAGCAGAGTCCCATTGATCTCAGTGGGATTTTGCTGCGTTGTTCACATAGAAAAATTTTGGCACTGGAAACATCCTGGGCGGAAATTCAAATTCTGGTGTCCGCAGAAAGAATAGACATGTCTGCGGACTCTACAGGGGAAAAAAAAAGAACCTATAAATGTCTGATTGTGGGGGTCCGACCGCTGCGATCCCCCACGATCTCCTAAATAGAACCCTGACTCTCTGTGAGACTGTGTCACAGTGGATAGAGAGCAAGCTTCTAAAGTGACTACAGATTCACAGCTCTTGCAGGAAAGAGCCAACTCTTAAAGGGGTGCTCCGGTGGAAAACTTTTTTTTTTTTAATCAACTGGTGCCAGAAAGTTAAACAGACTTGTAAATTACTTCTATAAAAAAAATCTTAATCCTTCCATTACTTATTAGCTGCTGAATACCACATAGGAACAGAGGAAATTGTTTATTTTTGGAACAGAGAGCTCTCTGTTGACATCATGACCACAGTGCTCTCTGCCGACATCTCTGTCCATTTTAGGAACTGTCCAGAGCAGCATATGTTTTCTATGGGGATTTTCTCCTACTCTGGACAATTCTTAACCCCCTTGGGGACGGAGCTCATTATAACCCTAAGGACGGGAGCAATTTTTGCAAATCTGACCACTGTCACTTTAAGCATTAATAACTCTGGGATTCTTTTACTTATAAATTTGATTCCGAGATTGTTTTTTCGTGACATATTCTACTTTATGGTAGTGGTAAATTTTCGCCGATACATGCATCATTTCTTGGTGAAAAATTCCAAAATTTGATGAAAAATTTGAAAATGTTGCATTTTTCTAACTTTGAAGCTCTCTGCTTGTAAGGAAAATAGACATTCCAAATATATTATATATTGATTCACATATACAATGGGGGACATTTCCTAATCTAGTCTATTCTGGGTATGCTTATAGACCAGCGTATGTGGTAGTCTCCTGTCTATTGTGCTCCTAATTTATCAAAGGTCTCACAGCCCTTGATAAATTCTGTGCTCAGACTTCAGGGTCTACAGCTTAAACTGCATTAAGACCTGCTCCAACATTGTCTGACATTTCAGCGTATTTTGGGCAGATGCGACTTGTCGCACAAAAGTCGCACTTGATAAATTCAGCACCAATGCATTTTCCAATGCATTTCCGTCTAAAATAGACTAGAACGCATCATGTTCTGAAAATCCTCTACAGCAAAAGTCGCAGGAAAGTCGCACATATTTAGACTGCGACTTTCTGTGCGACAAATTTAGACAGGAAAAACCAGTCTAAATCCTTTGATAAATCTCCCCCAATATGTCTACTTTATATTTGCATCATAAAGTTGACATGTTTTTACTTTTGTAAGACATCAGAGGGCTTCAAAATTCAGCAGCAATTTTCCAATTTTTCACAAAATGTTAAAAATCGGAAATTTTTAAGGGACCAGTTAAGGTTTGAAGTGGATTTGAGGGGCCTTCATATTAGAAATACCCCACAAATGACCCAATTATAAAAACTGCACCCCTCAAAGTATTCAAAATGACAATCAGTAAGTGTATTAACCCTTTAGGTGTTTCACAGGAATAGCAGCAAAGTGAAGGAGAAAATTCAAAATCTTCATTTTTTACACTCGCATGTTCTTGTAGACCCAGTTTTTGAATGTTTAGGTAATAGGAGAAAAAGCCTCCAAAAATGTGTAACCCAATTTCTCTTGAGTAAGGAAATACCTCAAATGTGGATGTCAAGTGTTTGGCGGGCACAGTAGAGGGCTCAGAAGGGAAGGAGCAACAATGGGATTTTTGCTGAAATGGTTTTTGGGGGGCATGTCACATTTAGGAACCCCCTATGGTGCCAGAACAGCAGAAAACGTCACATGGCATACAATTTTGGAAACTACACCCCTCAAGGCACGTAACAAGGGGTCCAGTGAGCCTTAACACCACGCAGGTGTTTGAAAACTCGTTAAAATCGGATGTGTAAATGAAAAAAAAATGTTTCCCTAAAGTGCAGTTTCTACCCCAAATTTACCATTTTTACAAAGGGTTATGGGAGAGAATGCCGCCCAAAATTTGTAACCCCATCTCTTCTGAGTATGGAAATACCCCATGTTAGGACATAAAATGCCCTGGGGGCAAAATACATTGCTCAGAAGAGGAGGAGCGCCATTGAGCTTTTGGAAAGAGAATTCGTTTGGAATGGTAGTCAGGGGCCATGTGCGTTTACAAAGCCCCCTGTGGTGCCAGAACAGTGGACCCTCCCGCATGGGACCCCATTTTGGAAACGACACCCCTCACAGAATTTAATAAGGGGTGCAGTGAGTATTTACACCCCACTGACAGATCTTTGGAACAGTGGACTGTGCAAATGAAAAATAAAAATTTTCATTTTCACGGACCACTGTTCCAAAAACATGTGGGGCATAAATGCTCACTGCACCCCTTATTACATTACACGAGGGGTGTAGTTTCCAAAATGGGGTCACATGTGGGGGTGGGGGTCCATTGTTCTGGCACTATGGGGGCTTTGTAAGCACACGTGGCCTTCAATTCTGGACACATTTTCTCTTCAAAATCCCAATGGCGCTCCTTCTCTTCTGAGCATTGTAGTGCGCCCGCAGAGCACTTTACATCCACATATGGGGTATGTTCTTACTCAGAGGAAATGGGGTTACAAATTTTGGGGGGCTTTTTTTTCCTATTTTCCCTTGTGAAAATTTAGGGTAACACCAGCATTTTAGTGAAAACATTTTTTTTTTCATTTTCCCATCCAAATTTAATGAAAATTCGTCAAACACCTGTGGGGTGTTCAGGCTCACTATACCCCTTGTTACGTTCCGTGGGGGGTGAAGTTTCCAAAATGGGGTCACATGTGGGTATTTATGTTTTTGCGTTTATGTCAGAACCGGTGTAAAATCAGCCACCCCTGTGTAAATCACCAATTTAGGCCTCAAATGTACATGGTGCACTCTCACTCCTGAGCCTTGTTGTGCATCCGCAGAGCGTTTTACGCCCACATATGGGGTATTTCCGTACTCAAGAGAAATTGCGTTACTAATTTTGGGGGGCTTTTTTTTCTTTTACTGCTTGTGAAAATAAAAAGTATGGGGCAACACCAGCATGTTAGTGTAAACATTTTTTTTTTTTACACTAACAGGCTGGTGTAACCCCCAACTTTTCCTTTTCATAAGGGGTAAAAGGAGAAAAAGCCCCCCAAAATTTGTAGTGCAATTTCTCCCGATTACGGAAATACCCCATATGTGGCCCTAAACTGTTTCCTTGAAATACGACAGGGCTCTCAAGTGAGAGAGCGCCATGCGCATTTGAGGACTAAATTAGGAATTGCATAGGGGTGGACATAGGGGTATTCTACGCCAGTGATTCCCAAACAGGGTGCCTCCAGCTGTTGCTTAACTCCTAGCATGCCTGGACAGTCAGTGGCTATCCAGAAATGCTGGGAGTTGTTGTTTTGCAACAGCTGGAGGCTCCGTTTTGCAACAGCTGGAGGCTCCGTTTTGGAAACACTGCCGTACAATACGTTTTTCATTTTTTATTGGGGGGTCGGACAGTGTAAGGGGGTGTATATGTAGTGTTTTACTCTTTATCATGTGTTAGTGTAGTGTAGTGTTGTGTTTTTAGGGTACATTCACACTGGCGTGTTACGGTGAGTTTCCCGCTAGGAGTTTGAGCTGCGACGAAAAATTTGCCGCAGACCAAACTTGAAGCAGGAAACTTACTGTAAACCTGCCCGTGTGAATGTACCCTGTACGTTCACATGGGGGGACAAACCTCCAGCTGTTTCAAAACCACAACTCCCAGCATGCACTGACTGTGCATGCTGGGAGTTGTACTTTTGCAACAGCTGGAGGCACACTGGTTGGAAAACCTTCAGTTAGGTTCTGTTATCTAACAGTATTTTCCAACCAGTGTGCCTCCAGCTGTTGCAAAACTACAACTCCCAGCATGTACTAATCGCCGAAGGGCATGCTGGGAGATGTAGTTATGCAACAGCTGGAGGTTACGCAACTACAACTCCCAGCATGGTGAGACAGCTGTTTGCTGTTTGAGCATGCTGAGATTTGCAGTTTTGCAACATCTGGAGGGCTACAGTTTATAGACCACTGCACAGTGATTTCCAAACTGTGACCCTCCAGATGTTGCAAAACTACAAATCCCAGCATGCCCAGACAGCAAAAAGCTGTTTGAGCATGCTAGGAGTTGTAGTTTTGCAAGATCTGGAGGGATACAGTTTAGAGACCACTAGTGGTCTCAAACTGCAGCCCTCCAGCTGTTGCAAAACTACATATTCCAGCATTCCCAAACAGCTAAACAGCTGTCTGAGCATGCTGGGAGTTGTAGTTTTGCAACATCTGGAGGGCTACAGTCTCAGACTGTAGCCCTCCAGATGTTGCTAGGCAACCTACCGGCTTCCGTAGGATCCAGGGAGCCGTCTTCTTCTGCCGTCCGTCGCCGCCCACCGATCACCGTCGCTCGCAGCCTCCGGAGGGGTAAGTGGACCTTCGGCGTCCGGTCCGTGTCATTTCCCCGTCCTGCCCCGCCTATTGTGGGTGGGCAGGACGGGGAAAACTAAAGTAAACCCCTCCGCCCCAGATCTGCTATTGGTGATCGCGTCTAGACCACCAATAGCAGAGATAGGAGGGGTGGCACCCCTGCCACCTCACTCCTATCGCTTCAGGGGGATCATAGTTGTCTTAGACACCCACGATCCCCCTTCTGTTCCGGGTCACTGGGTTGCCATGGACCAGTAATGACCCGGAATTGGCGCAAATCGCAAGTGTGAATTCACTTGCGATTTGCGCCGATCGCCGACATGGGGTGCCTGCTGATAGATATCAGCAGTCACCTCGGTCTGGTCCCCGCCCGGCGCACGACGGGGACCGAAATTCCCAGGGGCGTATGGATACGCCCTTCGTCCTTAAGTACCAGGACGCAAGGGCGTATGCATACGCCCTTCATCCCCAACAGGTTAAAATAGACAGAGATGTCAGCAGAGAGCACTGTGGTCATGATGTCACCAGAGAGCTCTGTGTTCAAAAAGAAAATAATTTCCTCTGTAGTATTCAGCAGCTAATAAGTACTGGAAGGATTAAGATTTTTTTTAATAGAAGTAATTTACAAATCTGTTTAACTTTCTGGCACCAGTTGATAAAAAAAAAAAAAAAAAAGTTTTCCACGGGAGTACCCCTATAAGACTGCGTTCACACGCTAGTAGCTAGCAGCGAGTTTCCCGCTGCGGGAAACCCGCTGCGAGTTACGCTACCATTGATATAAATGGGTCCGCGGACAGTCCGCAAATCTGACACTATTGTGGACTGTCTGTGGACCCATTCAAATCAATGGTAGCGTAACTCGCAGCGGGTTTCCCACAGTGTGAAACCCGCTGTTAGTAACAGTGTGCGAACGCACCCTTAAGGTGTCTATTCCACAGCTCTTACATTAAAGAACCAGATCCTGAAGTACTTACTCTACAGATTCACAGTTCGTACATTAGAGCGTACCTGTCAGATCCCCCCCCCCCAAAAAAAAAAAAAACATTAATATGTTACTCAGTACCTAATCCTAATCTAATTTTTATGCCCCTATCAGCTTTATTTATTATAAAAATCCCTCTTTTCATTAGCTCAAAGTAGAAAATAACAACAATGCAGTCCTCGGTATCTCACTCAGCCTCGGCTGAGTATGTGATGAATATAGGGTTAAATTTATGTCTGGAGCCAGCTAAAGTATATAATTATTTAATAAACACATACATTTATCCTATTACAATAACTTCCGCAGGGCCCTTGCGGTTCACTGTATAGAGGTAAAACACAAATAAAATACAAATAGATAAATAAAATATCTAAATAAGATATCGGCTTGTCACACACTTCATATAGAAAACACACACTATAATAGCAACTTCATGCCACCTGTGTTCCCCACATTAGGTAGTAGCAGGTTCCCCCCACATTAGGTTGTAGCAGGTTCCCCCCCTTCCCACTGACTCACACACACACACAGACAGACACCCACACATGCACGCACACACACAGACACGTACACACACACACAGACACCCACCCACACACACACAGACAGACACCCACACATGCACGCACACACACAGACACGTACACACACACACAGACACCCACCCACACACACACAGACAGACACCCACACATGCACGCACACATACAGACACGTACACACACACACAGACACCCACACACACACACACAGACAGACACCCACACATGCACACACACACATAGACACACTTACCTGACCTCCGCTGCGCTTCTCTCCGGCGTCGGCCTGACGAGTGACGTCACTGACTTCCTCCTGTGCGGGTCTGCGGAGGGACGTCACATGTGCGACGTCCCTCTTCAGACCAACCAGAGACGCAGAGGAGGGCGGGGTAAGTGAAACCTCCCTGTGTAATGAAGAAAACTGTGCCCTGAAGCGGAATGTGACCCTCCGCATAGGGACACAGTTGAGGGAGGGTAGTAGGAATGTAATGAGGGGGAGCGACCTGCAAAGCAGAAAACTGTGTCCCTGTGCGGAGGGTCACATGAGGACTGCATTGTTGCTTTTTTTCTATTTATTTTTTGTGCCTTTGAGTAAGGACGTGGCAGTTAGCCTCATATCTTATATTGTGAGCTCCATTATTTTCAGTTTTTTCATTAGCTCAAAGTGTTAGAAATCCTCTCAGGGGAATGGGGCGTGTTCCTCCCTTGTGGTGGTGGGAGGTGATTGGTGTGTCCATGAGTCATGGACAAGCCTGATGCTGCTGCAGGTCTGGTTAGAGTCCCAGTAGGAATGGGGACCACTAGTGGTGGGATTTTATGGGGCAGTTTTCTTTATTAAATATTCAAAACATTTTAAACAACCATATTACAAAAGGTCTTTAATTTTCATCAGTAAGAACATATATAAAGTTTTTGGATCTGATAGTGCCCATTTAAAGAACTGGCTCCAGACAAACTGGCTATTACAAAAATTTGCAGGTCTTTCTGTAGAGAACCAGTTCCTGAGGTATCTATTTCACAGATTAACAGCACAGTAAGTCCGGCCAGAAAAATTCAGCTAAAAGAATTGACATGTTCCTTTTTACTGTGGAGTCTGAAATTTGAATTTCCACAGTAAATGTTTACATTGCGGAATTCTGCTCTGTGCACATTGAAAACAACGTGAGTCTGCTGCAACTGAATTTCCGTGTGGAATTTTTCCGCCAGATTCGGCTCAGGAAATTCAGCGAGGGAAATTTCTTTGCTGAATTCTTCTGTGGACCTACAATCATTCTGCTCTAATGAACATAAGTGCCTTTCCATTGACCAACAAGACTTTTCTGGCGGATCCCGACAGAAAAGTAAACATGTTACAAAAGGACCATGGACAGATACAGTGGATCGAGACGCCCAATCCATGCAGAATTTGTTTTCCATTTTTTTTTTGGCAGAAAGTCTGAATTGTACAAGTGTCATTGATTTAATGGCTGGATATGGATTCTGCCAAAAAATGTGATCATGGAAAATATGTGTCCCCAATAAATCACATCCATGTGTCCTACGACAGCTTCGGCCTTCGGCCTTAGTGAGCCAGGAGTAAAACGTGGGACCCAGAGCTCAGGGCCCATCTGCCATTATCCCTTACACAGTGCAGACCTAGGAGAACATAACACATAAATCTTACTGTAATGGTGGCCATATTGGTGATGACCCAGCTTTCTCAGAAGCAGATATAACCAAAGAATGTCTGCTATATTGTATCTATTATAAGAGAAAGGGACAATAACAGAGGAAGAAATGATGAGAGGTTATTCTATTTTGCACCATCTGCCAAATCCTTAAAGGGGTATTTCAGGAATAAAAAAAAAGGCCTTTTTTTTCTTTCAAAGACCTCTCCCTGTCTGTCTCCAGGTTGGGTGTGGTTCCATTAACCCCTTGGGGACCGAGCCCATTTTGACCCTAAGGACCAGAGCATTTTTTGCACATCTGACCACTGTCGCTTTAGGCATTAATAACTCTGGGATGCTTGTACTTATGAATTTGATTCAGAGATAGTTTTTTCCTGACATATTCTACTTTATGTTAGTGGTAAATTTCCGTCGATACTTGCATCATTTCTTGGTGAAAAATTCAAAAATTTCATGAAAAATTAGAAAATTTAGCCTTTTCATAGTTTTGAAGCTCTCTGCTTGTAAGGAAAATTGACATACCAAATAAATTATATATTGATTCACATACACAGTGGCCCTCATTTACTAAGTGTTGTGTAGGTTTCTTTGTGGGTTTTAATTCCCTACAATTTATTTTCCACGGTATTTACTAAGGTTTCCTACATTTTCCACTTTTCCTACGTTTTGCTTTTTTTACACATGCTCTGATCTGTAGGTTTTCCTCAGCTCAAATCCACCACATTTTATGTGAAAACCTTAGTAAATATGTTGTTTTTTGGTGAAAATGTTGGGAACACGCCCCTTTTCAGAAACCACGCCCTCTTTACCCAGCAGCCACGCCCCTTTTTGGATTTTCTTCGCAAAATGGAGAGTTAGTCTGGGTTTTTTCAATTCTGGCGCACAATCTGGCGCAGACAGAATTTCAGGCGCAATGCGACAGAATCTGGCGCACAACCCGACAAAACATGTCGGGTTTGCAATAGTAAATGAGGGCTAATATTTCTACTTTATGTTTGCATCATAAAGTTGAGAGGTTTTTACTTTTAGAAGACATCAGAGGGCTTCAAAGTTCAGCAGCAATTTTTCAAGTAAATTTCAAAATCTGAATTTTTCAAGGACCAGTTCAGTTTTTAAGTGAATTTGAGGGTCTTTATGTTAGAAATAACCCATAATGGACCCCATTATGAAAACTGCACCCCTCAACGTATTCAAAATTACATTCAGAAAGTTTGTTAACCCTTTAGGTGTTTCACAGGAATAGCAGCAAAGTGGAGGCAAAAATTCAAAATCTTCATATTTTACACTAACATGTTATTGTAGACCCATATTTTTTTATTTTTAAAAGGGGTAAAAGGAGAAAAAGCCCCCCAAAATGTGTAACCCCATTTCTCTGGAATAAGGAAATACCTCATATGTGGATGTAAAGTGCTTTGTGGGCGCACTAGAGGGCTCAGAAGAGACGGAGCGACAATGGGATTTTGAAGAGCGAATTTTGCTGAAATTGCTTTTGGGGGGGCATGTCACATTTAGGAAGCCCCTATGGTGCCAGAACAGCGAAAAACACCCCACATGGTATACTATTTGGGAAACTACACCCCTCAAGGAACGTAGCAAGTGGTACAGTGAGCCTTAACACCCCCATAGGTGTTTGACGAATTTTCAATAAAGTTGGATGTGAAAATGAAACATTAAATTTTTTCACTAAAATGCTTATGCTACCCCAAATTTTTCATTTTCACAAGGGATAATAGGTGAAAATGTCCCCCAAAATTTGAAACACCATTTCTCTCGAGTAAGGAAATATATTATATGTGGATGTAAAGTGCTCTATGGGTGCACTAGACTAGAGGGCTCAAAAGGGAAGGAACGACATTCGGCTTTTGGAAAGTGAATTTTGCTAAAATGGTTTTGGGGGCATGTCACATTTAGGAAGCCCCCATGGCGCCAGAACAGTGAAAAATACCCCACATGGCACACTATTTGGGAAACTATACCCCTCAAGGAACCTAACAAGGGGTACAGTGAGCATTTACATCCCACTGGCATTTGACAGATCTTTGTAACAGTGGGCTATGCAAATGAAAAATTACACATGTCACCTGTAGGGTGTTAAGGCTCACTGTACCTCTTTTTACATTACGTGAGGGGTGTAGTTTCCAAAATGGGGTCAAATGTGAGTATTTATTTTTTTGCATTTATGTCAGAACCGCTGTACCCAGCAGCCACCCCTGTGCAAATCACCAGTTTAGGCCTCAAATGTACATATTGCGCTCTCACTCCTGAGCCCTGTTGTGTGCCCGCAGAGCATTTTACGTCCACATATGGGGTATTTCCGTACTTGGGAGATATTGTGTTACAATTTTTTTTTTTTACCTCTTATGAAAGGAGAAAAAGCCACCATTTGTAGCATAATTTCTCCCGAGTACAGAAATACCCCATATGTGGCCCTAAACTGATGCTTTGAAATACGACAGGGCTCCGAAGTGAGAAAGCGCCATGCGCATTAGAGGCCTAAATTAGGGATTTTCATAGGGGTGTACCCGGATGCATGTGTTACACTTGCCTTCGCCACCAAAAATTCTGTACATCAGTTTTCCCCAAATAGGGTGCCTCCAGCTGTTGCAAAGCTCCGAACATGCCTGGACAGTCAGTGGCTGTCCGGCAATACTGGGAGTTGTTATTTTGCAACAGCTGGAGACTCCTAGGTACAGCAGTGAAGATCACTTTACGGCGATCTTCACAGCTTCATCTAACACCGCCCCCACCACTTGCCTGCTGCCTCCTGTCACCCACTGGTGTCCCCGCGCCACCGAGGTAACTGCCGCCGGTCCCTGCCGCACCATCACCGCCATCTTTCCCCCACTCTGCCCAGACATCCAGGAGCGGGGAAAGCAGGGATAATTAACTCCCCCCCGCCCCTGCCCTGCGATTCGCCGATTGGCCTGATCGGCCAATCGCAGAGGATAGGAGGAGGTGGCACCCCTGCCACCCTCGCTCCTATCCTTTAGGATGATCAGGGCTGTCTCTGTCAGCTCTGATCATACCTATTTTCTGGGCTATCGGGTCATCAGAGACCCGATAAGCCCAGAATCGCCCCTAACCTTGGTCCTTAAGTACCAGCACGCAAGGGCGTATCCATACGCCCGTGGTCCCCAACAGGTTAAAGTGAATGGAGCCAAGTTGTAGTACCACACCCATAGTGGAGACAAGGAGGGCATTGTCTTTGAAACAAAGAGGTCTGTTTTTTGATTCCTGGAATACCCCTTTAACAACCCTCATAACTCATGTGAATATGTGTGATATACAGCTATAAATCACATAAAAGTGATATATTGCTGCAATCTGTACATTCGAGACAAGTCCGCATACACTGTAGTCAATCTATGTGCAGTGGTTTACGTACTCTGTGCTGCCATCTTTAGGGGATCATATGTAAGCATATGAGAGGTAGGTCACATGATCCTTCCCATATAATCTTCTCATAGAAGCCACCAAACAATTCTGTGGGAGGAATACCCAAGCCCAAGCCTCTCCCTTCAGGGCTGAAACAAACTACTCAGTCTGAGTTGCCCCTGTGATCTTTTCTCTGCCAGCATGTCTACTGTACAGAAGGTTAGTTAGTCCCAGCTCTGTTTTTCTGTTATGTTTTGTCAGCCTGACTCACAAATCTCTCTGTTCTGCTGTTAACTCATTCTGACATCCACTGCTAAGGAAGGGGCATGTCTGAGGCAAGCACTGAGCCTGCACTCACTCACTCACCATGAATTAATTTCCTCCTTGAGTCTGCTGTGCTGTGCTGGGTCTCTTCATTCAATCACTGCAGGCTGCTCCATAACACCCTCCTCTCATGCTCTGTTTTCATGCTTGTGTTAGTCCCACCCTCACTAAGTGAACTTTGTCCCATCCTGTGCGTCAGCTTGGAAAAAATGCTGCTACAGCTGGAAATGACCATGTTCTGGATGGTATGGGGATCCCTAGTGGTCTTTTTTTTAAGCCATGATTTCTATAGAAAGGAGGTAACATTTTTTTATGAAGTATGTTAGAAAGGTAAATATTTTGCCAAGATGTGCAACATATAAAAAGTTTTTAATTCTGACAATGCCCATTTAAGTCAGAAGGGAGAAGAAAGGAACAAGTGCCCTTCTGCAACTACTGGACTACTAGAGCCAGTGCTACATGACTTCCATGCCACAAACCTTACCAGCCTATACCCTGCTATAAGGTATTGTAGTGTAAAAAAAAAATGTGAGTAATGCAAGTCTTGTAAACTGTCTGCTACCACAGGGAGCCAACCCTTGAAGATCCCTTCACAGCACAGTTTATATTTGGGCTGTATCTCTAAGTTAACCCTCAAAGTACTAGAGGAGATAATTAAAGGGGTACTCCGGCCCTGAGACATCTTATCCCCTATCCAAAGGACGGCCGTCACGCCCCCTTCAATAGAAATGCATAGTGGGCGGTGAAGTCACACAGGGGCGGAGTCGTGACGTCATGATTCTCCGACCCCGTGGTTGCCACCCAGCTGTTTGTGAGCTGTCACCGCGGCATGCAGCTCAAACAGGTGGGTGGTAGACTTCCGGTTCCGGCGCGGGCGATGTAGGAAGCAGAGGCGGTGAGCTCCCTCGTCCCCGGCCGTAACCACCGCTGTACCAGCCAGTATCGCCACCCAAAGTGCCCACCTACCTAGCAGCTGCTCTCTGCTCCACCCGAGGATGGACAAATTCGTGCAGCGGAGCGCTCCATAAGCCCCGCAGGTACCGCCGGAGACCCTGACACAGCAGCGCGGCGCGGCCAAGATGGCACCGGCTCACACAGCGGAGGTCCCACCTGGCAGCTCACAGCCACAGACTGTGATTACAACCCCTCGGCAGCAGACTGTACCCCCTCAAAAAGGGCCTACTAGGACTGAGAACCCTGACACTATAACAGGATCTCCTATTAGTCCCCTGTCAGAATACCGGGAGGCAGATATGGAAGTGTCTCAGGCAGGAGACGCAGGTGTCACTGAAGAACACCACACATATTTGTCAGGGATGTACAGGTCACCAATTGCTAGAGTCTATACACCGGGGATCTTATACACCTTTCCCACTATATAAAGGGACACGCCAGGGGTGTTCTCTTTCCCCACTTTTGTTTAACCTGGCTATAGAACCTCTGGCACGTTCCTTGATCTCCTCACACATTTATGAGGGTATCAAAGTGAATGACACATGTGTGAAACTTACTTTATTCACAGATGATCTCTTGCTGTTTATAAATGACCCCGGTAAATCGGTGCCAGACATTCTGTCCCATCTTAAACATTTTGGGGAAATATCGGGTTATCGAATAAATGTAACTAAATCTGAACTACTGCCTTTAGGCCCAAAACCTCAGCGATGGATTTGTGTGCTACCGGACCTGGGAATTAAGCTGGCCTCAGATCATATCACTTACTTGGGGATAAAAATAGGGTGCACGCCAGATAAATTGTATTCCCTTAACTACCCACCCCTACTTACTAAAATTCACGCGGAACTGACCAGATGAAGTCCATAACGTTGGCCTTCATGGGACGATGTCATCTAGTGAAGATGATTAGTTTTGCCCGCCTCCTGTATCCCCAACAAACACTTCCCATCTTGCTCAAACATACTGATATTAGAAAGCTAAACTCGGGATTCATGAAGTTCAAATGGGCAGGGAAGAGACCAAGAATAGCGCTGCACAAGTTAATGTTGACCAAACAGGAAGGAGGTTTAAACTTCCCGAATGTTAGAGGCTACAATCTAGCTTGCCTTTTTTGTTTCCAGATAGACTGGATACACGGCTCATCCTACCATGCCACTTATAGCTTGGAGGCGGATTTAGCATCACCCTGGAGCCTAGCAGCTCTGCTACATACTTCATATTCCCAACTTCCTCCATTGGTTAAACAGTCGGGTCTTTTGAGAGACACGATAGTGGCGGGGAAGGAGATCCGGAAATTGTTCCGCCTCCCCTTCCTGATCTCTAAACATCACCCCTTATCTGGCCACCCAGAAGCACCTGATAATATACCCCTAGGAGTGCGCTCGCTATGGCGAGACAAAGGTCTGACAACTGCGGGCAATTTCATGGACAGGACGAATAGGCGCTGGTCAACTCCCACTGACATACGGACGCAATTCAATCTGCCCCCTTCACACACCCTTCCCTTAAACCAATTCCACTTGTTTTTAATGTCCCGCCTACGGGGTGCTAGACGCTGAAGTTACTTACCACGCACTTGACAGACTAATTGGTTCCGAACCACGTAGACTCAATGTGTTGGACATTTACCCAATATTGTGACAAGCATTGCTTAAAATAGAACCCAACTCAATATTTTCATCGTGGTCCTCGTGGATACCGGGAAACAACATATCTGACTGTATTCTACACGGGTGGAACATTGTGAGACGTCACATTATCAATGAGAGATGGCGGGAGACATACTTCAAGCTTGCACATAAGGCATTATATGGCTTTAATATTCTTCCTTCCCCTATCTTTCCTGATCAAATAACTTCTTGCCCCAAATGCTCTACACCCCTGACGGATCTATGGCATGGGGTATGGATGTGTACGCACACGAAAACCTATTGGACCATGATTTTATCATATATTAACACTACATGGGATCTCGCTCTGCCTAACACCCCTAGAGCGCTATTATTTCACCAATTTCGGCCTCCGGATGGTTCACATTACTTGGGACCCAGGGTGCCCCCCATGGTACATATTGTATTACATGTAGCCCTCCGCTGTCTGTTTACCTCATGGCTAGCAAATTCTACACCCACGTTAGACATGGTTATAATGCAACTAAAATGTTATTGTAGAATAGACAGACTTGACACGGAAAGGCACAAAGACACACGGACAGAAACGTTTTTTGACAAATGGCAATCTTTTATCACTTTGCATTACACTCCGACGGAGATAGAGGACATTGTTCACCCATTCAACACAACGGAATGGTACTGCAGGGGAGTATTGGGGGACACCCTGGGGGCCTTACGTTTATCTACCTGAGGGTCCGGATGTACTTAGGGACAGCCACCAGATATATGCTTGATATGAGTGTTCTTTACTGATGTTGGTCATAGAGATGATTGTGGTGGATGCACATAGAACTGTGAGCGCATAATTCCTCTATGGGTCCTCACCGCCTCCATTTTGGGCGGATGTTCACCGTCCAGGGACTATTCCTCTATGACCTGTGAACTGCCTAGATTAGGATTGATGGACGTTTATATTTTGACCTATTCTGATCAATGTTCTATGAGCATGTTCGTTTTTTCTATTTATTGTTATATGCAGAAACGTGAGTACTACTTCCCTGCGTGGAGGTTACCTGTATGTATCCCATATGTTATGCTGTTAAGCTGTAAAATTGGAATAAAATGTTTTTAAAAAAAAACAAAAAACAGGTGGGTGATGAATACAAGATTACAGGGATCCCCAGCGGCGGGACCCCCGCGGTGATACATCTTATCTCCTATCCTTTAGATGGGGGATAAGATGTCTCAGGGCCGGAGTACCCCTTTAAGTCTTAGTCACCCCTAGAGACTCCTGAACCTTGTATTCAAACTACCAAGGGAGAAAGTTTCTGTTAATAGTTCAAGTTTACAGGAATATCAGTTTACAAATATTTGCATTAACATCACAGGCATTCCACATCTGCACTCAGACACTACAAGTACAAGATTGCCCCGGGGTTATACATTATCCTACACATGCAGACCCCCACTGACAAAAGGTTGTTGAGGCCACAAGGTCCAGGGTCCAGCTACTGCCCTCTAGACATTACCAACTCTATCCAGAGAACCACAACTCCCAGCAGATCCTACATTACATCAGCTGCCTTTCCAGTGTGCACTGCAGTCACTCCCAGTGGCGCATTTACAACACCAAATCTCCCAGTATTTAATGTGGTAAAGTGCAGTATATGATTGGTACTTACATGAGATGTTAGGGGGATGTCATTCCAACCATTACCCAGGGGTGACATGGGGTAAGGGGGATCACAGTTCAGCTCATTACAAGTTTCCAGCTAGGAAGGATCCACCATAGTTAAAGGGACCACAGTGAATCTTTGGCTCCAGGACACGTGAAATGGTATAGATCTCAGGGTCAGGAACGCAGCACTTAGGGAAGATGTACAATGATGTCTCTTACAGGGAAATGTCAAGAGTTTACCCATTACTGCTCCCCATACATGACCCAGAATTCCTCTGCAGTTACCTCCAATGGTTTCCTTTGTCTTTGGAATGTGACGTTATCCTAAATGTGGAGAAAAAGACCATGGAGACCAGAATCGAGGCCCTTCAAAATGGAAAGATAGCCCTCTCCTTGTGCTTGACCACTACACCACACTCAATCCTGTTCCTTCAGATGAGGGTTTGTTACAATGTATCAGTGTATGTAAGAGCATAGAGTGGAAGACAAAAAGGGAGAGT
This sequence comes from Hyla sarda, assembly GCF_029499605.1. Classification (NCBI taxonomy): domain Eukaryota; kingdom Metazoa; phylum Chordata; class Amphibia; order Anura; family Hylidae; genus Hyla; species Hyla sarda. The sequence goes on along the minus strand of NC_079198.1, from coordinate 109,934,129 downwards.
TGAACTGCTACTGTGTTCAGTTAACATTTATACATAGTAACAAACCCTCAGTTGTTTGTGCTTAAAGCCTGAACACTTTAGAAGAAAAATCCTCTGTAGTAGAGGACCCCTTTAAATCAATGTAAAGTAGAGGCAGGTTCTGCTCCTTTGTCCCAGTTATGAAGCCACCTGTAGGTTACAATGTGCCAAACAAGTCCGCGCATCTCTATGCTCCTCATACCGGATATTTTGGCTCAGGTTCCAGGAAGTAATAAGTCGCAGTACAGACAATATATACTCTGCTCAAAATATAAAGGGAACACTAAGAAAACACATCCTAGATCTGAATGAATGAACTAATCGTATGAAATACTTTCCTCTTTACATAGTTGAATGCGCTGACAACAAAATCACACAAAAATTATCAATGGAAATCAAATTTATCAACCCATGGAGGTCTGGATATGGAGTCACTCAAAATCACAGTGGAAAACCACACTACAGGCTGATCCAACTTTATGTAATGTCCTTAAAACAAGTCACAATGAGGCTCAGTAGAGTGTGTGGCCTCCACGTGACCGTATGACCTCCCTACAATGCCTGGGCATGCTCCTGATGAGGTGAAGGATGGTCTCCTGAGGGATGTCTTCCCAGACCTGGACTAAAGCATCCGCCAACTCCTGGACAGTCTGTGGTGCAATGTGGTGTTGGTGGATGGAGCGAGACATGATGTCCCAGATGTGCTCAATCGGATTCAGGTCTGGGGAACGGGCGGCCAGTCCATAGCATCAATGCCTTCCTCTTGCAGGAACTGCTGACACACTCCAGCCACATGAGGTCTAGCATTGTCTTGCATTAGGAGGAACCCAGGGCCAACTGCACCAGCATATGGTCTCACAAGGGGTCTGAGGATTTCATCTCGGTACCTAATGGCAGTCAGGCTTTTTCTGGCAAGCATAGGAAGGGCTGTGCGGCCCCCCAAAGAAATGCCACCCCACACCATTAATGATCCACCGCCAAACTGGTCATGCTGCAGACAGCAGGACATTCTCCACGGCGTCTGTCTGTCACATGTGCTCAGTGTAAACTTGCTTACATCTGTGAAGAGCACAGGGCGCCAGTGGCAAATTTGCCAATCTTGGTGTTCTCTGTCAAATGCCAAACGTCCTGCACGGTGTTGGTCTGTAAGCACAACCCCCACCTGTGGATGTCGGGCCCTCATACCACCCCCATGGAGTCTGTTTCTGACCATTTGAGTGGACACATGCACATTTGTGGCCTGCTGGAGGTCATTTTGCAGGGCTCCGGCAGTGCTCCTCCTGCTTCTCCTTGCACAAAGGCGGAGGTAGCGGTCCTGCTGCTGGGTTGTTGCCCTCCTACGGCCTCCTCCACATCTCCTAATGTACTGGCCTGTCTCCTGGTAGCGCCTCCATGCTCTGGACACAACGCTGACAGACACAGCAAACCTTCTTGCCACAGCTCGCATTGATGTGCCATCCTGGATGAGCTGCACTACCTGAGCCACTTGTGTGGGTTGTAGACTCCGTCTCATGCTACCACTAGAGTGAAAGCACCACCAGCATTCAAAAGTGACCAAAACATCAGTCAGGAAGCATAGGAACTGAGAATTGGTCTGTGGTCTTTATTGTGGGTGTCTTGCTAATTGCATATAATTTCCACCTGTTGTCTGTTCCATTTGCACAACAGCATGTGAAATTGATTGTCAATCAGTGTTGCTTCCTGAGTGGACAGTGTGATTTCACAGAAGTGTCATTGACTTGGAGTTACATTGTGTTGTTTAAAGGGGAACTCCGGTGGGGAATTTTTTTTTTTCAAATCAACTGGCTCCAGAAAATTAAACAGATTTGTAAATTACTTCTATTTAAAAATATCAACCCTTCCAGTACTTATCAGCTGCCTAAACTACAGATATACTACAGAGAAATTTGTGAATTTTTTTCCAGTCTGACAACAGTGCTCTCTGCTGACACCTCTGTACGTGTCAGGAACTCCAGAGCTGGAGAGGTATTCAATGGGGATTTGCTTCTAATCTGGACAGTGCCTGACAAGGACAGAGGTGTCAGCAGAGAGCACTGTTGTCAGGCTGGAAAAAACTTCACAAATGTCTCTGTAGTATACAGCAGCTGATAAGTACTGGAAGGCTTCAGATTTTTTAATAGAAGTAATTTACAAATCTGTTTAACTTTCTGGCATCAGTTGATTTGAAAACATTTGTTTTCCACTTGTTTCTACCGGAGTTCCCCTTTAAGTGTTCCCTTAATTATTTTTTTTGAGCAGTGTAGTGATCTCTACTCTACGCTCGATTCCTTCCTACCAGGAACCAAAGGAGAGAAATAACCAAACATCCAGATACATAGTGCTGGTGATGTGCACTCACAGCCAAGAGACCTGGCTATGATAATACTGCTAATACTTTCTGAAATGAAATAATGGGGACACATATATATGCGTCTATAGGGGGGGGGGGGTGCATTTATACAACAATTAAAATCACAGGATTATTATTTCCACCGGAATGCCCCCTACCCCCACTGCTGGCAACTACTATAACTTCTCACTGTTTGGAATTATTATCTGCAAGTTCAATTTTGCTTATCACGAGTCCTGCAGATACCAAGACTTAATATATAATAGTGCAGGGCTACTTGCCAGGTATATCACAAACAATCAGAGTAAATTATCTACAAATTCTCAAATGTCTGCACCTGAGATTAGCCCCAAATAATATAGGTAAAATAGATTCCTGATCCCATATTACAAACCATGTATAGACATAATCTATATTCATTACATGAGTTATATCCTGTATTATACTCCAGAGCTGAACTCAATATTATGCTGATATGGTCACTGTATACATATATTACATTACTTATTCTGTTTGTGATGCCATAAGTAGGGTTGTAGTTAGTATGTGTGAGTGATGATGAGGGTTGCAGTTTCTGGTGGCGGAAGTGTAACAACCCTGTAGTTAACTGACTCTTCCCACTAAGCAATACCTCAAGTAGCTTTTTTCTATGCCCTAGGAAAAAAAACCTCAAAAGCCAGGATTTATGGATAACAGCTTGTGTTTATTGATATTGCAAATCCAAAATAACAGAAAACCTTAGTGATACAGGCAGGGAATATAACACTTGATACACAGATTAGGTAGAGATAGTTGGTAGAGTGAAACTCTAACAGTCATTGAACAATGTAAAGAATATAGAATGGAGAATTGTTTGACTTGTAGTCCTTCTGAGTAGACTTGTTCTATATTCCTAGTGGTACACACCGGGCTCAGAGGTGTGCGGCGGTTTTGACTTCTACTGCACTGCACTTACAGGATGAGATTAGACACTTAAGACTTTAGCCCACAACTTAAGACTTGACTTTAGTCTGACTTTACTTGAGACTAACTTGAATTGGCTGTACTTCTGTTTCGGCAGCAGTTCAAGTGTGAGTGCATACTTCAGGGGTGTTCCGTGGTAAACTTTACAAAGTCTTCCTCCCTCACCTACGTTTCCTCGGGTTATTCTGAGACTTCACTGACCCGAGAACATCTAAAAAGGGAGACTCCAGACGCAAGTCCGTTGCCAGCCCAGAAGATACCTGTACCTAGTCCTTACTTTGCTAGAGGGCCCATCAGCTTTGTTCTTGTCCCTAAAGCATCCGTTTGTGATAGTACCACTGTAGCAGGACATTCCAGAAAGGTTTCAGCTTGTTGCCTTGACCTGGAATTTTTTAGTTGTAGACAGACTCCAACTGAAGGTGTGATTTCTGCTGCTGTGTGATGTTCCCTAACCAAAGGCCAAAACCTACCCTTACTTATATGTGCTTTAGGTCTCTCCCCGGTCCCTGGCAGGCTGGTGCACAGATTTTTGTCACCCTAGGCCAGTGGTGGGAAACCTTTTTTTTCAACTGAGCCAAATCTCGCCAAAACCACGATTGAAATTTATTTTGAGAGCCACATTTTTTAAACCGAAAATACATAGGATGGTACACTGTTTTTAGTTTCAATAAGTTTTTATTATATGTGGGGGCACATGACGGGGGGGGGGTCCTGTCATTTGCCCCCACATATAATGCCCCCCTGCCATGTTCCCCTCATATATAATGCCCCCCTGACATGTGCCCCTTATATCTAATACCCCATGTCCTGTGCCCCTCACAATATAATGCCCCCCTGACATGTGCCCCTCACTTATAATGCCCCCTGTCATGTGCCCCCACATATAATTCCCCCTGACATGTGCCCCTCACATATAATGCCCCCTGACATGTGCCCCTTATATATAATACCCCATGTCCTGTGCCCCTCACAATATAATGCCCCCCTGACATGTGCCCCTCACTTATAATGCCCCCTGTCATGTGCCCCCACATATAATGCCCCCTGACATGTGCCCCTCACATATACCGTATATGCCAGCGTATAAGACGACTGGACGTATAAGACGACCCCCAACTTTCTCAGTTAAAATATAGAGTTTGGGATATACTCGCAGTATAAGACTACCCCTCCTACCGTGATGTACGGTACCTTGTAGTCCCCCCCCCCCATTAGGTAGGCAGTATAGTTCCCCCCACATTAGGTAGGCAGCATGTTCTCCCACAATAGTAGGCAGCTCCCCCACATTAGGTCAGCAGTTCCCCACAATAGTAGGCAGCTCCCCCACAATGGTTGGCAGCTTCCCCCACCCCCACAATATTAGGAAGTTCCCCCACAATAGTGGGCAGCTCCCCCCCCCCCACAATAGTTGGCAGTATAGTTCCCCCACAATTGTAGGCAGCTCCCCTCCACAATAGTTGGCAGTATAGTTCCCCCACAATAGTTGGCAGTATAGTTTCCCCACAATAGTTGGCAGTATAGTTTCCCCACAATAGTTGGCAGTATAGTTCCCACACAATAGTTGGCAGTATAGCTCCCCCACAATAGTTGGCAGTATAGTTCCCCCAACAATGGTAGGCAGCTCCCCCCCCACAGACATACAGCATCAAGCCATATACTGTGTACGGCTGGAGGCTGTATGTCTGTATACTGCCCCCCACAGTGTTCCGGTCGCCGCTTCTCTTCGCCCGGGGTCACCATCTACTGCTATGGCCTATGGACAATAGCAGTAGGTGACGGGACCGGAGGAGTGGTGACCAGAACACTGAAGATGACGTGTCGCCGGTCACTTACCAGGCTCCGGCCGACGCGCGTCTTCCTCCGGCCCTCCAGGTACTCCTGCGCCTCTATGGTTGTACGCACGGGACGTCACTGCGTACAACCATAGAGAGGCGGAGGATCGCAGGAAGACCGCAGGAGGACCGGAGGAGGATGCGCGGCGGGCGGGGAATGGTTAGTGACCCGTGGACATCCTTATGTCCCGAAAAGATTTTTCGGGACACAGGGATGTCCGGCATAGAAAAACCTATGATTATCTGCCCGGGCCGACTCCCGTGTGCGGCTGCAGGCGGGGGTCGGCCAGAGCAGGTAAAAACTAATACTGTAAACTAAAAACCAGGGGGCCTCCAGCTGTTCTGAAACTACAACTACCAGCATGCCCGGACAGCCTTTGCTGGTCCGGGCATGCTGGGAGTTGTAGTTTCACAACAGCTGGAGGCACCCTGGTTTTTAGTATACAGCAGTGGTCGGCACTATGCGGCCGCTGCTGCTCTGCATACAAGGGCCTGATACTAGTATCAGGCCCTTGTATGTTACCAGTGTGCATGGGCGGCCGCCGCGGCCCGACCGCACTGCAAGAGCCGCATTAAAGTGCGTGAAGAGCCGCATGTGGCTCGCGAGCCGCAGCTTGCCGACCACTGCCCTAGGCAAAAGCTAATTTTTCCACCCCCTTGACTCCTCCCTTTGGCCCGCCCTTTGACATGCCCCACCTTACTACTGGGGCGACTCACTGTAACAAACCCCCTCCTCTTGTAATTAGCTTACTACTAGGGTGAAACACTGTAACATATCTCCTTCTCATGTAATTAGCTTACTACTGGGGTGACACTGTAACAAATCTCCTCCTCATGCTGCTGGCTGAGCGAGTGGTTTGTAGTGATGAGCGGCATAGGCCATATTCGAATTCGCGAATATTCGCGAATATATGGACGAATATTCGTCATATATTCGCGAATATTCGCATATTCGTTATATTCTCGTTTTATTTTCGCATATGCGAACATTCGCGTATGCGAAAATTAACATATGTGAAAATTAGCATACGCAAAATTAACATATGCGAACATTCGCATATGCGAAAATTAGCATATGCTAATTTTCGCATATGCGAATATTTGCACGCCAGTCTCACACAGTAGTATTACAGCCTTCTTTACACCACACAAGCTGGAAGCAGAGAGGGATGATCACTGTGATGTGTACTGTGAAGAAAAAAAAAAAAAAAAAAAAAAAAAAAAACGAATATTCGTAATTACGAATATATAGCGCTATATTCGCGAAATTCGCGAATTCGCGAATATGCGATATTCGCGAATAATATTCGAATTGCGAATATTCGCGAGCAACACTAGTGGTTTGGATGCTGGTTGTCTAACTTACTTGCGGCAGGCAGAGCGGCGCCCCCCATCAAGAGGGTGCTCTAAGCGGCTGCCTATTTTGCCTATGGGTAGCTCTGGCCCTGGTCTCTGGGGTGGAGATAGGACAGCCCTTAACCCTTAATTGGCTGAAGGGTGGACATGTTATCAGCTTTACACAGTGATGATAAGAATATTGGGTACCGCTCTGCATTATACTTCAGAGTTGTACTCACTATTCTGCTGGTGGAGCCACTGTCTCTATTACATGATATTTAGGTTGTATTTAGCACTTAGCACCACAATGCCAGAATCCTTTGCAATCTCAGTCTCTCATTCCTTATCTTTAGAGTTATTATATATATATATATTATATATTTTACTGTATGGACTCTGGTAGTAATACAGATATGGCGGCGCCATCCCCGTTTGTCTCACATAATTTTTTTATCATAAGTTATTTATCTGCAGCCGCCATCTCTGTATTGTTCAGGCCCGGTGCTGACCCGACAGGAAACAAGGATCAGATATAACCTGGGAATAACTGTTCCCCGGCAACGAAACATCGCAAAACATTGCACGCTGTGCGAAATGATTTATATAATGAAACACCTGAGTCTGGATGATACCGGAATGTGCGGCGAGCTCTTAAAGGGGAAATACATCCTCCAGCGAGGAGAAGAGGGAGGGTTCACGTATCAGATGTTACAGGGGCAAATGTTCTATTTTACACAGATGTCAGGTAACTAGAGATGAGCGAATTTACAGTAAATTCGATTCGTCACGAACTTCTCGGCTCGGCAGTTGATGGCTTATCCTGAATGAGTTCAGCTTTCAGGTGCTCCCGTGGGCTGGAAAAGGTGGATACAGTCCTAGGAGACTCTTTCCTAGGACTGTATCCACCTTTTCCAGCCCACCGGAGCACCTGAAGGCTGAACTAATTTATGCAGGATAAGTCATCAACTTCCGAGCCGATAAGTTCTTGACGAATCAATTTTACTGTAAATTCGCTCATCTCTAGAAGTAACGTTACAGGAAGGAGACAGTATAACACATGATAAGATTAGATACATCAGCTCAGCAGACAGTATTACAATTGATGCGCTTAGATCAGCGTTTCCCAACCAGGGTGCCTCCAGATGTTGCAAAACTACAACTCCCAGCATGCCCGGACAGCCGTTGGCTGTCCGGGCATGCTGGGAGCTGTAGTTTTGCAGCAGCTGGAGGCACCCTGGTTGGGAAACACTGGCTTAGATACATGTGTGGTGTCCTGGTCCTGTCCCTTTGTCTAAAGTCCCCTCAGCCAGAGTCCCTCCATGTCAGTAGGGTTCTCCTGTAGGGCTAACCCCTAGTTGCCTCATATAAATGGTATTTAATTTATATATATATATATATATATATATATATATATATATATATATATATAATATGTTATATAAGAATACCTCTGAATAGGACCTTAGAGGTCACGTGCCTTTAATTAAATAGTATTATGGTTTAAGGACCTTTGGGTCATGTGATACCCAGAGTTCACTGGGCCGGGATTTACAGGTCTGCTGACCAATGAGCTTTTGTCCCACCCCCTTAATATATAAGGGGCTGCAGCCACTAAATTCTCTCTCTGATCTCTTGAGACCTGTACATGAAAGCAAGCACATCTCATCAGCATCAATTCGAGCTAGGCCCAAAGCCTAGGAATCCGCAGCCACTAAATGTGAGATACTCAAAGCTCAAACTACTGAATCCTGTGCGACTACTAGAAACTCAAATCTCCTAAAAATAGTAGCACAGTGGCTAGCACCAAAGCTCATTGATCCCTGAATCCCAGCAAACCTGTGAGGAACCTGTACCACGGTTCTCTCTCTCAAAGACTGTTATGTTCCATGCCGTTGCATAAAATATACAGTAAAGTTACTTCAAGTTTACTTCATAAAATCTGCTGTGGACATTCCGTTATTTCTCCCTGCCGTTTGTGGGACGGTTGGCGGTGGGTGGGACCATTACATTGAGGAAACCACACCCTGGCGTCACGACCAGTGGCGTTGCGATCCGGGTGCGGGGGGTGCGGCCCGCACCGGGTGACACCAACCTAATGGGGTGACACCAAGACGCTCCGCAGCACCCCCCCCCCCCCCATCTGTGACCGACCGGCCTCCCATCTGTCAGCACCCCCCCCCTGCGCTGTGTGTGCGGTGCGCCCGTCCATCAGCAAACCCCCTCTTTCACCGTCACTGTGCACCCGACCGTCATCACACCCCCACCCTCACCTTCACCAGCATTGTGCCCGTCCTCCGCTCCCACGTCTGCGCCGGCCTGACGTCACACCGCATGGCCGCGCAGGAGGACGTGAGTTACGTCACTCGCACGGCGCCCGGTGAGAAGGAGCGCTGCGCTGGATGGGTGAGTGTGTATGTCTGTCTGTCTGTCTCTATCTATGCTTGTGTGTGACTGTGTGTATGTGACTGTGTGTGTTTGTGTGACTCTCTGAGTGTGTGTGTGACTCTGTGTGTGTGTTTGTGCGACTGTGTGTTTGTGTGACTGTGACTGTGTGACTCTGTGTGTGACTCTGTGTGTGTGTGTCTCTCTGACTGTGTGTGTGTTTGTCTCTCTGTGTTGTATGTGTTTTTTTTTTGTGTGTGTGCGGGGGGGGGGGGGGGGGGGGGGGGAGTATAACCAGCGATCTATTGTGGGGAGACTTTGACCCATTGTGGGGAACCTGCAGGCTAATGTGGGGAAACTACTACCAAATGTGCGGAGTCTATGCTACCTAATGTGGGGAAACTGTGCTACCTAATGTGGGGAATCTGTGCTACCAAATGTGGGGAGTCTATGCTACCTAATGTGGGGAGTCTATGCTACCTACTGTGGGGAATCTGTGCTACCAAATGTGGGGAGTCTATGCTACCTTATGTGGGGAATCTGTGCTACCGAATGTGGGGAATCTGTGCTACCTAATGTGGGAAATTGCTACCTTATGTGGGGAATCTTTGCTACCTAATGTGGGGAAATTGCTACCTAATGTGGGGTAACTGGTACCTACCTAATGTGGGGGAACTGGTACCAAATGTGGGGAATCTATGCTGCTTAATGTGGGGAATAGATGCTACCTAATGTGGGGAAACTGCGACCTACCTAATGTGGGGGCACTGCTGCCTACCTAATGCTCCCCCCTGGCAGTAGCACCCTCATCATCCACCAGCAACACCCCCCCCCCCCAGCAGCACCTCCATCAACATATCCTGATGGTGGATGATGGAGGTGCTCCTGCCAGGAGGATGATCCTGCCGATGGTTGATGGGGGTGATACTGCCAGGGGGGATGGCCAGTAGCACCCTCATCATCCTCCAGCAACACCCCCCCAGTAGTAGCACCCCCATCATCCACTAGCAACACCACCAATACCCCCCTCCCGTGGTAATAGCATCAGCTAACGGATGTTGAGGGGTGTTACTTTGGTTGTGGTATTATATTCAGACGGTGCACTGTATGGCAACGTTATATTCAGAGGGCGCAGTGGGTGGTAGTATTATATTCAGAGGGTGCACTGTATGGCAACGTTATATTCAGAGGGCGCAGTGGGTGGTAGTATTATATTCAGAGGGTGCACTGTATGGCAACGTTATATTCAGAGGGCGCAGTGGGTGGTAGTATTATATTCAGACGGTGCACTGTATGGCAACGTTATATTCAGAGGGCGCAGTGGGTGGTAGCATTATATTCAGAGGGTGCACTGTATGGCAACGTTATATTCAGAGGGCGCAGTGGGTGGTAGTATTATATTCAGAGGGTGCACTGTATGGCAACGTTATATTCAGAGGGCGCAGTTTGTGGTAGTATTATATTCAGAGGGTGCAGTTTGTGGTAGTATTATATTCAGAGGGCGCAGTTTGTGGTAGTATTATTAGAGATGAGCGAACTTACAGTAAATTCGATTCGTCACGAACTTCTCGGCTCGGCAGTTGATGACTTATCCTGCGTAAATTAGTTCAGCCTTCAGGTGCTCCGGTGGGCTGGAAAAGGTGGATACATTCCTAGGAAAGAGTCTCCTAGGACTGTATCCACCTTTTCCAGCCCACGGGAGCACCTGAAAAGTTATCAACTGACGAGCAGAGAAGTTTGTGACGAGTTGAATTTACTGTAGTTTGCTCATCTCTAAGTATTATATTCAGAGGGCGCAGTGGGTGGTAGTATTATATTCAGAGGGTACAGTATGTGGCGGTATTATATTCAGGTGTACAGTATGTGGCAGATTTATATTCAGGGGTACAGTATGTGGCAGATTTATATTCAGGGGTACAGTATGTGGCAGATTTATATTCAGAGGGTACAGTATGTGGCAGATTTATATTCAGAGGGTACAGTATGTGGCAGATTTATATTCAGAGGGCGCAGTTTGTGGTAGTATTATATTCAGAGGGCGCAGTTTGTGGTAGTATTATATTCAGAGTGTACAGTGTGTGGCGGTATTATATTCAGGTGTACAGTATGTGGCAGATTTATATTCAGAGGGTACAGTATGTGTTGGTATTATATTCAGAATGTACAATGTGTGGTAGTATTATATTCAGTGGGTACAGTGTGTGGTGGTATTATATTCAGGGGTACAGTATGTGGCAGATTTATACTCAGAGTGTACAGTATGTGTTGGTATTATATTCAGAATGTACAGATGTGTGGTAGTATTATATTCAGTGGGTATGGTGTATGGAAGGTTTATAATCAAAGAGTATAGTGTATAGTAGTATTATATTTAGAGGATACAGTGTCTGGCAGGTTTATAATAATAATTGTTTTCATATAGAGGATGAGAATGCGCTGACATAGTGAGGAGACGTCTGGGCGTCACATTCTGCAGAGAGAAGTTTTAGCTGGAACAAGTCCTGGCGGTATGTACTATCTGAATTAGATAAGTGAAGACTATAGAGAAGACGTCACCTGTAGTCACTGATGTCATTGTACATTCTCCTCTCTATGGCCTATCAGAGCTGTAGTCACTTGTCAGTTCTACGTTAGGTCAGTGAAACTACAACTCCCAGCATAACCTCACCACTGCTCAAAGGGGTACTCTACTGGAAAAAAAAAATTTTAATCAGCTGGTGCTACAAAGTTAAACAGATTTGTAAATTACTTCTATTTAAAAATCTTAATCCTTCCAGTACTTATTAGCTGCTGTATAAGCGATTCACAGGAAGTTATTTTCTTTTTTAATTTATTTTCTGTCTGACCACAGTGCTCTGTGCTGACACCTCTGTCCATGTCAAGAACTGTCCATAGTAGGAGCAAATCCCCATAGCAAACCTATCCTGCTCTGGACAGTTCCTGACATGGACAGAGGTGTCAGCAAATAGCACTGTGGTCAGACTGGAAAGAACTACACAACTTCCTGTGGAGCATACACCAGCTTATAAGTACTGTAAGTATTAAGATTTTAAATAGAAGTAATTTAAAAATCTGTTTAACTTTCTGGCACCAGTTGATATAAAAGTAAATGTTTTCCAGTGGAGTACCCCTTTAAGTTTTTTTGGGAGCTGTATATTTCAATGGTGAAATCTTCTTTAACACTTTCCTATTCTGTGGCAACTGGTATATCTGATTATTATACTGGAATTTCTCACAATGCGCTGCACCAGTGGTGTCTGTCACAACAGGCTAAAAACTTACTGGGGGTAGGGGGTAGGTATGGGGTGACACCATTTTCTACCGCACCGGGTGACACCAACTCTAGCAACGCCACTGGTCACGACATTTAAGGGTTAACACCAATAGACCCTACACTATCATCGCAACACCCCAGTCACCATTGCTCTTCCTCCTGCTCACCACACATGGCTCTGCACACTGTCATACACAATAGGATTAGATACATAAAGCTCGTCGGACAGTATCATACAAGAAAGGCTTAGATACATCAGCTATCTTTCCAGCTATTCCTTCTGGTGTTGCTATAGTCTTGTTCTTTTCCGCGTAGACTTTGTTCGTTTTTCATGTACCGCAGCTGTTAATAATAGTAATGTCACAGACAACGTGGTGCAGGTGACTAATCCTGTAGAAGGACATGGCGATAATGGAGGACGGGACTGATATCTTTGGCTTCAGGAAATCCTCTCAGGCCAAGCTCAATAGTCAGCACGTTTCCTTTTTCTCCAAAACAACCAGCATCACCATGGTGACCGCTGCCAATGATGGACATGAGAGACCCATGGGGGCAACGTTCCTGGGGCGTGAACCTGTGTACATGGTACTGACTGAGGCGTGAGGTTATGTCTGTATCTCCTCCACCCAGGACCGCCGAAAGGAATTTTGGGGGCACCATGCAGTTAAAGCGTCTGGACCCCCCCACCCCCCCTTACCAAATGCTGTAAAAAGGACCTGGCAACAGGCCCCTTTATATATTTCATTTGGCCCATGATGGCAGCCCTGCCTCCGTCACAATATATATCTCAACTTAACACTACACGGTACACTTCAGAGCTGCAATCCCAATTCTATTACTTCAGGCTGTACACTCCAATCACACCCAGAGCTGCAAACAAATTGTATACGCTGCCAGAGCTGCTCTTATATATCGGCTGAACTTCACATCTTACTGGTGCCCCCTGCTGGTTTTAAAGAAGCACTCTAGATTTATGTAATTTTGTTACTTTCCTACATCAGTGTGGGGGCGGTTAAACCACCGTCTGTTTCCCTTTCTTCCCGAGCGGCTTTGTTTCCCCAATATGAAGCTGGCTTTGTCCCCCACTGCTCTTAACTGACTAGACCAGGGGTCTCCAATCTTTGGACTGTCTTGGCATGCTGGCAATTGTAGTTATGCAACATCTGGAGGCCCACAGTTTGGAGACCACTGGCACTAGACGATTCACACAGGACTGGAAGTCAGTTCTAAACAAAACGCTGAGACTCACATTAAAGGGGTTTTCCAGGAAAAAACTTTATATATACATATATATATATATATATATATATATATATATATATACACATATATATATATATATATATATATATATATATATATATAAATCAACTAGCTCCAGAAAGTTAAACAGATTTGTAAATTACTTCTATTAAAAAATCTTAATTCTTTCAGTCCTTATGAGCTGCTGAAGTTGAGTCGTTCTTTTCTGTCTAAGTGCTCTCTGATGACACCTGTCTCGGGAACTGCCCAGTTTAGAAGCAAATCCCCATAGCAAACCTCTTCTACTCTGTGCAGTTCCCGAGACAAGCAGAGAGCACTGTTGCCAGACAGAAAACAACAACTCAACTTCAGCAGATGATAATTATTGAAAGGATTAAGATTTTTTAATTGAAGTAATTTACAAATCTGTTTAACTTTCTGGAGCCAGTTGATATATAAAAAAAAAAAATCCTGGAATACCCCTTTAAGGCTAGGTTCACACTAACTGAATCAGTTGGCACTAGGACTGCGCAGACACTGCAGTCTCCAATAGACTGCAATGTGTTCCGCGAGTATTTCTGCCTGAAGAATGAGCAAACCATTCTTCTGGCAGAAATTTTCTAGTGGATTTTCCGTTCAAAAATTCTGCTTCACAAATTCCGAAGTGTGAATTTGTGAATGGAAAACCATTCACTACACTATACATTTTAGTAAGTGGAATTTCTGCCTGCAATTTCAAAGTGGAATTGCAGGCGGACATTCCTAGTGTGAACCTAGCCTTGGGGTTTATTCACATGCCAGAATTTACGCCTGCGGAATTCCGCCACAAATTAAAGCCCATAGACTTCTATGGGATTCCGCACTCCTATTCCCAAGTGTGAATGGGAGTGCAGAATCACATAGAAGTCTATGGGCTTTAATTTGAGGAGTAATTCCGCAAGTGGAAATTCTGCCGTGTGAATGGACCCTTAGGCTAGGTTCACACTGCGGAATCTCCGGGCAAAAAATTTCCGCCTAGAGATTCTGAGTGCGGCCACTGCCGATTGAGTCTGTGGGCGCTAGGACCATGCGGACACTGCAGTCTCCAGTAGACTGCAATGTGTTCCGCGAGTATTTCCGCCTGAAGAATGAGCAACACCATTCTTCAGGCGGAAATTTCCAAGTGTATTTTCCATTCACAAATTCCGCTTCACAAATTCCAAAGTGTGAATTTGTGAACGGAAACCCATTTGCTATACTATACATTTTAGCAAGCGGAATTTCTGCTTGCAATTTCAAAGCGGAATTGCAGGCGGAAATTCCGTAGTGTGAATTTAACCTTAGGCTAGGTTCACACTGTGGAATTTCTGGGCAGAATTTCTGCCGGAGATCGAGCCGGTGGCACTACGACCGCACGGACTACATTGCCGTCCCCATAGATGGCAAAGCATTTCTGAGCAGATCTCCCAAAAGATCCACCCAGAAATGCATTGCAGTCTATGGGGGCAGCAATGCAGTCTGCTCGGTCCTAGCGCTGCTGGCTCGATCTCCGGCAGAAATTCTGCCCAGAAATTCTGCAGTGTGAACCCAGCCTTAATGTCAAGTCAGTGAAGGACCAGTGTCAACTTCTTATCAGGGAAACAGAGTGCTTCTTTAAAGGGGTATTCCAGGAAAAAAAAAAATTTTTATATATCAACTGGCTCCAGAAAGTTAAACAGATTTGTAAATTTTTTCTATTAAAATATCTTAATCCTTCCAATAATTATCAGTTGCTGAAGTTGAGTTGTTCTTTTCTGTCTGGCATCAGTGCTCTCTGCTGACATCTCTGCTTGTCTCGGGAACTACACAGAGTAAAAGATATTTGCTATGGGGATTTGCTGTCATCAGAGAGCAGAGAAGAACTCAACTTCAGCAGCTCATAAGTATTGAAAGGATTAAGATTTTTTAATAGAAGTAATTTACAAATCTGTTTAACTTTCTGGAGTCAGTTGATATATAAAAAAAGTTTTTTCGTGGATAACCCCTTTAATGAGTTATTGGGGTAATGCAGAACTGCAGCTCTGGGTGTGACTGGAGTATAAGGCGTAATGTATCTATGTTCTCTTATATGACATCGATATCTATTGGCCTTTTCAGAGTAGGAGGTTCGGTTTTATTCACAGTCCCTGGAGTTATACTACATCAAAGAAGCCACCAAGGTCATAGTCCATGTTGATCCCCGAGACCCCAGTGACACCGCAGTGCAAAATTACCAATAGTCAATAGCCAAAATCAGGACCTCTACACCTCAAGATCATCTGGAAATGCACCAGAAATGGCTGAGAATTTCCCAAAATGTCAATTTTCTGTGTAGTTTATATAACCCCGAACCATCTGTGACCGGGTCCACAGGATTGTGCTGGCAACATTGTGACTGTTGGCCATTGGGACCCCCAGTACTATCAGTAATGGGTAAATGTGATGTCATTAGCCGAAGGTTGTGTCCTCTATAGATCAGAAGGAAAACATTGCGTCTTCCAAACCACAGACAGCGATCGCAACGGGAATCGCTCCAGATGCGTCACACAGCCTCATATCGAGCTGGACTTAATAGTTTGATGCCTGGTATCACATTTCGGGACTGTGAGGGGGATGGTGCTTTGCGAAATGTCTCCAGATCAAAAACAAAACTGTCTGGGGCTCTGACGTATGACAACAAGGATGGTGACAACTATTTGTGATAGTCTATTCCTTATGACCCTGAGACCACTGGTGTTCCGTCACCATGATGTCACTATGAATTACCTATAACACGTATCTCCCTGCTTGTTCTCAGCGAACCTACATATTGTTATTGGCTGAATTCTGAAAAGCTATCCCGTCCTACTACATCTCACAGCTGGGAATTTGTTACAGTGTGTAAGTGTAGGCAATTTAGAGTTTAACAGGATTTTTCCATCTGACAAAGTTCTTCCCAACCCACAGGATAATAGAATACAGAACCCCCCCCCCCCCCTAAAATGTAGCGGTGGGTCCAGCACCCCGTTGTAATGGGGGAGAGGTGGGGGGTGGAGAGAAGGATCTGTACACCTGATACTATTGTACAAATCCCTCAACTGTGTGAGTAGGACTAGGTTAGGATGGATTTTTGATCCTCCGAGGATAAATGCTTCTTGTAGAAATGGTAGCTGTCAATACAGTGAAGGAGTTTAAACTCATCGGATAGGTATAAGGCTACCCTTCATATAAGATAGAGAAAGACATAAGGCTATCCTTCATATAAGAGAGAGACATAAGGCTATCCTTCATATAAGATAGAGACATAAGGCTATCCTTCATATAAGATAGAGAAAGACATAAGGCTATCCTTCCTATAAGATAGAGAGAGACATAAGGCTATCCTTCATATAAGATAGAGACATAAGGCTATCCTTCATATAAGATAGAGAGAGACATAAGGCTATCCTTCATATAAGATAGAGAGAGACATAAGGCTATCCTTCATATAAGATAGAGGGAGACATAAGGCTATCCTTCATAGAAGATAGAGAAAGACTATAGATTATCCTTCCTATAAGATAGAGAGAGACATAAGGCTATCCTTCATATAAGATAGAGAGAGACATAAGGCTATCCTTCATAGAAGATAGAGAAAGACTATAGATTATCCTTCATATAAGATAGAAAGAGACATAAGGCTATCCTTCATATAAGATAGAGAAAGACATAAGGCTATCCTTCATATAAGATAGAGAAAGACATAAGACTATCCTTCATATAAGATAGAGAAAGACATAAGACTATCCTTCATATAAGATAGAGAAAGACATAAGGCTATTTTCCATATAAGATGGCCCAGGGACTTTTCATAGTATTTAGAATACTGGGCAGACTAGATAGGCTGGATGTTTCTTTTCTACTGACATATTCTAGGTTTAAAAAGAATAATCTGATTTACTGACACACAGACTTGTCAATTTGTCTGAGAAAAATACATCATGCAACGTTTTTTCCTCCCGCTACTCCCGTCAGAAAACAACGGTGCCCAACAGACCCCATAATAATAAATGGGATCTGTCGGGACCCATTGTTTCCCGTTGTGTCTCGTCAATATAATGTCCATTAAGGCATAAAAAAATAAAATTAAGGGCCTGACAGACATTTGCCAGTGGGGCACAACAGCAGTGTGAAAGGGGCCTTAGTTAGCTTGCATTTTACCAGAGCAATTTAAGAAATGAAAGCTGAACTGTACATTTGTTACTATCTGGTCCAAGACAAAAAAAGGACACACAGATTAATAAATCTGGGTCAAAGTGCTTTATAAAGCTGTAGAACTTTTCATTAACACAGAAAATACAGATAAATTGTGGAGCTGGGGGGATGCCGCAGCCTGTACTGGAGACTTATGCTGTGAGAGAGGAGGAGGTAGATGCAGCAGCCTCAGCCTGTGAGACTCATGCTGTAGGGGGAAAGGTAAGGTCACGTAGCAGCTGCAGCCTGTATGTGAGACTCATGCTGTAGGGGGAAAGGTAAGGTCACGTAGCAGCTGCAGCCTGTATGTGAGACTCATGCTGTAGGGGGAAAGGTAAGGTCACGTAGCAGCTGCAGCCTGTATGTGAGACTCATGCTGTAGGGGGAAAGGTAAGGTCACGTAGCAGCTGCAGCCTGTATGTGAGACTCATGCTGTAGGGGGAAAGGTAAGGTCACGTAGCAGCTGCAGCCTGTATGTGAGACTCATGCTGTAGGGGGAAAGGTAAGGTCATGTAGCAGCTGCAGCCTGTATGTGAGACTCATGCTGTAGGGGGAAAGGTAAGGTCACGTAGCAGCTGCAGCCTGTATGTGAGACTCATGCTGTAGGGGGAAAGGTAAGGTCATGTAGCAGCTGCAGCCTGTATGTGAGACTCATGCTGTAGGGGGAAAGGTAAGGTCTCGTAGCAGCTGCAGCCTGTATGTGAGACTCATGCTGTAGGGGGAAAGGTAAGGTCACGTAGCAGCTGCAGCCTGTATGTGAGACTCATGCTGTAGGGGGAAAGGTAAGGTTGTGTAGCAGCTGCAGCCAGTATGTGAGACTCATGCTGTAGGGGGAAAGGTAAGGTCACGTAGCAGCTGCAGCCTGTATGTGAGACTCATGCTGTAGGGGGAAAGGTAAGGTCACGTAGCAGCTGCAGCCTGTATGTGAGACTCATGCTGTAGGGGGAAAGGTAAGGTCGTGTAGCAGCTGCAGCCTGTATGTGAGACTGATGCTGTAGGGGGAAAGGTAAGGTCACGTAGCAGCTGCAGCCTGTATGTGAGACTGATGCTGTAGGGGGAAAGGTAAGGTCACGTAGCAGCTGCAGCCTGTATGAGAGACTCATGCTGTAGGGGGAAAGGTAAGGTCGTGTAGCAGCTGCAGCCTGTATGTGAGACTCATGCTGTAGGGGGAAAGGTAAGGTCATGTAGCAGCTGCAGCCTGTATGAGAGACTGATGCTGTAGGGGGAAAGGTAAGGTCGTGTAGCAGCTGCAGCCTGTATGTGAGACTGATGCTGTAGGGGGAAAGGTAAGGTCACGTAGCAGCTGCAGCCTGTATGTGAGACTCATGCTGTAGGGGGAAAGGTAAGGTCGTGTAGCAGCTGCAGCCTGTATGTGAGACTCATGCTGTAGGGGGAAAGGTAAGGTCACGTAGCAGCTGCAGCCTGTATGTGAGACTCATGCTGTAGGAGGAAAGATAAGGTCGTGTAGCAGCTGCAGCCTGTATGTGAGACTCATGCTGTAGGGGGAAAGGTAAGGTCACGTAGCAGCTGCAGCCTGTATGTGAGACTCATGCTGTAGGGGGAAAGATAAGGTCGTGTAGCAGCTGCAGCCTGTATGTGAGACTCATGCTGTAGGGGGAAAGGTAAGGTAACGTAGCAGCTGCAGCCTGTATGTGAGACTCATGCTGTAGGGGGAAAGGTAAGGTCACGTAGCAGCTGCAGCCTGTATGTGAAACTGATGCTGTAGGGGGAAAGGTAAGGTCACGTAGCAGCTGCAGCCTGTATGTGAGACTCATGCTGTAGGGGGACAGGTAAGGTCGTGTAGCAGCTGCAGCCTGTATGTGAGACTGATGCTGTAGGGGCAAAGGTAAGGTCACGTAGAAGCTGCAGCCTGTATGTGAGACTCATGCTGTAGGGGGAAAGGTAAGGTCGTGTAGCAGCTGCAGCCTGTATGTGAGACTCATGCTGTAGGGGGAAAGGTAAGGTCACGTAGCAGCTGCAGCCTGTATGTGAGACTCATGCTGTAGGGGGAAAGGTAAGGTCGTGTAGCAGCTGCAGCCTGTATGTGAGACTGATGCTGTAGGGGGAAAGGTAAGGTCACGTAGCAGCTGCAGCCTGTATGTGAGACTCATGCTGTAGGGGGAAAGGTAAGGTCACGTAGCAGCTGCAGCTTGTATGTGAGACTGATGCTGCAGGGGGAAAGGTAAGGTCGTGTAGCAGCTGCAGCCTGTATGTGAAACTGATGCTGTAGGGGGAAAGGTAAGGTCTCGTAGCAGCTGCAGCCTGTATGTGAGACTCATGCTGTAGAGGGAAAGGTAAGGTCGTGTAGCAGCTGCAGCCTGTATGTGAGACTCATTTTATGAAAGGGGAGAAAGAGAGGCAGCAGCCTCAGCCTATACATGAGACCTATGCTGTGAAAGGGAAGGAGGGGATGCAGCAGCCTTAGGGTCTATTCACACGGCAGAATTTCCGCCTCAAATTAAAGACCATAGACTTCTATGGGATTCTGCACTCTCATTCACACTTCCGAATTTCAGCTTGCGGAATTGGTGTGGAATCCATGCAGAAATTCCCCAAAAGGAAATTCAGAAGTGTGAAGGGGAGTGCGGAATCCCATAGAAGTCTATGGGCTTTAATTTGAGACAGAAATTCCGTGGTGTGAATAGACCCTTAGCCTGAATGTGAGAGTAATGCTGTTGAAGGGGAGGTGGGAGATGCAGTACTCTATGCCTGTATGAAATACTCAAACTATAAGACAAGAGGAAGCAATGCACCGGCTCTAGTCTGTACATGAAAAATATGCTGTGAGAGGGGAGGAGGCGCATGCTGTGACAGGGAAAGGGGATAAAGCAGCCTCAACATTTATATGGGACTGATGTGTGAGAAGGGAGTAGGGAGGTTCAGCAACCTATCCCAGTATGTAAGACTCATACTATGTGAGAGGGAATGAAGCAACCTCAGCCTGTATATGGGACTCATGCTGTGAGAGGAAAGGAGGTGATGTAACTGCGTCAGCCTGTATATGGGACTCATGCTGTGAGAGGAAAGGAGGTGATGCAGCTGCCTCAGCCTGTATATGGGACCCATGCTGTGAGAGGAAAGGAGGTGATGTAGCTGCCTCAGCCTGTATATGGGACCCATGCTGTGAGAGGAAAGGAGGTGATGCAGCTGCCTCAGCCTGTATATGGGGCTCATGCTGTGAGAGGAAAGGAGGTGATGTAACTGCGTCAGCCTGTATATGGGACTCATGCTGTGAGAGGAAAGGAGGTGATGCAGCTGCCTCAGCCTGTATATGGGGCTCATGCTGTGAGAGGAAAGGAGGTGATGCAGCTGCGTCAGCCTGTATATGGGACTCATGCTGTGAGAGGAAAGGAGGTGATGCAGCTGCCTCAGCCTGTATGTGGGACTTATGCTGTGAGAGGAAAGGAGGTGATGCAGCTGCCTCAGCCTGTATATGGGACTCATGCTGTGAGAGGAAAGGAGGTGATGCAGCTGCCTCAGCCTGTATGTGAAAGGGGAGGAGGGAGTGAAGCTGCCTCAGCCTGTATGTGGGACTTATGCTGTGAGAGGAAAGGAGGGGATGTAGCTGCCTCAGCCTGTATATGGGACTCATGCTGTGAGAGGAAAGGAGGTGATGCAGCTGCCTCAGCCTGTATGTGAAAGGGGAGGAGGGAGTGAAGCTGCGTCAGCCTGTTTGTGGGACTTATGCTGTGAGAGGAGAGGATGGGATACAGCAGGAGACAGCAGATTAAGTCAGAGGACACATTACAACGCTGACATTACAACTTGCATAAAGAGAGAAAACATACATTTACAGAACTAATGCAAAGGGAAGAAAAAGACCCAAAATCTGCAGGTTACACCCAACATTTTTGGCTTCTTTGCATGTACAGCTGTGTGTGTGTGTATGCGTGTGTGGGGGGGGGGGGGATATTTAATCACTACTTCAGTGAAGCAGTCATCCCTTTAAGGCCAGGTCTAGGAGTGGTGGATTCGAAGTAAAATTGTAGTGAAATCCGCAGCAGAAATATTCTGCTTTGTCTGAACTTATCTTAAGAGGTTCCGACCTGTGTTCCCCACAACCCAATTAGGAACTGGACCAGAGGAGAAGCTAACTCTTATGTCCCCAAACAGGAGATGCTGCTGGGGGCCCATCAGATTGTCAACAGGTTCTGTCCCAATAAGGGGGGGATCTGATGTCACTTTCTGGGTGTTCTGGATGTTAGGGTTCAGCTGTAGTTATTTGTGGATGTATGAAGCAGGAATGTTCTGGCAGTGAAATTGTTACAAAGCCGAAGACAAAGGACGTGCTCTGTTCCTCCAAGCCCTGGAAGGTTTCGATAATTTGGCGAAGAGCAGAGAGCGTTGGGCAGGGGCTCCTTCCAGCTGGCACTGCGAGCAGCAAAATGTCAGACCCAAAAAAATCTGAAGCACTTCTGGCGCAGGAGAAAGCGAAGCAAGAAACGTCTAATTCCTGAAGCCGAGGCCAGGACAAAGTCTCCGCTTAATTAAATTTCCTTGTACAAACTCATTGTTTAAAGCTCCTCTCAGCCGCGCTGCCAGATCCATTATACCCTTGGTATTTGTGGTAATATGGCCTCCAGCAAAGGGGTCACAGAGCACCAGCCACCATCACACATGGATGCCTACGGGCACTGGTCAGGGGTGGATGTGACAGATAAGACCCAGGCTGACCCCTTATCATGCCAGAGCGGTGACTGTTATGCTTTCAGCTGCAAATGTCCTCCTCCAGATTCCTATGAGTAAAATATGGGTGTGTGGTGAGGGTGTGATGCAGGGCAGATGGAATTACCCTAGGGGAAGATGGCATTAACCCCTTGTGTTTGTGACGCCAGGGCGTGGTTTATCCTCTAGACAACCCCAAGGAATACCACTGGATCCTGGGCTAGGCATGGGGGCAAATAATGACTCAGACGCCAAATTATGGAACAACTGCAGCTTTACTGAGTCATGTGGTGGCTGGGTGTGTGATGCAGGGCAGATGTTGTTACCCTAGGGGCAGATGGCATTAACCCCTTGCATTTGTGATGCCAGGGCGTGGTTTAGCCTATAACCACCCGAAGGTATACCACTGGATCCTGGGCTAGGAATAAGGCAATAAAGACTCCGACGCCAAGTTACGGACATTGGTAGCTTTAATGAGGGTAGACAGTTCGCAGAGACCTTAAGGGCTTGCTGGGACTTGTGGTAGGACTGTACAATTGAATGCAGACTACGCTGACTTGACAGATGACAGGGACTGACTTGACTCATAAAGCTGTGACTTTATCTTACTTGACTTGATTTTGGCTGCAGGACTGGACTTTGAGGTCTCCAATACTTTGGACACACACACTAGGCGACTGCACTGGACCTCAGCAGAAGAGCAGAGCTCAAAGAGAGAGAAGCTCCACCCAGGACTTATATGCCAGAGACTAGCAGGGAGTCCATAGGTCACTCTTGGGATCATCTGGTCACTGGTACCTCCTGGGTAACAATCACATGACATATCACATGGTACAACTCTTAAAGCAACATTACATTTTATAACACTTTACATGGTAAAACATATTTACAATTGGGGACACTGAAGGAAGCTGCCTAACAGGACAGCAGGACAAAGTGGTAACACCTCCCGTATTGGGCCACCACAAACTCCCCCTCTTAATTAAAGTCGTCCTTGACGCCCAGTCCTGGAGGATGGAGGACTGAAGAGGTCACTGAGGCCTAGTGACAGTTCCTGGGGCATTTATGCACAATGTCCTTCTCAGGTCTGGATTACGAAACAAGATAAGGATGAGTCCATGTGGCATGGTGAATGTCCATACATGCTCTTTGAACATATGGGGTTAATTTGACTTTGTAACTGGTTTCTGAAGACACTGAAGACAACAATATACATACCAATATACATAGATTCACGGATTGGGCTGCCGGATGCTATTTACCCAATGCCTTGGATGCTGGGGCCCCTCGGTTCTCAACTCTTCTTCCCAGAACTCAATATACGTTGTTACACTGTACAACAGTGTTACCTTTACATTTATCAATTCTGGCGCTCTATGTGCATTATCTAGATATCAGTAGTGTTGAGCGGCATAGGCCATATTCGAATTCGCGATATTTCGCGAATATATGGACGAATATTCGTCATATATTCGCTAAATTCACATATTCGTAATATTCGTGTTTTATTTTCGCATATGCGAAAATTCTCGTATGCAAAAATTTGCATATGCGAACATTAGCATATACAAAAATTCGCAAATGCAAATTTCCGCATATGCGAAAATTTGCACGCCAGTCTCACACAGTAGTATTAGAGCCTTCTTCACACCACACAAGCTGGAAGCAGAGAGGGGTGATCACTGTGATGTGTACTGTGAAAAAAAAAAAAAACGAATATTCGTAATTACGAAAATATAGTGCTATATTCGCGAATAAAATTTGCATTGTGAATATTCACGAGCAACACTAGATATCAGGTGAACCCTCTGGCCAATAGAGAACCCTGTATACATGGACAGGAGAGAAACCTTAGACACATAACTGTATATATTTAGAACTTGTGGATTGGGATGACAAATAATGTTACAGTCCTATCTTAACTATTTGCATATGTGTGGAATATTTTTACCATATGTGAACTGACTATGTGTGGTACATAACTTTACATTATGAGTTAATCTTTGTACCTGGCGGGCATTTGTAATGCCGGCGAGGTAGTGGCAACGCTTCTCCTGACTGGGTAAGGATACCTCTCATATAGATCGCCATGAATAAACAACACTATACCTTTAGACATCCCTGTACAAACTTATTATACACATTTTATTACAGCACACCATAACCATTATATTACACCAATAGAAGTATTTATTTGTGCAAAGGTAATGAGCAAAAATATATTACTCTAACGGTATATACATATTTTCATTGTACCGCTCCACAGTCCTGGTACATTTTAGAGTTCTTATTAAAGAGACACGTACACTTACGCAATTGGTTACAAACACGTTGCATAACCTGTGGAGAACAAAAGTACTTCACAAAGAAAGTTAATAATATATATCAGAATTATCACAGGTAGACTTCCCTTACTTGGGAACTTGCCATCCCAGCTTTGCCGGTCGGACTGCTTCCGAGGCTAGGACATGTAACGGGTCCACGGGACTGTGCCCCCTCTAATGGACTCACTTGGGTGTTCTAGTTCATCTGGGACAACATGGACTCTGTAGTGGAGGGGCTGATGGTGACCCCTATTTGCACTGCAGCGGCTTGCGCCACTGGGGGAACAATGGTTAGTGCCTGTTGGGCCGGCCAAACCTCCTCTGCAGGAGTAGGCTGAGGCACTTCAGTTGGTGCCCGCTGGTTAGGCCAAACCTCCTCGACCACAGGAGTAGGCCTGGGCACATTCACAGATGAATGTGGTAGATACTTTTGTGCCATGACAGGCACTTGGGCATGTAGACCTCCTCCTCCTGGACGGTACTTCTGACTTTAGGCGGCAGCAACCCAAAGGGATCAGCATCCCAGTAATCCGATGGGAAGCAGACAAAAGGAATCTGGGTTGGATTCTTCGAACGGGTCATCACAGCCACCCACTCTCAAGCTCTGTACAGGAGTATATTCCACGATCTCCCTGCTCTCTGGGGGATGGCAATGAATACTTGGCTTCAGGGGAACCCGGCTCAACGGCGCTGATCGACCAGACAGGTAGATGGATAACAGAGGATTTATTGACCAGAATGCAACACGTTTCGCTGCGCATGTGCACCTTCCTCAGGCATAACAGGGAGGATACAAGGCAGATTTATATAGGTGAGATTTAACCCTTTGTGTGACAATACACCACACAGGGAAGAAAACAATTACCTGTGTTTAGCATAACCCACATTGTGAACAATCATGAGAGGTCCGCAAAAACAGAGCTCCCATGAAGACACAATATGCGGTTTACAAAAGATATCATATATACATATTAAAAGGAATTGTTAGTATTACAAAAATGGTCAATCCAAATTTATATAAACTAATAAAAAATATATTTATATAAAAAAAGAAGAAAAAATAGGAGGAAAAGAAATATATATTATACATAAATAAAATATACCAAAATATATAAAAACAACTATCGGACATTTTCTATTGACTCTTTAAGTCCCTAGGGGGTCAGGGTTGCAAGCTTAAAAATCCAATATGATTCACGATTAATTAAATTCGGATAGCAATTCGGAGCTGTTTCAGGAATAGTTTCCAAAATAATTAAATGTAAATCATTAATATTATTATTATGAATTGTAGAGAAATGATGGGAAATACTGTGTAATAAAAAACTATTTTTGATATTGGAACGATACTTACACATACGCGATTGCACCGTTTGGCTCGTGCGACCCACATACTGCAGCCGGCAACTGCAGTACAATAAGTATACAGCAAACTGAGTATCAAAACTTACTCTATGTTCAACAGAAAATGTTCGATTAGTTTGGAATGACTTAAACGTAAAAATTGGGGTGTTGATCATGGGACAACATAAACAGCGAGCCCTATTACAGGGATAACAGCCTCCTGGCAATTATGGAGAAATTTTAATCTCCGAGGTATTATTTTTAAGCCTATTGGGGGCTATCAGGCTTTGTAAATTTCTGGACCGCCTGAATGTTATTATTATATTATATAGGGGTAGTAGGTACAATATTTTTCAACATGGGGTCACTACAAATAATCGGCCAGTTCCGCTGTAATATATTTCGGATTTGGGAAGCCTGACAATTATAACCAGTAATAAAATTATATTTAAATGTCTTTTGTTCATGAAACCTATTTTTATTTTCACTTTCTTTCCCTGAATTTTCATCTTTCTTTTTATTTATATGTTTAGGAGTAACTAATTCTATCTGTTTCATATTTTTAACCCTTTGGTAGGCATTACTAAGAGAAGCGGCTCCTAAGCAAATCTGCTTGTTGGACAAAGTCAGCATCTGAGGTGCAATTTTTCCGCACTCTCAGATACTGACTATAGGGGACGCTCCTCAGCCAAGCAGGATAATGGGCACTCTCGAATTGGAGAAAACTATTTACATCTACTGATTTAAAATAACTTCTGGTAGAAATATGTCCAGACTGATTCAGGATTTCAAGATCTAAAAATTTAATCGCTTCCATAGAAAAATTAAGAGTAAATTTTAATCCCCACGAATCAGAGTTCAAGTGTTCCACAAATTCCAAAGCCTGTGTATGAGTCCCTGTCCAAATAAAAAAACAAATCGTCAATAAATCGTCTAAAAAATGCAATATGGGGAGAAAAGACAAAGGACTGTGTTATGTGGAGCGCCTCAAACCCACCCATAAACAAATTTGCATAGCTAGGTGCGAAGCTCGTCCCCATAGTACAGCCCCTGGTCTGCCTATATATAGTGTCTAGAGATGAGCGAACTTACAGTAAATTCGATTCGTCACGAACTTCTCGGCTCGGCAGTTGATGACTTTTCCTGCATAAATTAGTTCAGCTTTCCGGTGCGCCGGTGGGCTGGAAAAGGTGGATACAGTCCTAGGAGACTCTTTCCTAGGAATGTATCCACCTTTTCCAGCCCACCGGAGCACCTGAAAGCTGAACTAATTTACGCAGGAAAAGTCATCAACTGCCGAGCCGAGAAGTTTGTGACGAATCGAATTTACTGTAAGTTCACTCATCTCTAATAGTGTCAGAAGAAGAAAAAACATTGTGCTCAAAAATAAATGAAATGGACTGTAACAAAAAATCGTCTTGATTGGTATCTAACATAGAATCATGTTGAAAATATTCCTGTATAGCTGCCAAACCTAAATGTGTATTAATGTTAGAGTAAAGAGAACAAACATCTAGTGTTAAAAATTACAAGGATGACGGTAAAGTAATATTATTAAAGGCTGGGGCCCCCTGCGATCTCCTGTACGGAGCCCCGACAGCCCGCGGGAAGGGGGCGTGTCGACCTCCGCACGAAGCGGCGGCCGACACGCCCCCTCAATAGAACTCTATGGCAGAGCCGAAGCGCTGCCTTCGGCAATCTCCGGCTCTGCCATTGAGATGTATTGAGGGGGCGTGTCGGCCACCGCTTCGTGCGGGGGTCGACACCCGCTATCTGGCCGGAGAGCCGGGGCCCTGTACTGAGAGATCGCAGGGGGCCCCAGCGGTCGGACCCCCCGCGATCTCAAACTTATCCCCTATCCTTAGGATAGGGGATAAGTTTTTCACCACTGGACTACCCCTTTAAGTTCATAAATTAATTGTGTGGAGTCCTTGAGATAGGAAGGCAATTGTAAAACATAAAACTGCAAAAATAAATCCACATAATGTGACAAAATAGCTGTTATTGAAGACACCCCAGAAATAATGGGACAGCCCGGCGGTTTTGTGGAACACTTGTGCAATTTCGGTAAAACTTAAAAAGTGAGGTAAAGAATAATTTTTTATGGATAAAAAGGCTAACTCCTTCTTATTAAGTAAACCATTGGTGTTTGCTGTAGCAATGAGATCAGAATATTGTTTGTAATAATCAGATGATGGATCTTCAGGAAGTACTTCATAATATTCAACATCAGAAAGTATTCTAATCGCTTCCTCACTATAACTATTGCGGTCCATTATCGCCACTCACCCCCCCTTGTCTGCAGGACCAATAATAATTGCCTGGTTGTTTTGTAATGTTTTAACAGCCACCCTTTCATGATGGGTTAGGTTATCATTTTTATTTTTAAAAATTATAGATTTTTCCGTAAGATTACTGAAGCCCTTCATAACTAATGCATAGAACGTATCTAAAAAAAATTAACAGGATGATAGGTAGGGTAGAAAGAAGAATAGGGTCTGACATCTTCATGTTTAATTAAAGTAGAAAAAGAAGGTGTAGTGGCCACACTAGAAAATGTATCAAAATTAACGATATTATCGGCTGAAATAGTATATTCCTCAGAATCCTTGTGGTTCTCTGTGGTTTTAGCTGAAATAAAAAAATGTCGGGCAAGTGTGAGCTTTCTTATATATAATAAAAAGGAGTTAGCCTTTTTATCCATAAAAAATGATTCTTTACCTCACTTTTGTTTTTTTTACCGAAATTGCACAAGTGTTCCACAAAACCACTGGGGTGTCTTCAATAACAGCTAATTTGTCACATTATGTGGATTTATATTTGCAATTTTATGTTTTACAATTACCGTATTTTTCGCCCTATAGGACGCACCGGCGTATAAGACGCACACAATTTTTAGGGGCAAAATCTAAAAAAATTAAGATTTTGAACCCAATAGTGGTCTTCAACCTGCGGACCTCCAGATGTTGCAAAACTACAACTCCCAGCATGCCCGGACAGCCGTTGGCTGTCCGGGCATGCTGGGAGTTGTAGTTTTGCAACATCTGGAGGTCCGCAGATTGAAGACCACTGCATAGGATTTAATATTCACGTGTCCCCTTCTCCGGACCCGTCACCGCTGCCCTGGATGTTGCTCCATCGCTGTCCCCGTCGCTCCGGAACGTCTCTGCTGCCGGCCGGGTATCCTCTCTCTCCGTTGCCGTCATCATGTCGTTACGCACGCCGACGCACGTACCCGACGACGTGATGACGAGGAAGGAGAGCGCCGGCCATACAGGGGATCCCTGAACGGAGAAGACACCGAGGAGGCAGATAAGGTCCCTCCCGGTGTCCTGTAAGCACTAACCCGGCTACTCAGTCGGGCTGTTTGGGACCGCCGCGGTGAAATCGCGGCGGTCCCGAACAGCCCGACTGAACAGCCAGGTTAGTGTCAACTTTCCCTTCAGACGCGGCGGTCAGCTTTGATAGCCGCGTCTGAAGGGTTAATACAGGGCATCACTGCGATCGGTGATGTCCTGTATTAGCCGCGGGTCCCGGCCGTTAATGGCCGCAGGGACCGACCCGATAGGTGTGTATTCGCCGTATAAGATGCACCGACTTTTCCCCCCCAGTTTTGGGGAAGAAAAAGTGCATCTTATACAGCGAAAAATATGGTATATTCCTATCTCAAGGACTCCACAAAAATAATTTATGAACTTAATAATATTACTTTACCTCCATCCTTTTCATTTTTAACACTAGATGTTTGTTCTATTTACTCTAACATTGGTGCACATTTAGGTTTGGCAGCTATACAGGAATATTTTCAACATGATTCTATGTTAAATACCAATCAAGCCGATTTTTTGTTACAGTCCATTTAATTTATTTTAGCGCACAATGTTTTTTCTTTTTCTGACACTATATATAGGCAGACCAGGGGCTGTACTATGGGGACGAGCTTCGCACCTAGCTATACAAATTTGTTTATGGGTGGGTTTGAGGCGCTCCACATAGCACAATCCCTGGTCTTTTCTCCCCATATTGCATTTTTTAGACGATTTATTGATGATTTGTTTTTTTATTTGGACAGGGACTCATACACAGGCTTTGGAATTTGTGGAACACGAACTCTAATTCGTGGGGATTAAAATTTTCTCTTAATTTTTCTATGGAAGCGATTCAATTTTTAGATCTTGAAATCCTGAATCAGTCAGGACATATTTCTACCAGAACTTATTTTAAATCAGTAGATGTAAATAGTTTTCTCCAATTCGAGAGTGCCCATTATCCTGCTTGGCTGAGGAGTGTCCCCTATGGTCAGTATCTGAGAGTGCGGAAAAATTGCTCCTCAGATGCTGACTTTGTCCAACAAGCAGATTTGCTTAGGAGCCGCTTCTCAGCCAAGGGATATCCACAAAGCATTCTTAGTAATAACTACCAAAGGGTTAAAAATATGTAACAGATAGAATTAGTTATCCATCTACCTGTCTGGTCGATCAGCGCCGTTGAGCTGGATTCCTCTGAAGCCAAGTATCCATTTCCGTATTTGTTCCGGAGGGCAGCAGACGACCTTTTTTAGGTACCAATTCCATTGTTGTGAATGTGGCTACACAACCACCCAGGGTGAGCAGCTAATTTACAAACTAATCTCACTCTTTGGGTTCAAACAATATTATTCTATGGAGCGCTTACTTCCGTATCTCTGGGGGATGGGACTAACCTGGCAGGGGTAGAAGGTGCTCCTTCATGTATCAGATCAGTCCAGGCTCATTGCCAAACAACCACTTAGGTGATTGTGGTAATTGGGGATGGATGACAGACTTCTGGGCCTGGGAGTTTGCTCTGGGCGAGGGGTAGAAGGAAGGGTAGAAAACGCGGCCTCAGCCGGGGTTCCCACTTCGGACTCCTCGGTGTGAATTTCGGCCCAGGACCCCTAGGTCCGGTGGTGAAGAGACAGCCTCATCAGCGATGTTGCACTAGAAGATGCTGGCGTTCCCTCCTCTGGGGTTGGTGGCCAGTCTCCATTGTCCTCGGGCAACAGGAAGTGGTAGCAGGCCTCTTCGGCTCCGATGGAGATGTGCTGAAGACAATTTGGCAGCTCCTGAAACATTTGCGGCAACTTTCCGGGCCTCCGGCACTAGCTTGGGACTCTCTGTATGTCTACTTGCCTTGCTGCTCCTCTTATTGACTTCCGGCAAACTGAGAGGTTCTGGCGGCGCTGCTCCTTTTATGCAGGGCTTTGGGAAAATGTCCGCCGGCCGGAAGTGCGTCAGCCGTGAAGCACTGACTTCCTCTCCACCGGGAACAAGAGGCGGATCTTCACAGTTCCACTTTGGCATCGATATCACAACATGGTTTCCACGCCCAGGGGCGGGACGCTGACCAACGTGGGGCATTTTCGTGCACTTCTCCGGCACGTCTTTAACCCTTGCCGGTACAGGCAATACTTGGCAATGTAGAATAGTTTCTGATCTGATCTTGCACATGGTTTTCATGACTTTCATACTGTTCCAAATGTAATGTCCCAGTACAGAACATAGTCCTGTAGTACACTTAGGCCTTGTCTGGTTGACCTAATTTGGGGGACTATACTGCACCTAATGTGGGGGACAATACTGCACCTAATGTGGGGGAAAATACTGCACCTAATGTGGGAGCTATACTGCACCTAATTTGGGGGATCTATACTGCACCTAATGTGGGGGAACATGCTGCACCTAATGTGGGGAGCTATACTGCACCTAATGTGGGGGAAAATACTTCACCTAATGTGGGGGAAAATACTGCACCTAATGTGGGGAACTATACTGCACCTAATGTGGGGGAAAATACTGCACCTAATGTGGGGGAAAATACTGCACCTAATGTGGGGGAAAATACTGCACCTAATGTGGGGGGAAATGCTGCACCTAATGTGGGGGAAAATACTGCACCTAATGTGGGGAGCTATACTGCACCTAATGTGGGGAACTATACTGCACCTAATGTGGGGGAAAATACTGCACCTAATGTGCAGGAACTATACTGCACCTAATGTGGGGAGCTATACTGCACCTAATGTGGGGGAAGTATACTGCACCTAATGTGGGGGAACTATACTGCACCTAATGTGGAGAACTATACTGCACCTAATGTGGGGGAACTATACTGCACTTAATGTGGGGGAACTATACTGCACCTAATGTGGGGAGAACTATACTGCCCAGCGGAATATCTCATACATTGTATAGGACTTGAACTTTATCCTGAGTACTATAACTCCTCCATTCACTAATTGAGCATTTATAATCTATCCTATCAAGCTGCCAATATTGGGGACTAAACATTTCAATTTCCAGCCATTTTTAAAATTACCTATATTTATTTTAATTTTTTATTTTTATTTACTATTGTTATGTCTTTTAGTCTAATCAAATATTCATATTGATGGTGCGGTCTGAACAAGGGTCCTGCACAGCCTCACATTTAATATTTAATGATTAAAAATGACATTATTATTCTCACTTGGCCTGCATTATTATTTTATATACCATTTATACTATTTATGGTATATGGTTATATATAGGAATTATCACATCTTGAATATTATCACTTTCATTTTAACATTCATCATAGTTTTCCATTTCACATAGAACACCCCCATATGTGTATCTAGAGGTCTGTATTCCTATTTATTATTTCTAATTTACAAATCTGTTTATCTATCACCAGTTGATTTAAGAAACATGTTTTCCACAGGAGTACCCCTTTAAATCCTCAGGCAGTTCAGTACAGACACTATAAGTTGGTACAGCTTGATGATACAACTTTAGAATCAGGAAAAGCAGATTCTGGTCACTGTCCCTTTAAGATGACGTGACTTTCTCAGATTATGTTTTCAGGAGATATATGACTTAGACAGCTCTTTGTAAAAGCTATAGGGGGAGATTTATCAAAACCTGTCCAGAGGAAAAGTTACTGAGTTGCCCATAGCAACCAATCAGATCGCTTCTTTCATTTTTAAAGAGGCCTGTGAAAAATGAAAGAAGCGATCTGATTGGTTGCTATGGGCAACTCAGCAACTTTTCCTCTGGACAGGTTTTGATAAATCTACCCCCACGTGCTTATTACTTGAGCTAACTAAGCAAGGATTCTCACAGGGGGCGAACCATGGCAAAAGAGACTGTAAGGCTAGGTTCACACTGCGGAATCTCCGGGCGGAAAATTTGCGCCCGGAGATTCCGAGTGCGGCCAGGGCCGACTGAATCAGTCGGCGCTAGGACCGCGCGGACACGGCAGTCTCCAATAGACTGCAAAGTGTTCCGCGAGTATTTCCGCCTGAAGAATGAGCAACGCCATTCTTCAGGCGGAAATTTCCAAGCGGATTTTCCGTTCACAAAATCCGCTTCACAAATTCCGAAGTGTGAATTTGTGAACGGAAACCCATTCATTTATTACCCCCTCATCCAGCTGATTTTTTTAAAGAAATGAATCACTGTAGAACCCCTTAGAGAGATACTCTGGGTAAGGGTGCGTTCACACGCTAGGAGCTAGCAGCGAGTTTCCCGCTACGGGAAACCCGCTTTGAGTTACGCTACCATTGATTTAAATGGGTCCGCGGACAGTCCACAAATCTGACACTATTGCGGACTGTCTGTGGACCCATTCAAATGAATGGTAGCGTAACTCGCAGCAGGTTTCCCGCAGCGTGAAACCCGCTGCTAGTAATAGTGTGTGAACGCACCCTAAGGGTACGTCCCCACACGGCGTATTTTGCTGCGTATTTGCTGCGTATTTGGTGCTGCGTATTTTCCTACCCATTGACTTCAACAGAGAAAATAAAATACGCAGCAGCAAATACGCAGCAAATACGCCGTGTGGGAATGTACCCTAAAAGTTGTCTTTTACTCCAACCATTAGTATAGTGAAGCTGAAGACCTGCCCTGCTATATAACTATCAGAATCACAAGGAGTGTCTTATAGAATTGCATAGAGAAAATGACTTCCAGTCCACGCAGGGCCTATCACATGAGAAGGACAGCCAATGGTGGTGACAGTATTTTAGACTGTCTTGAGAAGGGTGACTGGATCCTGGACACTACAGTGTGAGGGATGACTGTATGCCAAATGCTGTATGTGTTTTTTTTTTTGTTTTTTTTTTTGTGGGGCAACATTTTATTCTTGGACCCAGGTAGCACAATGTCTTGTGCCGACCCTTCTAAGATATGATGATTCTTACTTTTGTTGTACAGTGATCCCTCAACTTACAATGGCCTCAACATACAATAGTTTCAACATACAATGGTCTTTTCTGGACCATTGTAACTTGAAACCAGACTCAACATACAATGCTACGGACAGTCCAGATCTGTGATACCTGTCACAACTGGAGGAACTGACCAATCAGAATGGGCATTTTACTTGTAAATCACCTCTATTACTGAAGCGTATGCACTGACTGGCTGTCTGGTAGCGCCCCCTACAGTACAGGGAGGAACTACTACTCCTTACCTGTGCCAGGGTTAGCTGCTCCTTTGGACACCAAGTAAGGGCGGCTCCATTTGGGACACTGTGTCTACTGTATAGGACCCTGAAGAAGCTCCTGTACTCTACGTAAACCATTGTTTCCCAAGCAGGGTGCCTCCAGCTGTTGCAAAACTACAACTCCCAGCATGCCCGGACAGCCAACGGCTGTCCGGGCATGCTGGGAGTTGTAGTTTTGCAACAGCTGGAGGCACCCTGGTTTGGAAACACTGATATACAGTGATTTACAGCTCCCAGCAGATCTTTCTTACTTTTATATGTAAGGACTTGTTTTATCTATATTCGCTATCTACTTATTTTTCTTTAATCCTCACTTTTTCCTATTTTTGGATAACATTTTGGGGGCTTCGGAACCAATTACCAGGTTTCCATAGAGTTCTGGTCTCAACATACAATGGTTTCAACATACAATGGTCGTCCTGGAACCAATTAATATTGTAACTTGAGGGACCACTGTACAATGCAATGTTTGCAGGATGTCAGCTTTGCATGCTGGAAAAGTGTATGCACGTTGTGACAGAAATATCTTGGAAAGGCACATATGCAATGTAGAAAAACACAGTTACTAAGGCATTCTGCACTTGAAATACACATTTTACTGTACTTTATAAACCATTTAATACCTCAGTCACCAGACTATGTTTGGCTTGGTAGTTCGTGCAGTTCGTACTGGGCCACCACAGATGCCCTTTAATCACCAAAGAGACCAGGTAACCCACCATCCATCTCTTCTAAAGAGGCTTTAAAGAATAACCGTCCTACATTGGGGTATGGTTAGTCCCATGACCTCATCCCCCCCCCCCCCCTCCTTGACCAGGTGAAGCCCCATTTTGTCCTTACCAGAACGTCTTCTGGCACCTCGGCCATTACATGCCAATTACCACAAGAGGCCAGAAGTAGAGCGTCGGACAATGTGTGGAAGATGCTGTATGTCTGATGCCAGGTCTGGTCTTCATCCTGGCTCCGTCCCATATTATCTTCTGCGTGGTTCCAGTTCCCAGGCTCAGCTCCGCACAGTTGTTCTGACCTTCACAGCTGGCAGATTTTTGGCTCTAAAAGCAAAGATGTTTTTTTTACATTCTGCGTAATATCCATAACGGAACGATCAAGAAGAAGAATGCTCCACCGACTCAACTCTGAGAAACACTTGGCCCCAGCAGATGGTCTTCAGCACCCAGGCCCCCAGCATGCAGTGCCCAGGCCTCAGCACCCAGCCCTTTATTCACACCCACACTGAAAACCTGTCCAGAGTCTCTTGTCCTGCTGACACGATTGATGTTTGCTACAACTTTCTCCAGTCTACATATTCCTCCTTATTCCTAATCACAAAATCAGAGCCAAAGAGGCAGATAAGAAAACCGGGGCCTCTGCACACCCATCATTCTCCTGACAGGACCACAGGTCTGCAGGTTCTGCTCCATTACCAGAATGTAATGTGGGGTTGCGTATCCGAGCTAGCAATGACTGTGCCCTACGGTGTTATGTACCGAGATCTGTAAGGCTGGGTTCACATATATCAGGCGTCCAGCATAGTTTTCCTCTGGCGTGCACCGGAAGGAAACTAATGATAGAACTGACCCCATTAATTTGAATTGACAGTTCACAATCATCTCAATTTTGACGCCAGATGGTTGGACACGCCAGGGAGCACCGGACAGGGGAATGCAGAAACAATGGACACCGGATGCCAGACAACTGACGACAACTTGTCATTAGTTGCGTCCAGATCTAGGCTGAGTTGACCTATGTCGGATGCTGGACATATGTGAACCCCGCCTAATAGAGTGTGGTGAGCCGGGAGAGTAGTGGTATAGGGGTGTTGCAATGATGCTCAGGGCCGGCCCTAGGTGTTCTGGCGCCCTGTGCAAGCTAACCTTGTGGCGCTCCACCCCCAACGTGGCCTGCCCCCAATATTATTTTAAGGATAAGTTATAGATCGCGGGTGGTTCGAGCATTGGTTTACTGCTGAGACCCCCACCGATCATCTCGGTTGAAGTGGGTACTCCAGCTGTTGGAAAGCTAAAACTCCCATCATGTCTGGAGAGCCTCTGGCAATGGGAGTTGTAGTTTTGTAACAGCTGGAGAGACACAGATTGGACACAGTTTTACCCATCATCACTGCAGAACTTACAAGTGACTACAGCTCTGATGGGACAGTCAAGAGAATACAAAATGATATCAGTGACCTGAGTGACGTCTTCTGGCTTGAGTGATATCTTCTCTGTTATCTTTTCTTCTTCATCTGGTCCAGAGATCAGGTCTTCCTCCAGCTCCATCTTCTCTGCAGAGTCTGACATCCAGACATCATTGGCTCCTCACTGTCAGCAGAACCTCATCCTCTGTATGAAGACAGTAATCATTATAACCTTGCCAGAAAGTGTACCCTAAATAAAATACTGCCCCACACTGTACCCTGAATATAATACTGCTGTACACTGTACCCTGAATATAATACTGCTATACACTGTACCCACTAAATATAATACTGCCACACACTGTACCCTGAATATAATCCTGCCACACACTGTACCCTGAATATAATCCTGCCACACACTGCACCCTGAATATAATACTGCCCCACACTGTACCCTGAATATAATACTGCTGTACACTGTACCCTGAATATAATACTACTATACACTGTACCTACTAAATATAATACTGCCACACACTGTACCCTGAATATAATACTGCTATATACTGTACCCTGAATATAATATTGCTATACACTGTACCCTGAATATAATCCTGCCACACACTGTACCCTGAATATAATACTGCCCCACACTGTACCCTGAATATAATACTGCTGTACACTGTACCCTGAATATAATACTACTATACACTGTACCTACTAAATATAATACTGCCACACACTGTACCCTGAATATAATACTGCTATATACTGTACCCTGAATATAATATTGCTATACACTGTATCCTGAATATAATACTGCCACACACTGTACCCTGAATACTGCCCCACACTGTACCCACTAAATATAATACTGCCACACACTGTACCATGAATAGAATACTTCCATACAATGTACTCTGAATATAATACTGCCACACACTGTACCCTGAATATAATACTGCTATACACTGTACCATGAATAGAATACTGCCATACACTGTACCTTGAATATAATCCTGGCACACACTGTACCCACTATATATAATCCTGCCACACACTGTACCCTGAATATAATACTGCCACACACTGTACCATGAATATAATTCTGACATACATGCATACACATGATATATACATATACACCCCCTCTCATCCTGTGTCCTCATCACCCATAAATCCCCCGCCAAACCCCTCCTCTTCACTACTATAACCCCCCTCTCCTCCTCACCCCCATAACCTTCCCCTGCACCTTTCATTACCCCCCTGAACCTCTCATCACCCCCATTACCATCCCCCTGCACCTCTCATCACCTCCATCACCCCCCTGCACCTCTCATCATCCCCATCACCCCCCCTGCACCTCTCATCATCCCCATCACCCCCCCTGCACCTCTCATCATCCCCATCCCCCCCTGCACCTCTCATCATCCCCATCCCCCCTCCCTGCACCTCTCATCATCCCCATCACCCCCCTGCACCTCTCATCATCCCCATCACCCCCCTGCACCTCTCATCATCCCCATCACCACCCTGCACCTCTCATCATCCCTATCACCCCCCTGCACCTCTCATCATCCCCATCACCCCCCCTGCACCTCTCATCATCCCCATCACCCCCCTGCACCTCTCATCATCCCCATCACCCCCCTGCACCTCTCATCATCCCCATCACCCCCCTGCACCTCTCATCATCCCCATAACACCCCCCTGCACCTCTCATCGCCCCCATAACACCCCCCTGCACCTCTCATCGCCCCCATAACACCCCCCTGCACCTCTCATCACCCCCATAACACCCTCCTGCACCTCTCATGGCCACATAACACCCCCCCCCCCTTATCACCTCCACAACCGCCCGCAAGTTCACTTACCCTGCCGGGGATCGGTGCAGTGAGGCTGCATCTACTCCTGTCACTGCGCGGGTTCGGAAATTTCACCTCACACCATGGAGGACGCAGCTCTGCATTACACAGGCAGACACAGCAAGGGGAGAGCGAGGACGTAAACAGCAAGGGGAGAGCGAGGACGTACACAGCAAGGGGAGAGCGAGGACGTACACAGCCCCTCCCCCCCCTGCTGTGTCACCACAGGACATCATCTACCACGGGAGCTCTCAAGTTTGCACAGGGGAAGGAAAACACAGAGCGGGGGGAGGGGACGTAGGTGCACAGCTCCTTCACATCCCCCTGCTCTGTCTTGGGAGGACGTAAGTTTGCACGGTCACAAGAAGCCACAGCAGGGGAGAGAGAACATACATGTACAGCTCCTCATCTCCCTAATGACTGCTATGTGTAATGGCCCTGCAATGATTCCTAAGGGTCCCGCGTCCTAGCAATAGGTTAAAAAAAAAAAAAAAAAGGCGATGTGTCGGCCGCCAGGCGCCCCTGTTGCTATGGTGCCCTGTTTGGCCGCACATCTCGCACACCCTGATGATGCTACAGGGTCTGGTGGTACTAACCCTTGGTTTGTTGTGACGCCAGGGTGACGTTGTTTTGTATAGAAGGCCCTGCCGACAACCGGTCCACAAACAGCAGGATAATAAACGGAATGTCCACAGCAGATTTTATGAGATAACTGGAACTTTTACTGAACTTCTTATGCCAACAGTCTTTACAATTAAACAGTTTCTCTTGAGGTAACCAGGATGCAGGTTCCTCACAGGCTTTGCTGGGACTAATAGTCTTGAGCTTCCAGCAGGTCACTGTGCTACTAATTATAGGATTTGAGTTGAATAGTAGTCATAAATAATTTGTAGATAGAGCTTTATAACTCACAGTTTTAGTGGCTGCTGGATCTTTAGGTTTTGGCCTAGTTGAGATGAGATGAGATATACTGATTGTGCTTGGCTTAATGTCCAGGTCCCAAGAGAGCAGGAGCAAGAGAGAGAATTTAGAGACTGCAGCCCCTTATATACTAAGGGGGCTGGACTAATCCCATTGACTGCAAAGCCTGTAGGTTCTGAACGCAGAGAATTCTGGCTACATCACATGACCTCATCACATGACTTAGGAAGGTCCTATATATTTGTACTACCTCTATATGCATATGGTACAATATACAGGAAAACATTTATACGAGGCGAACAAGGGGCAAGCCCTGCAGGAGAGCCCTGTGGAATGGAGGGACTCTAACTGAGGGGACTTAAGACAGGGACAGGACAAGGTCCTGTACCGGTACACCACAGAGCATGCAGGGAATCATCTTATATATCTCTGTGGTGTCCCAACACCAGTGGCTTTCGCGTGGTTTTGGACTGTCTCGGGCAGCCTGGTAGCGCAAGGTGTTGGGCCCACTAGCATCCTACTATTATATTAATGATGTGAATATTGTAAAATTAGAATAACTTAAATTAATTTTGTAATGGTTTGGTTTCATGTGTGTATGTTCAACATGTTACGGTGCCTTTAAAATGTGAACAGTGGACCCCATGTGATCATGTGAACCAATGAGACCCCAAAAGTCTCCCTCTGTATAGTGAGGTGCAGGGGAGGAGTTAGTCAGTCTAATACCATTCAGGCTCCTGAGCAAAAGCTAAGCTCAGGTGTGCTGTGTGTTGTGTCCTAAGGCCAGAGGCCTACTTCAGCTTTAAAGGGGTACTCCAGTGGAATTATTACTATTTTTTTTTATTTTTTTTAACAACTGGTGCCAGAAAGTTAAACAGATGTGTAAATCCCTTCTATTAAAAAAATCTTAATATTTTGAGTACTTATTAGCTGTTGAATACTACAGAGGAAATTCTTTTCTTTTTGGAACACAGTGCTCTCTGCTAAGATCACAAGCACAGTGCTCTCTGCTGACATCTCTGTCCATTTTAGGAACTGTTCAGAGCAGCATAGGTTTGCAGTTCTTAAAATGGACAGAGATGTCAGCAGAGAGCACTGTGCTTGTGATGTCAGCGGAGAGCTCTGTTGTCACGATGCCGGCTGGCAGGTAGTGGACCCTCTGTGCCAGAGAGGGATTGGCGTGGACCGTGCTAGTGGACCGGTTCTAAGCCACTACTGGTTTTCACCAGAGCCCGCCGCAAAGCGGGATGGTCTTGCTGCGGCGGTAGTGACCAGGTCGTATCCACTAGCAACGGCTCACCTCTCTGGCTGCTGAAGATAGGCGCGGTACAAGGGAGTAGGCAGAAGCAAGGTCGGACGTAGCAGAAGGTCGGGGCAGGCAGCAAGGATCGTAGTCAGGGGCAACGGCAGAAGGTCTGGAAACACTGGCAAGGGACACACAAGGAACGCTTTCACTGGCACTAAGGCAACAAGATCCGGCAAGGGAGTGCAAGGGAAGTGAGGTAATATAGGGAGTGCACAGGTGATAACCCTAATTGGAACCACTGCGCCAATCAGCGGCGCAGTGGCCCTTTAAATCGCAGAGACCCGGCGCGCGCGCGCCCTAGGGAGCGGGGCCGCGCGCGCCGGGACAGAACAGACGGGGAGCGAGTCAGGTAGGGGAGCCGGGGTGCGCATCGCGAGCGGGCGCTACCCGCATCGCGAATCGCATCCCGGCTAGCAGCAGGATCGCAGCGCCCCGGGTCAGAGGACGTGACCGGGGCGCTGCAGCGGAGGAGGTGAAGCGAGCGCTCCGGGGAGGAGCGGGAACCCGGAGCGCTCGGCGTAACAGTACCCCCCCCCTTGGGTCTCCCCCTCTTCTTGGAGCCTGAGAACCTGAGGAGCAGACTTTTGTCAAGGATGTTGTCCTCAGGTTCCCAGGATCTCTCTTCAGGACCACAACCCTCCCAGTCTACTAAAAAAAAAATTTTTCCCTCTGACCTTTTTGGCAGCCAAAATCTCCTTGACCGAGAAGACGTCCGAGGAGCCGGAAACAGGAGTGGGAGGAACAGATTTGGGAGAAAAACGGTTGAGGATGAGTGGTTTGAGAAGAGAGACGTGAAAGGCATTAGGGATACGAAGAGAAGGAGGAAGAAGAAGTTTATAAGAGACAGGATTAATTTGACACAAAATTTTGAAAGGACCAAGATAGCGTGGTCCCAACTTGTAGCTAGGGACACGGAAGCGGACATATTTAGCGGAGAGCCATACCTTGTCTCCAGGGGAAAAAACGGGGGGAGCTCTTCTTTTCTTATCCGCGAACCTCTTCATGCGTGAAGAAGCCTGTAAGAGAGAATTTTGGGTCTCTCTCCATATAATGGAAAGGTCACGAGAAATTTCATCCACAGCGGGCAGACCAGAGGGCAAGGGGGTAGGGAGGGGGGGAAGAGGGTGACGGCCGTACACCACGAAAAATGGGGATTTGGAGGAAGATTCAGAGACCCTGAAGTTATACGAGAATTCGGCCCATGGAAGGAGATCTGCCCAGTCATCCTGGCGGGAGGAAACAAAATGTCGCAAATAATCACCCAGGATCTGGTTAATTCTTTCTACTTGTCCATTGGACTGGGGATGATATGCAGAGGAAAAATTTAATTTAATCTTGAGTTGTTTACAGAGAGCTCTCCAGAATTTAGACACGAATTGGACCCCTCTATCCGAGACAATCTGCGTAGGCAACCCGTGAAGACGAAAAATGTGTACAAAAAATTGTTTAGCCAACTGAGGCGCAGAAGGAAGACCAGGAAGAGGAATAAAATGTGCCATTTTGGAGAATCGATCAACGACCACCCAAATAACGGTGTTGCCACGGGAAGGGGGTAAATCAGTAATAAAATCCATACCAATCAGAGACCAAGGCTGTTCGGGGACAGGCAGAGGATGAAGAAAACCAGCGGGCTTCTGGCGAGGAGTCTTATCCCGGGCACAGATAGTGCAGGCTCGCACAAAGT
Organism: Hyla sarda; assembly: GCF_029499605.1. Lineage (NCBI taxonomy): Eukaryota > Metazoa > Chordata > Amphibia > Anura > Hylidae > Hyla > Hyla sarda. The sequence continues at coordinate 109,891,773 of NC_079198.1, read as the reverse complement.
CCCCAACATCCGTCTCCAGAGTCGGCCACCAATAGAAGCGGGAGATGAGTTGCACAGATTTCTTGATGCCCGCATGACCTGCGAGATGGGAGGAGTGACCCCATTTGAGGATTCCGAGGCGTTGGCGTGGAGAAACAAAGGTCTTTCCTGGAGGAGTCTGCCTGATGGAGGCAGGAGAAGTGGAGATCAGGCAGTCAGGTGGAATGATGTGTTGCGGAGGGAGATCAACTTCTGAGGCATCCGAGGAGCGAGAGAGAGCATCGGCTCTAATGTTCTTATCGGCAGGACGAAAGTGAATCTCAAAATTAAATCGGGCAAAGAACAGAGACCACCGGGCCTGGCGAGGATTCAGCCGTTGGGCCGACTGGAGGTAGGAGAGGTTCTTGTGGTCGGTGTAGATAATAACAGGAAATCTTGATCCCTCCAGCAGATGCCTCCATTCCTCAAGTGCTAATTTAATGGCTAGAAGCTCTCGATCCCCGATGGAGTAGTTCCTCTCCGCTGGAGAGAAGGTCCTAGAGAAAAAACCACAAGTGACAGCATGCCCGGAAGGATTTTTTTGTAGAAGAACAGCTCCAGCTCCTACTGAGGAGGCATCAACCTCCAATAGGAAGGGTTTGGAAGGGTCAGGTCTGGAGAGCACGGGAGCCGAAGAAAAGGCAGACTTGAGTTGTTTAAAGGAGTCTTCTGCTTGAGGAGGCCAGGACTTGGGATCAGCATTTTTCTTGGTTAAAGCCACGATAGGAGCCACAATGGTAGAAAAATGTGGAATAAATTGCCTGTAATAATTGGCGAACCCCAAAAAGCGTTGGATAGCACGGAGTCCGGAGGGGCGTGGCCAATTTAAGACGGCAGAGAGTTTGTCTGGATCCATCTGTAGTCCCTGGCCAGAGACCAAATATCCTAGAAAAGGAAGAGATTGGCATTCAAACAGACATTTCTCAATTTTGGCATAGAGTTGGTTGTCACGAAGTCTCTGAAGAACCATACGGACATGCTGGCGGTGTTCTTCTAGATTGGCAGAAAAAATTAGGATATCGTCCAGATATACCACAACACAGGAGTATAATAGATCACGAAAAATTTCATTGACAAAGTCTTGGAAGACGGCAGGGGCATTGCACAGTCCAAAGGGCATGACCAGATACTCAAAGTGTCCATCTCTGGTGTTAAATGCCGTTTTCCACTCGTCCCCCTCTCTGATGCGGATGAGGTTATAGGCGCCTCTTAAGTCCAATTTAGTGAAGATGTGGGCACCTTGGAGGCGATCAAAGAGTTCAGAGATGAGGGGTAAGGGGTAGCGGTTCTTAACCGTGATTTTATTAAGACCGCGGTAGTCAATGCAAGGACGTAGGGAGCCATCTTTTTTGGAGACAAAGAAAAATCCGGCTCCGGCAGGAGAGGAGGATTTACGGATAAAGCCCTTTTTTAGATTCTCCTGGACGTATTCGGACATGGCAAGAGTCTCTGGGGCAGAGAGAGGATAAATTCTGCCCCGGGGTGGAGTAGTACCCGGGAGGAGGTCGATAGGGCAATCATAAGGCCTGTGAGGAGGTAGAGTCTCAGCTTGTTTTTTGCAGAAAACATCCGCGAAGTCCATATAGGCCTTAGGGAGACCGGTTACTGGAGGAACCACAGAGTTACGGCAAGGGTTACTGGGAACCGGTTTTAGACAGTTCTTGGAACAAGAGGACCCCCAACTCTTGATCTCCCCAGTGGACCAATCCAGGGTTGGGGAATGAAGTTGAAGCCAGGGAAGTCCAAGGAGAATCTCCGAGGTGCAATTGGGGAGGACCAAAAGTTCAATCCTCTCATGATGAGATCCGATGCTCATAAGAAGGGGCTCCGTGCGGAAACGTATGGTACAGTCCAATCTTTCATTATTTACACAATTGATGTAGAGGGGTCTGGCGAGACTGGTCACTGGGATGTTGAACCTGTTGACGAGAGAGGCCAAAATAAAATTTCCTGCAGAACCAGAGTCCAAGAAGGCCACTGTAGAGAAGGAGAAGGCAGAAGCAGACATCCGCACAGGCACAGTAAGACGTGGAGAAGCAGAGTAGACATCAAGGACTGTCTCACCTTTGTGCGGAGTCAGCGTACGTCTTTCCAGGCGGGGAGGACGGATAGGACAATCCCTCAGGAAGTGTTCGGTACTAGCACAGTACAGGCAGAGGTTCTCCATACGGCGTCGTGTCCTCTCTTGAGGTGTCAGGCGAGACCGGTCGACCTGCATAGCCTCCACGGCGGGAGGCACAGGAACAGATTGCAGGGGACCAGAGGAGAGAGGGGCCGAGGAGACGAAACGCCTCGTGCGAACAGAGTCCATATCTTGGCGGAGTTCCTGACGCCTTTCAGAAAAACGCATGTCAATGCGAGTGGCTAGGTGAATAAGTTCATGTAGATTAGCAGGAATTTCTCGTGCGGCCAGAACATCTTTAATGTTGCTGGATAGGCCTTTTTTGAAGGTCGCGCAGAGGGCCTCATTATTCCAGGACAATTCTGAAGCAAGTGTACGGAATTGTACGGCATACTCGCCAACGGAAGAATTACCCTGGACCAGGTTCAACAGGGCAGTCTCAGCAGAAGAGGCTCGGGCAGGTTCCTCAAAGACACTTCGGATTTCCGAGAAGAAGGAGTGTACAGAGGCAGTGACGGGGTCATTGCGGTCCCAGAGCGGTGTGGCCCATGACAGGGCTTTTCCGGACAGAAGACTGACTACGAAAGCCACCTTAGACCTTTCAGTGGGAAACAGGTCCGACATCATCTCCAGATGCAGGGAACATTGGGAAAGGAAGCCACGGCAAAACTTAGAGTCCCCATCAAATTTATCCGGCAAGGATAAGCGTATCCCAGGAGCGGCCACTCGCTGCGGAGGAGGTGCAGGAGCTGGCGGAGGAGATGACTGCTGAAGCTGTGGTAGCAACTGTTGTAGCATAACGGTCAGTTGAGACAGCTGTTGGCCTTGTTGCGCAATCTGTTGTGACTGCTGGGCGACCACCGTGGTGAGGTCAGCGACAACTGGCAGAGGAACTTCAGCGGGATCCATGGCCGGATCTACTGTCACGATGCCGGCTGGCAGGTAGTGGACCCTCTGTGCCAGAGAGGGATTGGCGTGGACCGTGCTAGTGGACCGGTTCTAAGCCACTACTGGTTTTCACCAGAGCCCGCCGCAAAGCGGGATGGTCTTGCTGCGGCGGTAGTGACCAGGTCGTATCCACTAGCAACGGCTCACCTCTCTGGCTGCTGAAGATAGGCGCGGTACAAGGGAGTAGGCAGAAGCAAGGTCGGACGTAGCAGAAGGTCGGGGCAGGCAGCAAGGATCGTAGTCAGGGGCAACGGCAGAAGGTCTGGAAACACTGGCAAGGGACACACAAGGAACGCTTTCACTGGCACTAAGGCAACAAGATCCGGCAAGGGAGTGCAAGGGAAGTGAGGTAATATAGGGAGTGCACAGGTGATAACCCTAATTGGAACCACTGCGCCAATCAGCGGCGCAGTGGCCCTTTAAATCGCAGAGACCCGGCGCGCGCGCGCCCTAGGGAGCGGGGCCGCGCGCGCCGGGACAGAACAGACGGGGAGCGAGTCAGGTAGGGGAGCCGGGGTGCGCATCGCGAGCGGGCGCTACCCGCATCGCGAATCGCATCCCGGCTAGCAGCAGGATCGCAGCGCCCCGGGTCAGAGGACGTGACCGGGGCGCTGCAGCGGAGGAGGTGAAGCGAGCGCTCCGGGGAGGAGCGGGAACCCGGAGCGCTCGGCGTAACATCTGTGTTCCAAAAAGAAAAGAATTTCCTCTGTAGTATTTAGCAGCTTATAAGTACTGGAAGGATTAAGATGTTTTAATAGAAGTAATTTACAAATCTGTTTAACTTTCTGGCACCAATTGATTTAACCCCTTAAGGACCAACACAAATAAACCTGTATGCCCCCTGAAAGACTAGGCCTGTTTTTTCACATTGGGGATGTCTGTCTTTATTAGAGAATAACTCTGGTAACGTTTTGCCAATCACGATAATTCTGACATTGTTTTTTTGTCACAAGTTGTCCTTCATGTACATAGTAAAAGTAAGTTGATATCATTTGTAGTTTTTTTTTTTACAATGCAAAAAAATCATGACATTTTTCAAAGCCTTGCTGCCATTACACATGAAAACCGTACTCGCACGTCAGTATAGATTGCACGACCAATTACAGAACCAGCAGGGGCAGCCTGGAAGAGACTGGTGATAGGCTCGACTCAAGCTTCTGGATACCTTAAAAATAAATAGAGGGACCGTACCTCGTGTATTACCTAAGACACCAGATGGGGGAAAACACCGAACAACGCCAGCCTTGTGGGTGGCCGCTCACCTAGTAGCGGATAATCATCACTTATCACCCCTAAATTGGGATACAAATAAGCTCCTGGCGGAAGAGAACTGCAAAGCCCAACAGGTCACAGGAGTAGGAGATCCAGTCCTGTCTGTAGAATCAATGAGAACGGCAAAAAGGCCCATACATTAGGCGCTGTTCAGAGTTCCAGCAGGAAAGAAGTATATCCAAAGCGAGAATATGATATAAGTCCCATCAGGCACTGAACTGAATAAACATGGTGCCTGATGGTACTTATATCATATTCTCGCTTTGGATATACAGTATGGCCATCGCATGTTGAAGGCAGCATCAACTTACAATGCTTTTGTATGTCGGGGCCATTGCATAAACGGCTATCCCGCAGCACAGACTGCTTCAGCTGCCACCGGACAGCTGCCACTTACCTGTCCTCGGGGCTCCGGCACGTCCTATTCGGGATTCCCTTGTCACATACTGGCAGGACTGGTAGTGGATCCTCTGGACCAGTGAGGCGATGACGCGGGTTGTACCAGAGGACCGGTTCGAAGTGGTTACTGGTTTTCACCAGAGCCCGCCACAAGGCGGGATGGACTTGCTGCGGCGGTAACCACCAGGTCGTATCCTCCAGTAGCAACTCGACCGCACTGGTAGCTGATTTGGCATGGTACACAAGGACTAGGCAGAGGCGAGGTCAGACGTAGCAGAAGGTCAGGGCAGGCAGCGAGGTTCGTAGTCAGGGGCAGCAGTAGGTCTGGGTACACAGGCTAGGGAACGCACTATACGCTTTCTCAGGGCACAAGGCAACAAGATCCGGCAGGGATAGGAAGGGGGAAGTGAGTTTATATAGTGTAGGGAGGTGATTAAATTGAATGGGCCAGGCACCAATTAGCGGTGCGCTGGCCCTTTAAATCTTAGAAAGCCGACGCGCGCGCGCCCTAGGGAGCGCCGGGACGAGACAGACGGAGGAGGAGGGTGAGTGGAACGGGGCGTCATCCGTGAGCGGGCCTGACCCGCCACACGGATCGCGTCCCCGCCGGTATGAACACAGCAGCGCTCGCGGTCATAGACAGAGACCAGAGCGCTGCTGTTAACAAGACGCCCCAAGCTCCCCGGGGAAGCCGCGGGACCCAGAGCGCTCGGCGTTACACCCCTGCATCGTCGGCGCTCTCCATCGTCATCATCATGCCGCTGCGCACCCCGTCCCGTTGTCCAATAGGAGCGGCGTGCGTAGCAACGTGATGTCGGCGACGGAGAGCGAGGATGCTGGGGAAGCAGAGGCCTTGCCGGAGCGTCGGGGACACCCCGGGGACGCGGCGGCAGCAATGGAAGGCGACATCCTGGGCAGCGGTGACGAGCGGTGATGATCCGGAGCGGCGGGGACACGTGAGTACAGTATAACCTCCAATACTAGTGGTCTTCAACCTGCGGACCTCCAGATGTTGCAAAACTACAACTCCCAGCATGCCCGGACAGCCGTTGGCTGTCTGGGCATGCTGGGTGTTGTAGTTTTGCAACATCTGGAGGTCCACAGGTTGAAGACCACTGTCCTATACTTTACATAGCACGGATCCCTCAACGTTTCAACAAACGATGGTCAATTTGGAACAGATTACAATCGTATGTTGAGGGACCACTCTACTTCTTTCCTGCTGGAACTCTGAACAGCGCCTAATGTATGGATCCTTTTACCGTTCTCATTGATTCAAGCTTCTGGATGGCAGCTAGTGATCTGCCAATCACCCAAAATCTCTTCTGCATTAAAAGCCGTAGAAGATGGGAGGAGAGTCAGTCGCATCAGGTGACTTTTCCAGATTTATATAGCTGGCGCCAGGATTGTGGCCCCTCACAGCCACCCGTTCAGAGTGACATAAGTTATGGGCTCTAATCTTCGTTTGATGGGATTAAGTGCTGGGCCAGACTGCAGAAAGAATTAAGAAAAGGATAAGTGGAAACACATTCAGTATTTGGCTTCCATAATACAGAGCAGGAAGGGCTCATCCAGACGGGGACACAATGGAGGTCAGTTATACAACGACAACTACAACCTGGCCAGTAGTGTGTCACATGCGGCATGTTAGGTTTTTACATGATTTCTTGCTTGTGTAACAAAATGTTTTTCCTTTTCCCAAGGCCCCTCACCACCTTCATGAAAAAACAAAAACAAATGCCTAAACTGCCCCACTGCGTGCCAAAAATGCCATAGTTTCAGCATCCTAGGAGGTAAGTACCGATGATTCGCTTTACTGTAAGTCCTTGCTGGGCTAAGCATTATGCGTACGCCCAGCAAGGAAAGAGTTAACGTGTGCAAGGGTAATAAGTATGGCTCTATTCACATTGAACATTTTTAGCATGCCTTTTTGTTTAAAGATTGCATGTTAAAAATGTATAATGTAAACAGACCCTTACCAAACAGGGAGCCTCCAGCTGTTGCTAGACTTCAACTTTCATCATTCCCAGACAGCCAAAGCCGAATCTGCATAAGTGTGTACACCCTCTTATAACTGGGGATGTGGATGTGTTCATAATTTACCAATCATATACAAACTCATGTTAAATAGAAGTCATTCAAACCAGCCACCATTTAAAGTGACTCCAATAAAGAATCACCAAAAAAGTTCAGCTGCTCTAGTAGGATTCCTGAAATTTGCTTAGTGGCATTTCAGAGCCAGAGCCATGGTCTGCCGAAATCTTCCAAAGCATCAGATGGATCTCATTGTTGAAATATATTAGTCAAAGGAAGGGTACAAAAGAATTTCCAAAGCATCAGATATACCATGGAACACAGAAAAGACAGTCATCATCAAGTGGTGGAGAAAATATTGCACAATAGAGACATTACCAAGAACTGAACATCCTTCCATAATTGGGACCTACTGCAACATTAAAGGAACTGCAGGCATTTCTGGCAAGTACTGGCGGTGTGCTAAGTGCATTCTTCCTATAGTTGGGCTATGGGGGAAAGTGGTTAGATGGAAGCCTTTTCTTACAAAGAAAAACATCCAAGTCCGGCAGAAGTTTGCAAAAAGGCCCCCTAAAACCAAGGTTGAACTTTTTGGTCATAATTCCAAAAGGAATGTTTGGCTGAAAAATAATTAATCTCCCAAAGAACACCAGACCCATGGTAAAGTATGGTGTGGCCACATCATGCTTTGAAACTGTTTTTCCTCGGCAGGAAATGGGGTCTTAGTTAGGTTGGAGGGAATTATAAACCATTTCAAATACAAGGCAATTTTACCACAAAACCCTGAACCGTCCGTTTCAAAGATGAAGAGGAAGTTCACCTTTCAGCACGACCCAAAGCAAACCTCTAAATCCATAAAACAGCTTCACCAGAAGAAGATTAACGTTTTGAAATGGCCCAGACCTTAAAGGGGTATTCCGGGATTTTTAATTTTTTTGAGACAGGGGCAGTAAAGTTAGTGTAAGTACTAATATACTTCACTTACCTGTGTTTGGTGGCTGGTAGGAAATCTTCTTTTTCCCAGAAGTTCATTTTCTGCTGCCTACAGAATGAGTGTTGTCTCGGACCTTTCCCAGCTTGCTGTGCGGCCCGAGTACATCACAAGTCTGAATCCCAAGTCTGAAATCAATACATCACAAGTCTGAAAGGGAGCTTTGCTGCTTTGTCTATTATGTGGAAAGCCAGCCCCCTGATGATGTTACCGACGCACCTGTGCGGGCATTCATTCAAAGGGAGTATGGCTGTGCTGCAATAGGTGGGGTGAAGGATGTGTGGGCGGGAAATAAAGTCCCCTCCCACCTTGAAACAAAAGATCCCGGGCAATTGTAGTCTGGGGAGGCCACAAAAACAGAAAGTAGCCAGTTCCCAAAAACAAGCCAGCAGCGTGATGGGGTGCACAGGCTACGGCCACCAACCACCAACACAAGCACAGATCCTTGGTAAGCATGTCCATTACTGTATGACACTTAATTACTAAAGTCACCTTATGTTGGTTAACCCATTTAATGTAATTAAACTTCTGTGGGGTAATCTGACACGGGCTGTGCACCGGAGATGTCCTCACAATCTGACAGATTTGGGGGACTTGTTCAAGGAAAAGTGGGCAAATATTGTCATGTCAAGATGTGCCATGCTAATAGACTCCTACCCAAAAGACTGATTGTTTTAATAAAATCAAAAGGTGCTTCAACCAATTGTTAGCTTAAGGGTGTGCACACTTATGCAACCATGTTATAGTGTGTTATTTTTTTTTCTTTTCCCCTCATTGATTTCACTTTGTTTTGCAATTACAGTGACCCCTCGACCTTACGATGGCCCCGACATACGATCATTTCAACATGCGATGGCCTCTCAGAGGACATCGCATGTTGAAGGCAGCATCAACATACGATGCTTTTTTATGTCAGGGCCATCGCATAAACAGCTATCCGGCAGCACAGACTGCTTCAGCTCCCACCGGATAGCCGTTAATGGTGCCCCGTGAGCTCTGGTGATGTCTCTCGGGGCTCCGGCACGTCCTCTTTGGGATCCCCTGCATCGTCGGCGCTCTCCATCGTCGTCATCACATCCCTGCGCACGCCGTCCCGTCATCCAATAGGAGCGGCGTGCGTAACAACGTGATGGCGACGACTGAGCGCGCGGATGCCGGGGAAGCAGAGGCCTTGCCGGAGCGTCAGGGACACCTCGGGGACGCGGCGACAGTGATGGACGGCGACATCCCAGGCAGCGGTGACGAGCGGTGACGGTCCGGAGCGGCGGGGACAGGTGAGTACAACTTCCTCTAACAGTGGTCTACAACCTGCGGACCTCCAGATGTTGCAAAACTACAACACCCAGCATGCCCGGACAGCCAACGGTTGTAGACCACTGTCCTATACTTTACATTGCACGGATCCCTCAACATGCGATGGTTTCAACAAACGATGCTCCGTTTGGAACGGATTAACACCGTATGTTGAGGGACCACTGTAAATTGTTCATGTTATAGGTCACGTTAAAGGTGAAAAAAGTTCTGACATGATTTATCTTTGTTTCCTTCTTTATCATCACAAGAACCTAATATTTCAGTAGGGCGTGTAGACTTTTTAAATCCACTTATAAAGTGTCACTCAGTGCCTTCTGATGGACGCTTCAACTGTGCGGCCAAAGTTATTATCGAACCATCAAAGAACTGCGTGTCGTGCCCACTGTAAGGGAATCCAGGTTGGAAACATAGTGGAGACCCCCAAGTGATAGACAACAGAAGTATGGCAGGTTCTCCAGTGATTCATAAAGTATAGGGGCTGAGATGGGGGGGGGGGGGAGGTTTATGTGGACAGGGTGTGTCAGGCCTCGCACTACTTTTATGATTCGCACACACATGACTGTCACTGAGGTGCAATGTTATATGATGCCAAGTCATTCCCAGGCTCGAGATGAGCTCATGTTTTCGTGTGGAGCGCAGGTGCAGGATTTATAGTAATGACGGACACAGGCCCGTAACCAGAAAGCTGGAGGTGAGGATTTTTCCAAGTCACTGGGAACACAACTCGTACAAGTTTCCAGATATTTCTATTTAGGCAGCGCACAGATGGCGGCAGTGCCGACGTCACTCGCCATTGATCACCAGGTGGATGAGGCTGAGAAGACAGAATCAACAGAAAAATGGCACAAATGTAGAAGGCGGTCCAGGTTCGTCAGCACATGACTCCACCATAAACCTCCAACCCTCAAGTGTGGCCAAGAAGTGACATCATCATTAGATAGAATGTCCTCTATGGAGAAAAAAGATAGAGTAGAGCTCCTCATAGGGCAATACTAGAGATGAGCGAACTTACAGTAAATTTGATTCGTCACGAACTTCTCGGCTCGGCAGTTGATAGCTTATCCTGCGTAAATTAGTTCAGCCTTCAGGTGCTCCGGTGGGCTGGAAAAGGTGGATACAGTCCTAGGAGACTCTTTCCTAGGACTGTATCCACCTTTTCCAGCCCACCGGAGCACCTGAAAGCTGAACTCATTTACGCAGGATAAGTCATCAACTGCCGAGCCGAGAAGTTCGTGACGAATCGAATTTACTGTAAGTTCGCTCATCTCTAGGCAATACGTTTTGAACAAGGTATATACAAGTGATCCCTCAACTTACAATGGCCTCAACATACAATAGTTTAGACATACAATGGTCTTTTCTGGACCATCGTAAGTTGAAACCAGACTCAACATACAATAAACGGACAGTCCAGATCTGTGAAATGTGTCAATGGCCGGAAGAACCGACCAATCAGAATGGGCATTTCACTGGTAAAACCCCTGTATTACTGAAGTGTATGCACTGACTGGTGTCTGGTAGCGCCCCCTACAGTACAGGGAGGTATTACATGTTCTGTACACTGTACCAGGATTAGCTGCTCCTTTGGACACCAGGTGAAGGCGACTCCATTACTTTTTTAGGACACTGTGTACTGTACAGGACCCTGAAGAAGCTCCTGTCCTCTACATAGACCAGTGTTTCCCAAGCAGGGTGCCCCCGGCTGTTGCAAAACTACAACTCCCAGCATGCCCGGACAGCCTTTGGCTGTCCGGGCATTCTGGGAGTTGTAGTTTTGCAACATCTGGAGGCTCCCTGCTTGCGAAACACTGACATAGACCGTGATTTACAGCTCCCAGCAGATCTTTCTTACTTTTATATGTAAGGATTTGCTTTATCTATATTAGGTATCTACTTATTTTTCTTTAATTCTCACTTTTTCCTATTTTTGGATGACATTTTGGTGCCTTCAGAACCAATTACCAGGTTTCCATAGAGTTCTCAACATACAATGGTTTCAACATACAATGGTCGTCCTGGAACCAATTAATATTGTAACTTGAGGGACCACTGTATGTATATGGTGATGCTGTAAAACAAGTCTTGCTCACCTTGTCCTGTTGTGTAAATAGACACAACAGCAATAAGCGCGTGGTTATAAATGATGGTGGAGCAGCTTCCTGGAATCGGCAGCAGGTTAACCTGTCCGACGTATCAGATGCAAGTGCAGGTGCTAGGCAGGAAAGGTACCAGGTTCTGTAGCGCAATCCACCACTCAGGCAACTTCTTATAATAAAAGGTTCAATTTATTTAGCCAAAACATAACGCGTTGCGAAGGTTTAGACCCTTTTCATCAGATGTACAGGCAGTGTATATCTCTGCCTGTACATCTGATGAAGAGGGTCTAAACCTTCGCAACGCGTTATGTTTGGTGGATTGCGCTACAGGACCTGGTACCTTTCCTGCCTAGCACCTGCATCATCATTAGATAGGTATCGATAGGGTTCCCAGATTCTCTGTTAGGGGGTGGAACTATCTCAAGACATCCGTTTTTTTCTTATCGTGTCTTATCTATTTATATAAAACTCAATGGGGTTTATAGGATGGAGTGTAGTTTTCTTTGTGGGGTTTGATTTCCGACAGGAATTTTCCCAAGGTATTTACTAAGGTTTCCCTACATTTTGCACTTTTCCCTACATTTTGCTTTTTTACACATGCTCTGATCTGTAGGGTTTTCCTTAAATACACCACATTTTCTGTGGAAACCTTAGTAAATATTTTGGGATTTTTTCAAAACTGTTGGGGACACGCCCCTTTTGGTTTTTCTTGTCAAGGGTTTTGTTTTTTTGGGTCGCAAATTGTGTCGCATGGAATGTGTGATACAATTTGGGTGCACAACCCGACAAAAAAGAGTCGGGATCACATAAGTAAGTAAACCCCAATGTGTGTGTATGTATGTGTGTGTGTGTGTGTGTGTGTGTGTGTCTGTGTGTATGTATGTGTGTGTGTGTGTGTGTATGTATGTGTGTGTGTGTGTATATGTATGTATGTGTGTGTGTGTGTGTGTGTGTGTATATGTATGTATGTATGTGTGTGTGTGTGTGTGTGTATATGTATGTATGTGTGTGTGTATATGTATGTATGTGTGTGTGTGTATGTGAGTGTGTGTGTGTGTGTATGTGTGTGTGTGTATGTATGTATGTATGTATGTGTGTGTGTATGTATGTGTATGTATGTGTGTGTGTCTGTGTGTATGTATGTATGTGTGTGTCTGTGTGTATGTATGTATGTGTGTGTATGTATGTGTGTCTGTGTGTATGTATGTGTGTGTATGTATGTATGTATGTATGTGTGTGTATGTATGTGTGTGTCTGTATGTATGTGTGTGTATGTATGTATGTATGTATGTGTGTGTGTCTGTGTGTATGTATGTATGTATGTGTGTGTATGTATGTGTGTGTATGTATGTGTGTGTATGTATGTATGTGTATGTATGTATGTGTGTATGTATGTGTGTGTGTCTGTATGTATGTGTGTGTATGTATGTGTGTGTGTGTGTGTGTGTGTGTGTATGTATGTATGTATGTATGTGTGTGTGTATGTATGTATGTTTGTATGTTCCAGCATCACTTCCAAAGGGCTAAAGATATTAACATGAAACTTGGCACACATGTTACTTATATGTCATCAACAAACATAGGATAGGTAGTTTAACCCTTACCCACCCCCATTTACGAGGGTCAGGGTTTTTATTTAAAGTCCCATGCAAGTCTATGGGAAATGTATGTTGCAGCATAACTTTAGTACGGCCATAGGCGTGCGCAGCCTATTGCATTAGGGTGTGCACCCTAAAGCACAAACTCACGCTGCGCGCGTGCATATATATATATATATATATATACGCACACAGTTAGTATAGTTCCCCCACATTAGGTGCAGTATAGTTCCCCCCACATTAGGTGCAGTATAAGTCCCACCACATTAGGTTGGCAGTATAAGTCCCCGCACATTAGGTTGGCAGTACAGTTCCCCCACATTAGGTTTGCAATACAGTTCCCCCACATTAGGTTGGCAGTACAGTTTACCCACATTAGGTGCAGTTCAGTTCCCCCACATTAGGTGCCACTGTACTGCACCTAATGTGGGGGAACTGTACTGCACCTAATGAAGGGGAACTGTACTGCATCTAATGAGGGGGAACTGTACTGCACCTAATGTGGGGGAACTGTACTGCACCTAATGTGGGGGAACTGTACTGCACCAGTACAGTTCCCCTACATTAAGTGCAGTACAGTTCCCCCACATTAAGTGTAGTATAGTTCACCACATTATGTATAGTACAGTTCCCCTACATTAGGTGCAGTATAGTTCCCTCACATTAGGTGCAGTATAGTTCCCCCACATTAGGTGCAGTATAGTTCCCTCACATTAGGTGCAGTATAGTTCCCCCACATTAGGTGCAGTATAGTTCCCCCACATTAGGTGCAGTATAGTTCCCCCACATTAGGTGCAGTATAGTTCCCCACATTAGGTGCAGTATACTTCCCCCACATTAGGTGCAGTACAGTTTCCCCACATTAGGTTGGCAGTATAGTTCCCCACATTAGGTTGGCAGTATAGTTCCCCACATTAGGTGCAGTATAGTTCCCCCCACATTAGGTTGGCAGTATAGTTCCCCACATTAGGTGCAGTATAGTTCCCACATTAGGTGCAGTATAGTTCCCCCACATTAGGTGCAGTATAGTTCCCCCACATTAGGTTGGCAGTATAGTTCCCCACATTAGGTGCAGTATAGTTCCCACATTAGGTGCAGTATAGTTCCCCCACATTAGGTGCAGTATAGTTCCCCCACATTAGGTTGGCAGTATAGTTCCCCACATTAGGTGCAGTACAGTTCCCCACATTAGGTACAGTATAGTTCCCCCACATTAGGTGTAGTATAGTTCCCCCACATTAGGTTGGCAGTATAGTTCCCCACATTAGATGCAGTATAGCTCCCACATTAGGTGCAGTATGTTCCCCCACATTAGGAGCGGTATAATTCGCCACATTAGGTGCAGTACAGTTCCCTACAAAAGCAAAATAGACATGGAGGCCACCAGCATCTGGGGGTGCTACCTTCCTACTGGCAGGAAGAGGGGGTTAATTTGAGGGTACTACCTTCTTACTGGGGGGGGGGGGGTTAATCTGGGGGTACTACCATCCTACTGGGGGGGGGGGAGGGGGTTAATCTGGGGGTACTACCTGCCTACTCGGGGCCCCAGATTAACCCCCTCCCCCCCCCCCCCGGTAGGCCGGTAGTACCGAAGATTAACCCCCTCCCCCCAGCAGGCAGGTAGTACCCCCAGATTAACCCTCTCCCCTCAGCAGGCAGGTAGTAACCCCCAGATTAACCCCCTCCCTCCAGCAGGCAGGTAGTACCCCCCCCCCAGTTTAACCCCCTCTCCCCCCTGTAGGAATGCAGTACCCCCCAGATTAACCCTATCCCCCCACCCTGTTAGAAGGTAGTACCCCCCTGATGACCCCCTCCCCCCCAGTAGGATGGTAGCACCCCCCAGTTTAACCCCCTCCCCCCCCCTGTAGGAATGCAGTACCCCCCAGATTAACCCTGTCCCCCCACCCTGTTAGAAGGTAGTACCACCCTGATGACCCCCTCCCCCCCCCCAGTAGGATGGTAGTACCCCCCCCCCCAGTTTAAACCCCACTCTCCCCCCCTGTAGGAATGCAGTACCCCCCAGATTAACCCTATCCCCCACCCTGTTAGAAGGTAGTACCCCCCTGATGACCCCCTCCCCCCCAGTAGGATGGTAGTACCCCCCAGTTTAACCCCCTCTCCCCCCTGTAGGAATGCAGTACCCCCCAGATTAACCCTATCCCCACCCTGTTAGAAGGTAGTACCCCCCTGATGACCCCCTCCCCCCCCCTGTAGGAAGATAGTACGGTGCCCCAGATTAACCCCCTCCCCCCAGACCCAATAGGCAGGTTGAAATAACACTCACTCACTCAGCGCGGTGATCCTGCGAACCGCGTATCGTCACGCTCTGGGGCCGGCGTCCTTGAATACAGCGTGACGTCCTGATGGTCATGTGACGGCGT